>NC_089900.1:12500-330305 GCF_040182565.1 Anser cygnoides | reverse complement strand
AGGGCCTCCCAGTAACCCCCCAGTGACCCCCACGGCCACCCGAGTAACTTCCCAGTAACCCCTAATGCATCCCAGTAACCTCCCAGTAAGCCCTAATGCATCCCAGTAAGCCTTAATGCATCCCAGTAACCTCCCAGTAAGCCCTAATGCATCCCGGTAACCTCCCAGTGCCTCCCAGTAGCTTCCAGTAGCCCCCAGTGCCTCCTTGTAACCTCCAAGTAACCCCTCAGTAACCCCCACATACACCCAAGTAACTTCCCAGTAACCCCTAATGCATCCCAGTAACCTCCCAGTAAGCCTTAACGCATCCCAGTAAGCCTTAACGCATCCCAGTAACCTCCCAGTAAGCCCTAATGCATCCCAGTAACCTCCCAGTGCCTCCCAGTAACTTCCAGTAACCCCCAAGTACACCCAAGTAACTTCCCAGTAACCCCTAATGCATCCCAGTAAGCCTTAATGCATCCCAGTAACCTCCCAGTAAGCCCTAATGCATCCCAGTAACCTCCCAGTAACCTCCCAGTGCCTCCCAGTAACCTCCAAGTAACCCCTCAGTAACCCCCACATACACCCAAGTAACTTCCCAGTAACCTCTAATGCATCCCAGTAACCTCCCAGTAAGCCCTAATGCATCCCAGTAACCACCCAGTGCCTCCCAGTAACTTCCAGTAACCCCCAGTGCCTCCCAGTAACGTACACCCAAGTAACTTCACAGTAAACCCTAACACATCCCAGTAAGCCTTAATGCATCCCAGTAACCTCCCAGTAAGCCTTAATGCATCCCACTAACCTCCCAGTGCCTCCCGGTAACTTCCAGTAACCCCCAGTGCCTCCCAGTAACCTCCCGGCAGCCCTCCAGTAACCCCCACGAACACCCGAGTAACTTCCCAGTAACCCCTAATGCATCCCAGTAACCTCCCAGTAAGCCCTAATGCATCCCGGTAACCTCCCAGTGCCTCCCGGTAACTTCCAGTAACCCCCAGTGCCTCCCAGTAACCTCCAAGTAACCCCTCAGTAACCCCCACATACACCCAAGTAACTTCCCAGTAACCCCTAATGCATCCCAGTAACCTCCCAGTAAGCCCTAATGCCTCCCAGTAACCCTTAATGCATCCCAGTAACCTCCCAGTAAGCCCTAATGCCTCCCAGTAACCTCCCAGTAACCTCCCAGTGCCTCCCAGTAACTTCCAGTAACCCCCAGTGCCTCCTTGTAACCTCCCAGTAACCCCCAAGTACATACAAGTACCTTCCCAGTAACCCCTAATGCATCCCAGTAACTTCCCTGTAAGCCTTAATGCATCCCAGTAAGCCTTAATGCATCCCAGTAACCTCCCAGTGCCTCCCGGTAACTTCCAGTAACCCCCAGTGCCTCCCAGTAACCTCCAGGCAACCCCTCAGTAACCCCCAAGTACATCCAAGTAACTTCCCAGTAAGCCTTAATGCATCCCGGTAAGCCTTAATGCATCCCAGTAACCTCCCAGTAAGCCCTAATGCATCCCAGTAGCCTCCCCATAACCCCCAATGCATCCCAGTGACCCCCAGTGCCTCCCAGGAGCCTCCCTGTAACCCCCCAGTACATCCAAGTACCTTCCCAGTAACCCTTAATGCATCCCAGTAAGCCATAAGGCATCCCAGTAACCTCCCAGTAAGCCCTAATGCATCCCAGTAACCTCCCAGTGCCTCCCGGTAACTTCCAGTAACCCCCAGTGCCTCCCAGTAACCTCCCAGTAAGCCTCAAGTACATCCAAGTATCTTCCCAGTAACCCTTAATCCATCCCAGTAACCCTTAATGCATCCCAGTAAGCCCTAATGCATCCCAGTAACCTCCCAGTAAGCCCTAATGCATCCCAGTAACCCTCAGTGCCTCTCAGTAACCCCCCAGTGACCTCCTGGTGACCCCCTTGTGCCTCCCAGTAACCTCCCAGTGCATCCCAGTAACCTCCAGCACCTCTCAGTAAACTCCCAGTAGCCCCCAGTCCCTCCCAGTAGCCCCCAGCAGCCTGCCAGTAGCTCCCCAGTCCTCCCCAGTAACCTTCCGGTCCCTCCCAGTAGCCCCCAGTACCCCCCCAGTCCCTCCCGGTACCCCCCACTCCCTCCCAGTCCCCTCCAGCACCCCCCAGTCCCCTCCCAGCCCCTCCCAGCGCCCCCAATCCCCTCCCGGTCCCCCTCCAGCCCCTCCCGGTCCCCCTGGAGCCCCTCCCAGCCCCTCCCAGTCCCTCCCAGTGCCCCCAGTGCCCTCCCAGTGGTGACACCGCTGCCCGCAGTGGGGGACAAGGTGCCGGCCGACATCCGCATCCTCTCCATCAAGTCCACGACCCTGCGCGTCGACCAGTCCATCCTCACCGGTACGGGCGCCACTGGGCGCAACTGGGGCGCCACTGGGCGCAACTGGGGCACAACTGGGGCTACAACTGGGGCACGACTGGGGCACCACTGGGGCACGACTGGGGTACAACTGGGGTACGACTGGGGCACAACTGGGGCACAACTGGGGTACAACTGGGGTACGACTGGGGCACGACTGGGGCTACAACTGGGGTACGACTGGGGCACAACTGGGGCACAACTGGGGTACGACTGGGGTACGACTGGGGGACAAGTGGGGCACAGCTGGGGTACAACTGGGGCTACAACCGGGGCTACAACTGGGGTACGACTGGATACAACTGGGGGACAACTGGGGGTATAACTGGGCACAACTGGGGTACAACCGGGGCTACAACTGGGGTACGACTGGGGGATGACTGGGAGACAACTGGGGGTACAACTGGGGTACAACCGGGGCTACAACTGGGGTACGACTGGGGGATGACTGGGAGACAACTGGGGGTACAACTGGGGTACAACCGGGGGTACAACTGGGAGACAACTGGGGGTACAACTGGGCACAACTGGGGTACAACCGGGGCTACAACTGGGGTACGACTGGGGGTACGACTGGGGGACAACTGGGAGATAACTGGGGGTACAACTGGGCACAATGGGGGTACAACCGGATACAACCGCGGTACAACTGGGCTACAACTGGGAGTACAACTGGGAGACAACTGGGAGACAACTGGGGCACAACCGGGGGTACAACTGGGCTACAACTGGGGGTACAAGTGGGCTACAACTGGGAGGCAACTGGGACCCAACTGGGCACAACTGGTCTTTAATGGGGGCACAACCAGGCACACAACCGGGGTACAATTGGGGGCACAACCGGACACAACCGGTCACAACTGGTCACAACCGGTCACAACTGGTCACAACCGGTCACAACCGGGCACAACCGGGCACAACCGGGCGCAACCGGGCGCAAACACGCGCAACCGGACACGCGTGTGCGCACAACCGGTCACAATTGGGCACAACTGGGCACAACTGGGCACAACTGGGCACAAACGCGCACACAACCGGGCACAACCGGTCACAAACGGGGGCACAACCGGTCGGAGCCGGTCGGAACTGGTCGGAACCGGTCGGAACCGGTCAGGGCCGGTCGGAGCCGTGTTGACGCGCGCGTTCCCGCAGGTGAATCCGTGTCGGTCATCAAGCACACCGAGCCCGTCCCCGACCCGCGCGCCGTCAACCAGGACAAGAAGAACATGCTCTTCTCCGTGAGTCGCGCCCCGCCCCCCCCACGGCCACCGGCCCCGTGGCCCCAAGGCCACCGTGGCCCCAAGGCCACCATCCCCGTCTCTACGTCCCCACCACCGTGTCCCCAGGGCCACCATCCCCATTGCTACGTCCCCAAGACCACCGTGTCCCCAGGGCCACCATCTCCATCATCGTGTCCCTAGGGCCACCATCCCCGTGTCTACGTCCCCACCACCGTGTCCCCAGGGCCACCATGTCCCCATTGCCACGTCCCCAAGGCCACCGTGTCCCCAAGGCCGCCATCCCCATCATCACGTCCCCACCACCGTGTCCCCAGGGCCACCATCCCCACCACGGTGTCCCCAAGGCCACCATCCCCATCTCCATGTCCCCACCATGTCCCCAAGGCCACCGTGTCCCCAAGGCCACCATCCCCGTCTCTACGTCCCCACCACCGTGTCCCCAGGGCCACCATCTCCATCGCCACGTCCCCACCACCGTGTCCTGAAGGCCACCATCACCACCACCGTGTCCCCGTTGCCACATCCCCAAGGCCACCGTGTCCCCAAGGCCACCATCCCCATCATCGTGTCCCCAGGGCCACCATCCCCATCGCCACGTCCCCACCCCCGTGTCCCCAGGGCCACCATCCCCACCATGGTGTCCCCAAGGCCACCATCCCCATCTCCATGTCCCCACCATGTCCCCAAAGCCACCGTGTCCCCAAGGCCACCGCATCCCCAAGGCCACCATCCCCACCACCATGTCCCCAGGGCCACTGTCCCCATCGCCACATCTTCATCACGGTGTCCCCGAGGCCACCAGCCCCACCACCATGTCCCCAAAGCCACTGTCCCCACCACCACGTCCCCAAGGCCACCATCACCACCACCGTGTCCCCAAGGCCACCATGTCCCCATCGCCACGTCCCCAAGGCCACCATCACCACCACCATGTCCCCATTGCCACATCCCCAAGGCCACCGTGTCCCCCCCACCACCACGTCCCCAAGGCCACCACGCCCCCAAGGCCACCATCACCACCACCACGTCCCCAAGGCCACCGCGTCCCCAGCGCCGCATCCCCAGCGCCGCGTCCCCAAGGCCGCCATGTCCCCAAGGCCACCGCGTCCCCAGCGCTGCGCCCCCAAGGCCGCCGCACCCCCAAGGCCACCATGTCCCCATTGCTACGTTCCCAAGGCCACCATGTCCCCAAGGCCACCATCACCACCACCATGTCCCCATTGCCACGTCCCCAAGGCCACCACATCCCCAAGGCCACCACATCCCCAAGGCCACCACGTCCCCAAGGCCACCACGTCCCCAAGGCCACCATCCCCACCACCACATCCCCAAGGCCACCACGTCCCCAAGGCCACCGTGCCCCCAAGGCCACCGTGCCCCCAAGGCCACCATCCCCACCACCACATCCCCAAGGCCACCACGTCCCCAAGGCCACCACGTCCCCAAGGCCACCATCCCCACCACCACATCCCCAAGGCCACCATCCCCCATTGCCACATCCCCAAGGCCGCCGCGTCCCCGCAGGGCACCAACATCGGGGCGGGCAAGGGCCGTGGGCATCGTGGTGGCCACGGGGGGTGAACACGGAGATCGGGAAGATCCGCGACGAGATGGCGGCCACGGAGCAGGACAAGACGCCGCTGCAGCAGAAGCTGGACGAGTTCGGCGAGCAGCTCTCCAAGGTCATCTCGCTCATCTGCGTCGCCGTCTGGCTCATCAACATCGGCCACTTCAACGACCCCGTCCACGGCGGCTCCTGGATCCGCGGCGCCATCTACTACTTCAAGATCGCCGTCGCCCTGGCCGTGGCCGCCATCCCCGAAGGTGACAGCGGGCCCCTCTTGGCCCAATGTGGCCTTCTAAGACCGTTCCTTGACCCTGTATGGCCCTCTAAGACCATTCCTTGAGCCCTTGTGGTCTTCTAAGACCATTCCTTGACCCTATATGGCCTTCCAAGGCCGTTTGTTGACCCTATATGGCCTTCTAACACCCTTCCTTGACCCATTGTGGTCTTCTAACACCATTCCTTGACCCCATTTGGTCTTCTAAGACCACTCCTTGAGCCCTTGTGGTCTTCTAAGACCATTCCTTGACCCTTTATGGCCTTCTTACACCACTTGTTGACCCTATCTGGCCTTCTAACACCCTTCCTTGACCCTATATGGCCCTCTAAGACCATTCCTTGAGCCCTTGTGGTCTTCAAAGACCGTTCCTTGACCTTATATGGCCTTCCAAGACCATTCCTTGATCCTTTATGGCCTTCCAAGATCATTTGTTGACCCTATATGGCCTTGTAACACCCTTCCTTGACCCATTGTGGTCTTCTAACACCGTTCCTTGAGCCCATATGGCCTTCTAAGACCATTTGTTGACGCCTTGTGGCCCTCTAAGGACATTCCTTGACCCTATCTGGCCTTCTAACACCATTTTTTGACCCCTTGTGGTCTTCTAAGACCATTCCCTGACCCTGTGTGGCCCTCTAAGGCCGTTCCTTGACCCCATATGGCCTCTTAACACCATTTGTTGACCCCATATGGCCTTCTAACACCGTTCCTTGACCCCGTTTGGTCTTCTAAGAGCATTCCTTGACCCCTTGTGGCCCTCTAAGACAATTCGTTGACCCCTTGTGGTCTTCTAAGACCGTTCTTTGACCCCATGTGGCCTTCTAACACCGTTTCTTGACCCCATGTGGCCTTCTAACACCGTTCTTTGACCCCATTTGGCCCCCTAAGACCATTTCTTGACCCCATGTGGCCCCCTAAGACCATTTCTTGACCCCATGTGGTCTTCTAAGACCATTTCTTGACCCGGTGTGGTCTTCTAACACCATTCCTTGACCCTGTGATGTCTTCCAACACCGTTCCTTGACCCTATCTGTCCTTCTAACACGCTCGTTGACCCCATATGGCCTTCTAACACCATTTGTTGACCCCATATGGCTTTCTAACATGGTTCCTTGACCCCGTATAGCCTTCTAACACCATTTGTTGACCCCTTGTGGTCTTCTAAGACCATTTGTTGACCCCATATGGTCTTCTAAGACCATTTGTTGACCCCATATGGCCTTCTAACACCATTCATTGACCCCATATGGCCTTCTAATACCGTTTGTTGACCCCTTGTGGTCTTCTAATCCCGTTCCTTGACCCCATGTGGCCTTCTAAGACCATTTCTCGACCCCTTGTGGCCCTCTAAGACCATTTGTTGGCCCTATATGGCCCTCTAACACCATTTGTTTACCCTACATGGCCTTCTAACACCGTTCCTTGACCCCCTGCGGCCCTCTAAGACCATTCCTTGACCCTATATGGCCTTCTAAGACGGTTCCTTGCCCTGATACGGCCCTCTAGCGCTGATCCTTCATCTTACATAACGTCCTCACACCATTCCTTGACCCCACGTGGCCTTCTCACACCATTCCTTGGTCCTATATGGCATTCTGACACCGTTCGTTGACCCCGTATGGCCTTCTGGCACCGTTTGTTGACACCGTGTGGCCTTCTAACGATGTTCCACGACCCCGTGTGGCCTTCTAACACCATTCCTTGGCCCCACGCGGCCTTATAACGCCTTCCCTTGGCCCTATATAGGCTTATAAGCCCCTTTTGGGTCTCCTATAATGTCCTTTTTTCATTCTGCGTGGTCTTATAATGCCTTTTCTTGACCCTATATAGGGTTTTAAGACCCTTTTGGGTCCTATAATGCCCTTTTTTTATTTTGTGTGGTCTTGTAACACCCTTTCTTGATCCTATATAGGGTTATAAGCCCCTTTTGGGTCCTATAATGCCCTTGTTTATTTAGTATGGTCTTGTAGCACCCTTTCTTGATCCTATATAGGGTTATAATCCCCTTTTGGGTCCTATAATGCCCTTTTTTATCATTCTGCGTGGTCTTGTAACGCCCTTTCTTGATCCTATATAGGGTTATAAACCCATTTTGAGTCCTATAATGCCCTTTTTTTATTTTGCATGGTCTTGTAACACCCTTTCTTGACCCTATATAGGGTTATAAGCCCCTTTTGGGTCCTATAATGCCCTTTTTTCATTCTTCGTGGTCTCATAACGCCCTTTCTTGACCCTATATAGGGTTATAAGCCCCTTTTGGGTCTTATAATGCCTTTTTTTCATTCTTCGTGGTCTCGTAATGCCTTTTTTCCGATCCTTTTTGGCTCGCCACCCCGCTCCCTGGTCCTACACAGCTTCATAACGCCCTCCTTGACCCCGCACGGCCCGTAACGCCCTTCCTAGGCCCCCAACGCGGCTTCGTGTCCCGTTTCTTGACCCCTTTCGGGTTGTAAATCCCCTCCCCACGGTCCTGCGCGGGGCTCGACGCCCGTTCTCGGTACCGCAGGGCTGCCGGCCGTCATCACCACCTGCCTGGCGCTGGGGACGCGGCGCATGGCCAAGAAGAACGCCATCGTGCGCAGCCTGCCCTCCGTCGAGACCCTGGGCTGCACCTCCGTCATCTGCTCCGACAAGACCGGCACCCTCACCACCAACCAGATGTCCGTCTGCAAGGTGGGTGACACGGGGGACTGCTGGGGGCTCCCGGCGGCCCCTTGGGTGCCCCGAGGTCCTCCAGGAGCTCCTGAATTCCTCTTGGGTGCCCTGACGTCCTTCAGGAGCTCCCAGAGTCCCCTTGGGTGCCCCGAGGTCCTCCAGGAGCTCCTGACATCCCCTTGGGTGCCCCAAGAACCTCCATGAGCTCCCGACATCCCCTTGGGTGCCCCAAGGAGCTCCCAATGTCCCCTTGGGTGCCCCGAGGTCCTCCAGGAGCTCCCGAATTCCTCTTGGGTGCCCCAAGGTTCTTCAGGAGCTCGTGATGTCCCTTTGGGTTCCCCAAGGAGCACCCAATGTCCCCTTGGGTGCCCCGAGGTCCTCCAGGAGCCAGGAGCTCCCAAAATCCTCTTGGGTGCCCTGACGTCCTTCAGGGGCTCCCAAAGTCCCCTTGGATGCCCCAAGGAGCTCCCAATGTCCCCCTGGGTGCCCCAAGGTCCTCCAGGAGCTTCCGACGTCCCCTTGGGTGTCCCAAGGCCCTCCAGGAGCTCCCAACGACCCCTTGGGTGCCCCAAGGTCCTTCATGACCTCCCGATGTCCCCTTGGGTGCCCCAAGGAGCTCCCAACATCCCCTTGGGTGCCCCAAGGAGCTTCTGACATCCCCTTGGGTGTCCCAAGGCCCTCCAGGAGCTCCCAACGACCGCTTGGGTGCCCCAAGGAGCTCCCGACGTCCCCTTGGGTGCCCCCAAAGTCCCCCAGTAGACCCCAGTGGCCTCCGGGATGTCCCAGTTGGCCCCAGGACACCCCGGCTGCCCCCTGACCCCGTTGTCCTCCCCCCCCAGATGTTCATCGTGGACAAGGTGGAGGGCGACGTCTGCTCCCTCAACGAGTTCTCCATCACCGGCTCCACCTACGCCCCCGAGGGAGACGTGTGAGTGGCCGGTCCTCGCCCCCCCCGGGCCCAATGACCCCCCCTTCCCCCCCTTCCCCCTTCCCAGCGGGTCACTAACGGCCTCCTCTTGGGGTTCCTGTCCCTGCTAGACCGATATTGGCCTTCTCCAAGGGGCCTCCGTCCCCAACGGGTCAATGTCGGCCTCATTTTTGGGGCCTCCTCCCCCACTGGCCTCCTCCGTAGCGCCCCTGTCCTCAGTGGGCCAACCTTGGCCTCCTCTCGGAGGTCCCCGTGCCTAATGGGTCGGTATTGGCCTCGTTTTTGAGGTCCCCCACCCCAAAAACCCACTTCTGGCCTCATTTTTGAGGTCCCCAACTCCAACAAACCAATCCCAGCCTCATTTTTGAGGTCTCCATCCCCAAAAATCCACTTCTGGCCTCAGTTTTGAGGTCTCCAACCCCAACAAACCAATCCTGGCCTCACTTTTGAGGCCCCCATCCCCAACAAACCAATTCTGGCCTCATTTTTGAGCTCTCCAACCCCAACAAAACCCACCCTGGCCTCCTTTCGGACCTCCCCCACCCCAACAACCCCCATCCCGACCCCCTCCACGCCCTCCCCCCTGCCCGCGCCGCCCCCCGAGGGGCGTCCTCGCCCCGTCCCCGAGCCTCCGCTGCCTCCCCAGGCTGAAGAACGAGAAGCACGTGAAGGCCGGGCAGTACGACGGGCTGGTGGAGCTGGCCACCATCTGCGCCCTCTGCAACGACTCCTCCCTGGACTACAACGAGGTGAGGCCGCCCCCTGGTGTGTCCCCCCCCGACCCCCGCCGCCGCGGCGGCCTCGCGGTGACGCCGGCCTCCCTCCCCGCAGTCCAAGGGCGTCTACGAGAAGGTCGGGGAGGCCACGGAGACGGCGCTCACCTGCCTGGTGGAGAAGATGAACGTCTTCAACACCGACGTCCGCAACCTCTCCAAAGTGGAGCGCGCCAACGCCTGCAACTCCGTGAGTCCCCCCCCCCAGCCCTCCCGGCCTCCGCCGGCCTCCCCCCTCTTCCTCCGCCGCCCGTGCCACCGCGTTGTCCCCCCCCTCTCCTCGTGTCCCCGAAGGTCATCAAGCAGCTGATGAAGAAGGAGTTCACGCTGGAGTTCTCCCGCGACCGCAAGTCCATGTCGGTCTACTGCTCGCCGGCCAAGGCCTCGCGCGCCGCCGTGGGCAACAAGATGTTCGTCAAGGTGAGGCCACCGCCCCCGCCGCGTGCCCTCGCCCCCCGCCGCCGTCGCCGCCTCACCTCCCGCCCCGTCCCCCTCCCCAGGGGGCCCCCGAGGGCGTCATCGACCGCTGCAACTACGTGCGGGTGGGCACGGCGCGCGTGCCGCTGACGCCGGTCGTCAAGGAGAAGATCCTGGCCGTCATCAAGGAGTGGGGCACGGGGAGGGACACGCTGCGCTGCCTGGCCCTGGCCACCCGCGACACGCCCCCCAAGAAGGAGGACATGATGCTGGAGGACTCCACCAGGTTCGCCGAGTACGAGGTGAGGGCGGGGGAACGGCGCCTCCGGGGGGTTCTTGCTCCAGAGGAGGTCCTCCGGGGGTTCCCCGGCCCCATATCTCAATGGGATGTTCTCCGTGGGGTCCCCGGCCCTATATCTCTGTGTGAGGTCCTCCACGGGTTCCCTGGTCCCATATCTCCACACTAAGTCCTCTATAGGTTTCCCGGTCCCATATCTCCATATGAAGTCCTCCACCAGTTCCTCAATCCCATATCCCCATGGGATGTCCTCCATGGGTTCCCTGGTCCCATATCTCCATATGAAGCCCTCCACGGGTTCCCCGGTCCCATATCTCCATATGAAGCCCTCCAGGGGTTCCCCGGTCCCATATCTCCATGAGATGTTCTCCATGGGTTCCCCGGTCCCATATCTCCATATGAAGCCCTCCATGGGTTCCCCAGTCCCATATCTCCACGGGATGTCCTCCATGGGTTCCCTGGTCCCATATCTCCACGTGAAGTCCTCTATAGGTTCCCCGGTCCCATATCTCCATATGAAGCCCTCCAGGGGTTCCCCAGTCCCATATCTCCGTATGAAGCCCTCCACGGGTTCCCCGGTCCCATATCTTCATGGATTTCCTTCATGGGTTCCCTGGTCCCATATCTCCATATGAAGCCCTCCAGGGGTTCCCCGGTCCCATATCTCTGTACGATGCCCTCCACGGGTTCCTCAATCCCATATCTCCATATGAAGCCCTCCAGGGGGGTTCCCCGGTCCCATATCTCCATATGAAGCCCTCCACGACTTCCCCAGTCCCATATCTCCATATGAAGCCCTCCAGGGGTTCCCCAGTCCCGTATCTCCATGAGATGTTCTCCACGGGTTCCCTGGTCCCATATCTCCACGGGATGCCCTCCACGGGTTCCCCGGTCCCGTATCCCCGTTCGCCGCCCTCCACGGGCTCCCCGTTCCCTCTCTTCCCCCACCCCCACCCCCCCCCCAGACGGACCTGACCTTCGTGGGCTGCGTGGGCATGCTGGACCCGCCGCGGAAGGAGGTGATGGGCTCCATCCAGCTGTGCCGCGACGCCGGCATCCGCGTCATCATGATCACGGGGGACAACAAGGGCACGGCCATCGCCATCTGCCGCCGCATCGGCATCTTCAGCGAGG
The DNA here is from genome assembly GCF_040182565.1 of Anser cygnoides. Lineage (NCBI taxonomy): Eukaryota > Metazoa > Chordata > Aves > Anseriformes > Anatidae > Anser > Anser cygnoides. The sequence continues at coordinate 318,654 of NC_089900.1, read as the reverse complement.
AGGAGGAGGTGACGGGCCGGGCGTACACGGGCCGCGAGTTCGACGACCTGCCGCCCGCCGAGCAGCGCGAGGCCTGCCGCCGCGCCTGCTGCTTCGCCCGCGTCGAGCCCACCCACAAGTCCAAGATCGTGGAGTTCCTCCAGTCCTTCGACGAGATCACCGCCATGGTGAGGCTTCGACGCGGGGGGGGGGGGGGGGGGGTGGGGGGGGTGACGGCGCCCCCGTGGGGCTCACGGGGGTCTTGGTGATGTCGTTTTGGGGTCCCGTCATCGTCCCGATGTGGTTCGGGGGTCCCACCGTCACCCCGACGTGGTTTTGGGATCCCACCGTCGTCTTGACGTGGTTTTGGGGTCCCACCATCATCCCGATGTGGTTCTGGGGTCCCACAATCGTCCCAATGTGATTTGGGGGTTCTACCATCACCCCGACGTGGTTTTGGGGTCCCACCATCATCCTGACATGGTTTTGGGGTCCCACCATCATCCCGATGTGGATCTGGGGTCCTACAATCATCCCGATGTGGTTCTGGGGGTTCTACTGTCACCCTGACGTGGTTCTGGGGTCCCTTGATTGTCTTGACATGGGTTTGGGGTCCCAACATCCTCCTGATGTGGTTTTGGGGTCCCACCATCACCCCAACGTGGTTTTGGGGTCCCACCATCACCCCCAGCTTGGCTTTGGGATCCCTCTAGTCTTGACGTGGTTTTGGGGTCCCACCGTCACACCAACGTGGTTTTGGGGTCCCACTATTGCTTTGACGTGGTTTTGGGGTCCTACCATCACCCCGACGTGGTTCTGGGGTCCCACCATCACCCCCAGCTTGGTTTTGGGATCCCTCTAGTCTTGACGTGGTTTTGGGGTCCCACCATCACCCCCAACATGGTTTTGGGGTCCCACTATTGCCCTGACGTGGTTTTGGGGTCCCACCATTTGGGACATCGGTGACTGTTGGGAACGGCGTTGGGGACGGTGTTGGGGATGGTGTTGGTGACTTGATGGTGTTGGGGACCTTGGTGACTGGTGACGGTGTCGGGGACGTTGTTGGCCGTTGAGAACGGTGTTGGGGACACGGTGACGCCGTCGGTGACGCCGTTGGGCACACTGTTGGCGATCGCGTTGGCGACTGCCGATGACGGCGTTGGGGCCGTTGTCGATGACGTTTTTGGGGACACCGTTGGTGATCGCATTGGTGACTGTTGGGGACGGTGTTGGGGACTGGTGGCAGTGTCGGGGACCTCGTTGCCTGTTGAGAACGGCGTTGGGGACACCGGTGGCAGCGTTGGTGACGCCGTTGGTGACGGTGTCGGGGACGCCGTTGGAGGCTGTCGAGAACGGCGTTGGGGACGATCTCGGTGACGTTTTGGGGGGCGTTGTTGGTGATGGCGTTGGCCACTGTTGGTGACGGCGTTGGTGACACTGCTGGCGATCGCGTTGACGACTGCCGGTGACGCCGTTGGGGCCGTCATCAATGACATTTTTGGGGAAATAGTTGGCGATCACGTTGATGACTGCCGATGACGCCGTTGGGGCCGTCGCCGATGACATTTTTGGGGAAATTGTTGGCGATCGCGTTGGCGACTGCCGGTGACACCGTTGGGGCCGTCATCGATGACATTTTTGGGGAAATTGTTGGCGATCGCGTTGGTGACTGCCGATGACGGCGCTGGGGACGTCATCGATGACATTTTTGGGAAATTGTTGGCGATGGTGGCTGCCGGTGACGCCGTTGGGGCCGTCATCGATGACATTTTTGGGGAAATTGTCGGCGATCGCGTTGGCGACTGCCGGTGACGCCGTTGGGTCCGTCGCCGATGACGTTTTTGGGGACGCCGTCGGCGACAGCGTCGGTGCCACCACCGCGCCCCCCCCCCCCCCGCCCCGTGACACCCCCTCCCCGCCCCGCAGACCGGTGACGGGGTGAACGACGCGCCGGCGCTGAAGAAGGCCGAGATCGGCATCGCCATGGGCTCGGGGACGGCGGTGGCCAAGACGGCCTCGGAGATGGTGCTGGCCGACGACAACTTCTCCACCATCGTGGCGGCCGTGGAGGAGGGCCGGGCCATCTACAACAACATGAAGCAGTTCATCCGCTACCTCATCTCCTCCAACGTGGGCGAGGTGGTCTGGTGAGCGCCCGCCGCACTCCGCCCCTCCCAGTCGCCTCCCAGTCGCCTCCCAGTCGCCTCCCAGTCACCTCCCAGGGCCCTCCCGCTGCCTCCCGCTTCCCCAAATCCCTCCAGTTCCCGCTAGTCCCTACCACTCCCTCCTAGCCCGCCCAGTTCCCACCAACTCCTCCCACTCCCCCCCAGTTCCCCCCAGGCCCTCCCGGTCCACCCAGTTCCCCCCACTCCCTCCCAGTCCCTCCCAGTCCCACCCAGTCCCTCCCACTCCCTCCAGTTCCCTCCACTCCCGCCCAGTTCCCCCAGCTCCTTCCTCCGCCCCCAGTCCCCCTAAGTTTCCCCCCATCTGCCCCGCCTCCCAGCACCTCCCAGTTGCCCCCCAGTTCGTCTCCCCCACTCCTCCCAGTGCCCCCAGCCCCTGAACTCCCCCCCCGTTTCACCCTATTTCCCCCTGCTGCCCCTGAATTCCCCCCCGTTTTCCCCTTCTCCCCGTATTGCCCCCCATTCCCCCCACTCCCCCCATTCCCCCCACTCCCCCCATTTCCCCCACTCCCCCCATTTCCCCCAATCCTCCCCATTTTCCCCCGTTTCCCCCATTTTCCCCATTAACCTCATTTTTCCCCACTCCCCCCATTCCCCCCATTTTCCCTCTCTCCCCCCATCTTGCCCCCATTCCCCCCATCCCCCCCATTTCCCCCCAATCCCCCTATTTTCCCCCATTCCCCCATTTCCCCCACTCCCCTTATTTCCCCGTTCCCCCCATTTTTCCCCACTCCCCCCATTCCCCCCATTTTGCCCCATTGCCCCCATTAACCCCATTTTTCCCCACTCCCCCTTTCTCCCCATTTTCTCCTCTCCCCCCACTTCCCCACTCCCCCCATTTCCCCCAATCCCCCCTAATTTCCCCACTCCCCCCAATTCCCCCCCACTCCCCCCACTCCCCCCATTTCCCCCATTCTCCCCCATTTCCCCCACTCCCCCCTAATTTCCCCCACTCCCCCCTAATTCCCCCCACTCCCCTAATTTCCCCCACTCCCCCCTAATTCCCCCCACTCCCCCTAATTTCCCCCACTCCCCCTAATTTCCCCCACTCCCCCTAATTTCCCCCACTCCCCCCTAATTCCCCCAATTTCCCCCCACTCCCCCCACTCCCCCCACTCCCCCTAATTCCCCCCACTCCCCCTAATTCCCCCACTCCCCCTAATTTCCCCAATTCCCCCCTTTTCCCCCACTGCCCCCTAATTCCCCCCACTCCCCCATTCCCCCCCACTCCCCCCTAATTCCCCCCACTCCCCCAATTCCCCCCACTCCCCCCACTCCCCCTAATTTCCCCCACTCCCCCTAAATTCCCCCACTCCCCCCATTCCCCCACTCCCCCCTAATTCCCCCCACTCCCCCTAATTTCCCCCACTCCCCCCTAATTCCCCCCACTCCCCCTAATTTCCCCCACTCCCCCCCAATTCCCCCCACTCCCCCCATTCCCCCCGCCCCGCTCCCCCCATCCCCCCCAATCCCCCCCCCCCCCCCCCCTGACCCGCCTCCCCCAGCATCTTCCTGACGGGCGGCGCTGGGGCTGCCCGAGGCGCTGATCCCGGTGCAGCTGCTCTGGGTCAACCTGGTGACGGACGGGCTGCCGGCCACCGCGCTGGGCTTCAACCCCCCCCGACCTGGACATCATGGACAAGCCCCCCCGCAGCCCCAAGGAGCCCCTCATCAGCGGCTGGCTCTTCTTCCGCTACCTGGCCATCGGGGGTGAGCGCCAGACCCCCGGGACCCCCCCCCTGCCCCCCCCCCCCCGTGCCCGTCCCGGCACCAGCGTGGTTTTATCGCCGTAGGTTACGTGGGGGCCGCCACCGTGGGCGCTGCCGCCTGGTGGTTCCTCTACGCCGAGGATGGGCCCAGCGTCACCTACCACCAGCTGGTGAGCGTGGGGAGGGCGGCCGGGGGGGGTGGGCGGGGGGGTCGTCGTGGAGGTGCTGGGTCCCTCGTCGTGGTGGTTGGGTGGTCATCGCGACGGATGGGTGGTCGTGGTGGTGGTTGGGGGGTCATGGTGGTGGTTGGGGGGTCATGGTGGTGGTTGGGGGGGACGTGGTGGTGGTTGGGTTGGTCATCATGGTGGTTGGGGGGTCGTGGTGGTGGCTGGGGGGTCGTGGTGGTGGTTTGGGGGGGGTCGTGGTGGTGGTTGGGTGGTCATCAGTCACGGTTGTTGGGTGATCGTGGTGGTTGGATGGTCATCGTAGTCTTGGTTGGGTCATTGGGTGGTCATGGCGGTGGTTGGTTGAGTCGTTGGTTGGTCATGGTGGTGGTTGGGTCATCCTCGTGGTGGTTGGGGGGTCATGGTGGTGGTTGGGTGGTCATCATGGTTCTGGTTGGGTCATTGGGTGGTCATGGCGGTGGTTGGGTGGTCATGGCAGTGGTTGGTTGAGTCGTTGGGTGGCCGTGGCGGTGGTTGGGTGGTCGTCATGGTTCTAGTTGGGTCATTGGGTGGTCATGGCGGTGGTTGGTTGAGTTGTTGGTTGGTCATGGTGGTGGTTGGGTCATCCTCATGGTGGTTGGGTGGTCATGGTGGTGGTTGGGTGCTCATCGTGGTCTTGGTTGGGTCATTGGGTGGTCATCATGGTGGTGGTTGGGTGGTTGGGTGGTCGTGGTGGTGGTTGGGTGGTTGGGTGGTCGTGGTGGTGGTTGGGTGGTCATCGCGGTGGTTGGGTCATTGGTGGCCGTGGCGGTGGTTGGGTGGTCATCGCGGTGGTTGGGTGGTTGGGTGGTCGTGGTGGTGGTTGGGTGGTCATCGCGGTGGTTGGGTCATTGGGTGGCCGTGGCGGTGGTTGGGTGGTCATCGCGGTGGTTGGGGGGTCGTCATCGCCTTGGCTGGGTGCTCTTGGCGATGGCTGGGTGCTCATCGTGGTGGTGGCCCCGTCAGCACGGGGCTTGGCTGCTCTTCGTTGGGGGGGGCAGGGGGGGGGCCATCGTTTGTCACGGGTGCCGCCCCCACCACCGCCGCGTTGCCGTCCCCAACCGCCGCGTTGACCCCACCCCACCCCGTTGACCCCCCCCCACCCCAATGACCCCCCCCACACCCCAATAACACCCCCCCCACCCCAATAACACCCCCCCACACCCCGATAATGCCCCCCACCCCGATAACACCCCCCCCACCCCGATAACACCCCCCCACGACCCCGATAACGCCCCCCCACCCCGACAACACCCCCCCACCCCAATAACACCCCCCCACGACCCCGATAACGCCCCCCCACCCCGACAACACCCCCCCACCCCAATAACACCCCCCCATGACCCCGATAACGCCCCCCCACCCCGACAACACCCCCCCACCCCAATAACACCCCCCCACGACCCCGATAACGCCCCCCCCCACCCCGATAACACCCCCCCACCCCAATAACACCCCCCCACGACCCCGATAACGCCCCCCACCCCGACAACACCCCCCCACGACCCCGATAACGCCCCCCCACCCCGATAACACCCCCCCACCCCAATAACACCCCCCCACGACCCCGATAACGCCCCCCCACCCCAATAACACCCCCCCACACCCCGATAACGCCCCCCCACACCCCAATAACACCCCCATGACCCCGATAACGCCCCCCCCACCCCGATAACGCCCCCATGACCCCGATAACACCCCCACGCCCCCGATAACGCCCCCCCCACACCCCGATAACACCCCCACGACTCCAATAACGCCCCCCACACCCCAATAAACACCCCCCCACGACCCCGATAACGCCCCCCCCACCCTGATAACGCCCCCCCGCACCCCGATAACGCCCCCCCGCACCCCGATAACACCCCCCCACGCTCGGATAACGCCCCCCCCACCCCAATAACGCCCCCCCCCCCGCCCCCAGACCCACTTCATGCAGTGCACGGAGCACAACGCCGAATTCGAGGGCCTCGACTGCGACATCTTCGAGTCGCCGGTGCCCATGACCATGGCGCTCTCCGTGCTGGTCACCATCGAGATGTGCAACGCCCTCAACAGGTGAGGGGCCGGGGGACGAACCGGGGGGGGGGGCCGGGGGGGGGTCCCGGTGCCACCCCCGGTGCCACCAGGGCCGTGCCGCCGCCCCCCGCAGCCTCTCCGAGAACCAGTCGCTGGTGCGGATGCCGCCGTGGGTCAACATCTGGCTGGTGGGCTCCATCTGCCTCTCCATGTCCCTGCACTTCGTCATCCTCTACATCGAGCCCCTGCCCGTAAGGGGGGGGGTCCCGGGGGGGGGGGGGGGGGACGCGGGGGGGACGCCGGGGGGGGCTGAGCGCTGTCCCCCCGGCCCCGCAGATGATCTTCAAGCTGACGCCGCTGGACCTGGCGCACTGGCTGATGGTGCTGAAGATCTCCTTCCCCGTCATCCTGCTGGACGAGGCCCTCAAGTTCGTGGCCAGGAACTACCTGGAGGGTGAGGGGCGGGGGCCGCCGCTGGCCCCAGCGTGTCCCCCCCGGTGTCCCCGCGTCTCCTTGTCCCCGCGTCCCCGCATCTCCATGTCCCCACATCTCCATGTCCCCATGTCCCCATGTCCCCACATCTCCTTGTCCCCATGTCCCCCTGTCCCCAGATCTCCATATTTCATTGTCCCCATGTCCCCATGTCCCCACATCTCCATATTTCATTGTCCCCATGTCCCATGTCCCCACATCTCCTTGTCCCCGCGTCCCCGCATCTCCATGTCCCCCGTGTCCCTATATCCCCGCATCTCCTTGTCCCCATGTCCCCACATCTCCATGTCCCCATGTCCCCATGTCCCCACATCTCCATATTTCATTGTCCCCATGTCCCCGCATCTCCTTGTCCCCATCTCCCCACATCTCCATATTTCATTGTCCCCCTGTCCCCACATATCCCCATGTCCCCCCACATCTCCCTGTCCCCATATCAATGTCTCCATATTCAATGTCATTGTCCCCAATGTCCCCATGTCATCTCCCCAAGGTTGTCCCCAATGTCCCCATGTCCCCAACGTCCCCCCATGTCCCATGTCCCCATGTCCCCCCGTCTCCCTGTCCCCACCATATCTCATTGTCCCCATGTCCCCATGTCCCCAATGTCCCCAAACATGTCCCCATATCCCAATACATCTCAATTTCATTGTCCCCATCTCCTTGTCCCCATGTCCCCAATGTCCCCATGTCCCCAATCGTCCCCCCCACATCTCCATGTCCCCATATCCCAATGTCCCCATATCCATATCTCATTGTCCCCATGTCCCCAATGTCCCCAACGTCCCCAAGTCCCCAACGTCCCCAAGTCCCCAAGGTCCCCATGTCCCCAAGGTCCCCCCATGTCCCCACATCTCCATGTCCCCCCCACATCTCCATGTCCCCATATCCCAATGTCCCCATATCCGTATCTCATTGTCCCCATGTCCCCATGTCCCCAACGTCCCCAAGTCCCCAAGGTCCCCATGTCCCCAATGTCCCCATGTCCCCAACGTCCCCCCATGTCCCCACATCTCCATGTCCCCCCCACATCTCCATGTCCCCATATCCCAATGTCCCCATATCCATATCTCATTGTCCCCATGTCCCCATGTCCCCATGTCCCATGTCCCCAATGTCCCCATGTCCCCAACGTCCCCATGTCCCCACCTCCCCATGTCCCCCCCACATCTCCATGTCCCCATATCCCAATGTCCCCATATCCATATCTCATTGTCCCCATGTCCCCAATGTCCCCAATGTCCCCATGTCCCCAATGTCCCCAAGTCCCCAAGGTCCCCATGTCCCCAAGGTCCCCCCATGTCCCCACATCTCCGTGTCCCCAATGTCCCAATGTCCCCAAGGTCCCCATGTCCCCATGTCCCCAACATCCCCCTGTCCCCACCTCCCCATGTCCCCACATCTCCGTGTCCCCCCATCTCCATGTCCCCATGTCCCCATCTCCATACCTCGTTGTCCCCATGTCCCCACATCTTGTCCCCACATCTCCATGTCCCCCCCATATCTCCCTGTCCCCATATCCCAATGTCCCCATATCCATATTTCATTGTCCCCATGTCCCCATGTCCCCATGTCCCCAACATCCCCAACATCCCCATGTCCCCAACGTCCCCGTGTCCCCACATCTCCACATCTCCGTGTCCCCACATCTCCGTGTCCCCAATGTCCCCATGTCCCCATGTCCCCATGTCCCCACATCTCCTTGTCCCCACATCTCCACGTCCCCAACGTCCTCACATCACTCCCGGTGTCCCCTCCATCATCCCCATCCCCCATCGTCCCCACACCCCCATCGTCCCCACCCCCCATCGTCCCCACCCCCGGTCGTCCCCACCCCCCGTTGTCCCCTCGCTGTCCCCCCGTCCGTCCCTCACCGCCGTCTCCGCTCCCGTAGCGTAACCTCGCGTCCCCTCCGTCGTCCTCGCACCCGGCCGCAGGTACCCCCGGACCCCCGGGTGTCCCCGTCACCCCCTGTGTCCCCTTGTCACCCCCCATGTGTCCTCGTCACCCCCGGGTGTCCCTGTCACCTCCGTGTGTCCCCATGTCACCCCCCATGTGTCCTTGTCACCCCCGGGTGTCCTCGTCACCCCCATGTGTCCTTGTCACCCCATGGCCGTGTCCCCATCACCCAACGGCCACCCCAAATGTCCCCATCACCCAACGGCCACCCCAAGTGTCCCCATCACCCCACGTGTCCCTGTGTCACCCCCAGGTGTCCCCCTCGCCCCATTTTCGTGTCCCCATCACCCAAATGTCACCCCAAATGTCCCCATCACCCCATGGCCGTGTCCCCGTCACCCCAACGGCCACCCCAAGTGTCCCCGTCACCCCACGTGTCCCTGTGTCACCCCCAGGTGTCCCCATCGCCCCATTTTCGTGTCCCCATCACCCAAATGTCACCCCAAGTGTCCCCATCACCCCATGGCCGTGTCCCCATCACCCCAAATGTCCCCGTCACCTCCAAGTGTCACCCCCAGGTGTCCCCATCGCCCCATTTTCGTGTCCCCATCACCCAAATGTCACCCCAAGTGTCCCCATCACCCCATGGCCGTGTCCCCATCACCCCAAATGTCCCCGTCACCTCCAAGTGTCACCCCCAGGTGTCCCCATCGCCCCATTTTCGTGTCCCCATCACCCAAATGTCACCCCAAGTGTCCCCATCACCCCATGGCCGTGTCCCCATCACCCCAAATGTCCCCGTCACCTCCAAGTGTCACCCCCAGGTGTCCCCATCGCCCCCATTTTCGTGTCCCCATCACCCAAATGTCACCCCAAGTGTCCCCATCACCCCATGGCCGTGTCCCCATCACCCCAAATGTCCCCGTCACCTCCAAGTGTCACCCCCAGGTGTCCCCATCGCCCCATTTTCGTGTCCCCATCACCCAAATGTCACCCCAAGTGTCCCCATCACCCCATGGCCGTGTCCCCATCACCCCAAATGTCCCCGTCACCTCCATGTGTCACCCCCAGGTGTCCCCATCGCCCCATTTTCGTGTCCCCATCACCCAACTGTCACCCCAAATGTCCCCATCACCCCATGGCCGTGTCCCGCTCACCCCCAGGTGTCGCCTCCATGTCCCCGTCACCCAACGGCCACCCCAAGTGTCCCTGTGTCACCCCCAGGTGTCCCCCTCGCCCCATTTTCGTGTCCCTATCACCCAACCCTCACCCCAAATGTCCCCATCACCCCATGGCCGTGTCCCCATCACCCAACGGCCACCCCAAGTGTCCCCATCACCCCACGTGTCCCTGTGTCACCCTCAATGTCCCCCTCACCCCATTTTCGTGTCCCCATCACCCCCCAGTGTCACCCCAAGTGTCCCCATCATCCTCCATGTCCCCGTCACCTCCAAGTGTCACCTCCAGGTGTCCCCAGCACCCAACTCTCACCCCAAGTGTCCCCATCACCCCATGGCCGTGTCCCCATCACCCCCAGGTGTCACCTCCATGTCCCCATCGCCCCATTTTTGTGTCCCCATCACCCAACTGTCACCCCAAATGTCCCCATCACCCCATAGCCGTGTCCCCATCACCCTAAATGTCCCCGTCACCTCCATGTGTCACCCCCAGGTGTCCCCCTCGCCCCATTGTTGTGTCCCCGTCACCCAACGGCCACCCCAAGTGTCCCCATCACCCCACGTGTCCATGTGTCACCCCCAGGTGTCCCCATTGCCCCATTTTCGTGTCCCCATCACCCAACTGTCACCCCCAGGTGTCCCCATCACCCCCTAGTGTCACCCCAAGTGTCCCCATCACCCCATTTTTGTGTCCCTGTCACCCAACGGCCACCCCAAGTGTCCCCATCACCCCACGTGTCCCTGTGTCACCCCCAGGTGTCCCCATCGCCCCACGTGTCCCTGTGTCACCCTCAATGTCCCCCTCACCCCATTTTCGTGTCCCCATCACCTCCTAGTGTCACCCCAAGTGTCCCCATCACCCCATGGCCATGTCCCCATCACCCCAAGTGTCCCCATCACCCCATGGCCGTGTCCCCGTCACCCCAAATGTCCCCATCACCCCCTAGTGTCACCCCAAGTGTCCCAATCACCCCATGGCCGTGTCCCCGTCACCCCAAATGTCCCCGTCACCCCCAGGTGTCCCCCCCAGCTGTCTCCATCACCCCATGGCCGTGTCCCCGTCACCCAACGGCCACCCCAAGTGTCCCCGTCACCCCACGTGTCCCTGTGTCACCCCCAGGTGTCCCCATCACCCCATTTTCATGTCCCCATCACCCAACGGCCACCCCAAGTGTCCCCCTCACCCCATTTTCGTGTCCCCATCACCCCCAGTGTCCCCCAGTGTCCCCATGGCCGTGTCCCCCTCCCCCCGGTGTCCCCCAGTGTCCCCCCACACGTCCGTGTCCCCACGTCCCCCAGGGGCAGGGCAGTGACAAAGTGGGGAGGGGGAGGGAAGGGGAGGGGGAGGGGGGCTCAGCCCCGCCCCCTCTGACGTCACCCCCCCCCCCCCAATCAGCGGCCGACGCCGAGGACACCCGGAAGAAGCGGAAGTGACCCCGGGGGCCCCCCCGCGCCGTGGGGCAGCCCCACCCCGAGCTATGGGGCAGCCCCACCCCACGGGGCCCCCCCTCCCCGCGCCGTGGGGCGGCCCCACACCGGGGCCCCCCCCCCCACCGGCGCCGCTTATTTATTGCCAATAAAGGGAACCCCCCGACACGACGCCTCCTCCCTGGGGGGGCGGGGGGCGGGGCTTGGGGTCAGGGGGCGGGGCTTGGGGTCGGGGGGCGGGGCTTGGGGTCAGGGGGCGGGGCTTGGGGTCACGGGGCGGGGCTTGGGGTCACGGGGCGGGGCTTGGGGTCAGGGGGCGGGGCTTGGGGTCAGGGGGCGGGGCTTGGGGTCAGGGGCGGGGCTTGGGGTCAGGGGCGGGGCTTGGGGTCAGGGGGCGGGGCCACCCAGAGCCCTGCCCCCGAGTGGTTAATGGGTTCGCATCGTCGGGGTGCCCCACACTTGGGGGTCTGGGTCATTGGGGTGCCCTTCACACTTAGGGGGTGCCCCACACTTGGGGGTCTGGGTCATCGGGGTGCCCCACACTTAGGGGTGCCCCACACTTAGGGGGTGCCCCACAAAGCTGGGGGTCCGGTTCCTATCGGGGTGCCCCCACACCTTCAAAGGGGTGCCCCACACTTGGGGGTCTGGGTCATTGGGGTGCCCCACACTTGGGGGTGCCCCACACTTGGGGGTCTGGGGGGTGCCCCACATTTGGGGGTCCGGTTCATTGGGGTGCCCCACACTTGGGGGTCTGGGTCATCGGGGTGCCCCACACTTAGGGGGTGCCCCACATTTGGGGGTCTGGGTCATCGGGGTGCCCCACACTTAGGGGGTTCCCCACACTTGGGGGGTGCCCCACACTTGGGGGTCTGGGTCATCGGGGTGCCCCACACTTAGGGGTGCCCCACACTTAGGGGTGCCCCACACTTGGGGGTCTGGGTCATCGGGGTGCCCCACACTTAGGGGGTGCCCCACAGTTGGGGGTCTGGGTCATCGGGGTGCCCCACACTTTGGGGGTGCCCCACACCGGGGGTGCCCCACACTTGGGGGTCTGGGTCATGGGGGTGCCCCACACTTAGGGGTGCCCCACATTTGGGGGTCTGGGTCATTGGGGTGCCTCCACACTTGGGGGTCTGGGTCATCGGGGTGCCCCACACTTAGGGGTGCCCCACACTTAGGGGGTGCCCCACACTTGGGGGTCTGGGTCATGGGGGTGCCCCACACTTAGGGTGTGCCCCACACTTAGGGGTGCCCCACAGTTGGGGGTCTGGGTCATTGGGGTGCCCCACACTTTGAGGGTGGCCCACACTTGGGGGTCTGGGTCATCGGGGTGCCCCACACTTAGGGGGTCCGGTTCGTTGGGGTGCCCCACACTTAGGGGGTGCCCCACACTTGGGGGTCTGGGTCAGGGGGTGCCCCACACTTAGGGGGTGCCCCACACTTAGGGGGTGCCCCACAGTTGGGGGTCTGGGTCATCGGGGTGCCCCACACTTAGGGGTGCCCCACACTTAGGGGGTGCCCCACAGTTGGGGGTCTGGGTCATTGGGGTGCCCCACACTTAGGGGGTGCCCCACACTTGGGGGTCTGGGTCATTGGTGCCCCACACTTAGGGGGCAGCCCCACATTTGGGGGTCCGCATTGCGCCCCACACTTGGGGGTCTGGGTCAGGGGGTGCCCCACACTTGGGGGTGCCCCACATTTGGGGGTCCGGTTCATTGGGGTGCCCCACACTTAGGGGGTGCCCCACACTTAGGGGTGCCCCACACTTAGGGGTGCCCCACATTTGGGGGTCCGGTTCATCGGGGCACCCCACACTTGGGGGCGCCCCACACTTCGAGTGCAGCCCCTGGGGGTCTCCGCCCCACACATGGGGGTCCCGCCCCCTTTGGGGGGGGCTTCCCCGCCCCGGGGCGGTGCCGTGGGGCAGAGCCCACCCCAGGGCGCCCCGCAGCGCCCCGGCTCAGTCCCCCAGCACCTCCTGGCCCTGGCAGGTCAGTGGGGCCCGGGACCCCCAAGCCAGCCCCACGGCGGGGGGTCCGGCCCCATAGCGTGGGGGGCTCGGGGCGGGCTGGGGCCGGGGACGTGGCGGCTTTGGGGTGGACTTTGGACCCCCGGCCGGGTTGGGGGGGGGGCCGGGGCTGCTGGGGGGAGGGGTGAAGGGGCTATGGGGCAGCCGTGGGGCAGGACGCATCCGTGGGGCAAGACTGGGGGTCGGGGCTTGTCTGTGGGGCAGGATTGGTCACTGGGGGTGTCCGTGGGGGGCAGGACCCATTGCCGGGGTGTGGCTGTGGGGCCGCGCTGGTCACCGGGGGGCGTCTATGGGGCAGGAGGTGGCTGTGGGGCAGGACCCATTGCTGAGCCACGTCTATGGGGCAGGGCCCCTCTATGGGGCAGGGCCCCTCTATGGGGCAGGAGGTGGCTGTGGGGCAGGACCCATTGCTGAGCCACGTCTATGGGGCAGGGCCCCTCTATGGGGCAGGGCCTATCTATGGGGCAGAACCCATCTATGGGGCAGGACCTATCTATGGGGCAGGACCCATCCATGGGGCAGAACCCATCTATGGGGCAGGACCCATCTATGGGGCAGGACCCATCCATGGGGCAGGGCCCCTCTATGGGGCAGGACCCATTGTTGAGCCACATCTATGGGGCAGGACCCATCTATGGGGCAGGGCCCCTCTATGGGGCAGGACCCATCCATGGGGCAGGACCCATCCATGGGGCAGGGCCCCTCTATGGGGCAGGGACCCTCTATGGGGCAGAACCCATCTATGGGGCAGGACCCATCCATGGGGCAGGGCCCATCCATGGGGCAGGGCCCCTCTATGGGGCAGGACCCATCCATGGGGCAGGACCCATCCATGGGGCAGGACCTATCCATGGGGCAGGGCCCATCTATGGGGCAGGACCTATCCATGGGGCAGGGCCCCTCTATGGGGCAGGACCACTCTATGGGGCAGGACCCATTGTTGAGCCACATCTATGGGGCAGGACCCCTCTATGGGGCAGGACCCATCCATGGGGCAGGACCCATCCATGGGGCAGAGCCACTCTATGGGGCAGGACCCATCTATGGGGCAGGACCCATTGTTGAGCCACATCTATGGGGCAGGACCCCTCTATGGGGCAGGACCCATCCATGGGGCAGGACCCATCCATGGGGCAGAGCCACTCTATGGGGCAGGACCCATCTATGGGGCAGGACCCATCTATGGGGCAGGACCCATTGTTGAGCCACATCTATGGGGCAGGACCCATCCATGGGGCAGGACCCATTGTTGAGCCACATCTATGGGGCAGGACCCATCCATGGGGCAGGACCCATCCATGGGGCAGGACCCATCCATGGGGCAGAACTCATCTATGGGGCAGGACCCATCCATGGGGCAGAACCCATCCATGGGGCAGGACCTATCCATGGGGCAGGGCCCATCTATGGGGCAGGACCTATCCATGGGGCAGGGCCCCTCTATGGGGCAGGACCACTCTATGGGGCAGGACCCATTGTTGAGCCACATCTATGGGGCAGGACCCCTCTATGGGGCAGGACCCATCCATGGGGCAGGACCCATCCATGGGGGCAGAGCCACTCTATGGGGCAGGACCCATCTATGGGGCAGGACCCATTGTTGAGCCACATCTATGGGGCAGGACCCCTCTATGGGGCAGGACCCATCCATGGGGCAGGACCCATCCATGGGGCAGAGCCACTCTATGGGGCAGGACCCATCTATGGGGCAGGACCCATCTATGGGGCAGGACCCATTGTTGAGCCACATCTATGGGGCAGGACCCATCCATGGGGCAGGACCCATCCATGGGGCAGGGCCCATCCATGGGGCAGGACCCATCCATGGGGCAGAACTCATCTATGGGGCAGGACCCATCCATGGGGCAGGGCCTATCCGTGTGGCAGGGCCCCTCTATGGGGCAGGACCCCCACCCCACCCGGCGCCGCTCTGGCCCCTCTTCCCACCCCCTCTACGCTCCGCAGGCTCCCCCGATGGCCACCGAGCCCCCCGCCGGCCCCCCGCCGCCCCCCGCCCTGGCGGTGCTGCTGCCCCCGCCCGCCTCCGCTCGCTGGCCCGCGCCTGGCTGGAGGAGGACGCCCCCGGCCCCGACCCGGCCGCCCTGACCGTGGGGCTGGCCCCACGGCGCGCCCACCTCCTCTGCAAGTCCCCCGGGGTGCTGGCGGGCGCCCCGTTCGCCGACGCCGTGTGGGGCGAGGCGGGCTGCGCCGTGGGGTGGCGGGTGCCCGAGGGCGCCCCGCTGTCCCCGGGGACGGTGGTGGCCGAGGTGCGAGGGCCGGGGGCCGGGGTGCTGCTGGCCGAGAGGGCGGCGCTCAACGCCCTGGGGCGCTGCAGCGGGGTGGCCACGGCGGCCGCCCGGGCGGTGGCGGTGGCCCGCGGGCGAGGGTGGCCGGGGACGGTGGCCGGCACCCGCAAGACGACGCCGGGCTTTCGGCTGGTGGAGAAGTACGGGCTGGGCGTGGGGGCGCCGACCCCCACCGCCACGACCTGGGGGGCTGCTGATGGTGAAGGACAACCACCTGCTGGCCGCACGCAAGCCCCTGGCGCAGGTTGGGGGCCGGGGGGGCGGCCCCACGCGTGGGGGCGGGGACCCACATATTGGGGGGGGGGACCCACGTATTGGGGGGTGACCCACATATTGGGGGGGGGACCCACATATTGGGGGGGACCCACATATTGGGGGGTGACCCACATATTGGGGGGACCCACATATGGGGGGGACCCACATATTGGGGGGGGACCCACATATTGGGGGGGACCCACATATTGGGGGGGACCCACATATTGGGGGGGACCCACATATTGGGGGGTGGGGACCCACATATTGGGGTTGGGACCCACATATTGGGGGGGGTGACCCATATATTGGGGGGGACCCACATATTGGGGGGTGACCCACATATTGGGGGTGACCCACATATTGGGGGGGGACCCACATATTGGGGGGGGGACCCACATATTGGGGGGGACCCACATATTGGGGGTGACCCACATATTGGGGGGGTGACCCACATATTGGGGGGTGACCCACATATTGGGGGGACCCACATATTGGGGGTGACCCACATATTGGGGGGTGACCCACATATTGGGGGGGACCCACATATTGGGGGGACCCACATATGGGGGGTGACCCACATATGGGGGTGGGGGGTGACCCACTGGGGGGGTGAGGGGGAACCCTTTGTTTTAGGGGGGAGCCCCATTTTGGTTGGGGGTTTTGGCCCCCATGGCCCCATGTCCCCAGTGTCCCCAGTGTCCCCGTAGCCCCCAGGGTCCCCATTCTCCCCTCTTGTCCCCATCGCCCCCCTTGTCCCCGTTGTCCCCATTACCCCCAGTGCCCCCAGTGCCCCCAGTGCCCCCAGTGCCCCCCGTGTCCCCCCCCGTGTCCCCAGGTGGTGGCCGAGGCCCGGCGCGCCGCCGGCTTCACCCGGCTGCTGGAGGTCGAGTGCGGCTCGGCGGCCGAGGCCCTGGCGGCGGCGGAGGCCGGCGCCGACATCGTCCTCCTGGACAACTTCACCCCACAGGTAGGCGGCGCGACCCCCAAGTGTGGGGCGACCCCCAAGTGTGGGGTGACCCCTAGGTGTGGGGTGACCCCCAAATGTGGGGCGACCCCCCAAGTGTGAGGCACCCCCAAATGTGGGGCGACCCCCCAAGCATGGAGTGACCCCCAAATGTAGGATGCCCCCCAAGTGTGGGGCGCCCCCCAAGTGTGAGGATGCCCCCCAAGTGTGGAGTGACCCCCAAATGTGGGACGCCCCCAAGTGTGGGGCGACCCCCAAGTGTGGGGTGCCCCCTAGGTGTGGGGTGACCCCCCAAATGTGGGGCAACCCCCAAATGTGGGGCGACCCCCAAGCGTGGAGTGACCCCCAAGTGTGGGGTGACCCCCAAGTGTGGGGTGCCCCCTAGGTGTGGGGTGACCCCCCCAAATGTGGGGCGACCCCCAAGTGTGGGGCGACCCCCAAGTGTGGGGCACCCCAAGTGTGAGGCACCCCCAAGTGTGGGGCGACCCCCAAGTGTGGGGTGCCCCTAGGTGTGGGGTGACCCCCAAATGTGGGGCGACCCCTAAGTGCGAGGCACCCCCAAATGTGGGGCGACCCCCCAAGCATGGAGTGACCCCCAAATGTAGGATGCCCCCCAAGTGTGGGGCGCCCCCCAAGTGTGAGGATGCCCCCCAAGTGTGGGGGTGACCCCCAAGTGTGGGGCACCCCCCAAGTGTGGGGCGACCCCCAAGTGTGGGGCCCCCCCCAAGTGTGGGGTGACCCCCAAGTGTGGGGCACCCCCCAAGTGTGGGGGTGACCCCCAAGTGTGGGGCACCCCCAAGTGTGGGGCGACCCCCAAGTGTGGGGCCCCCCCCAAGTGTGGGGTGACCCCCAAGTGTGGGGTGCCCCCTAGGTGTGGGGTGACCCCCCCAAGTGTGAGGCACCCCCCAAGCGTGGAGTGACCCCCAAATGTGGGACACCCCCAAGTATGGAGCCGCCCCCAAGTGTTGGGTGCCCCCAAGTGTGGGACAACCCCCAAGTGCGAGGCGCCCCCCAAGTGTGGGGCGACCCCCAAGCATGGAGTGACCCCCAAATGTGTGGCGACCCCCAAGTGTGGGGCGACCCCCCCAAGTGTGGGGCACCCCCCAAGTGTGAGGCACCCCCCAAGTGTGGGGCGACCCCCAAGTGTGGGGTGACCCCCAAATGTGGGATGCCCCCCAAGTGTGGGGTGCCCCCTAGGTGTGGGGCGACCCCCAAGTGTGGGGTGCCCCTAGGTGTGGGGTGACCCCCAAATGTGGGGTGACCCCCAAGTGTGAGGCACCCCCCAAGTGTGGGGCGACCCCCAAGTGCGAGGCGACCCCCAAGTGTGGGGCGACCCCCAAGTGTGGAGTGACCCCCAAATGTGGGACACCCCCCAAGTGCGAGGCGCCCCCAAGTGTGGGGCGACCCCTAGGCGTGGAGTGACCCCCAAATGTAGGACACCCCCCAAGTGTGGGGTGACCCCTAGGTGTGAGGTGACCCCCAAGCGTTGGGCGCCCCCCAAGCGTGGAGTGACCCCCCAATGTGGGACGCCCCCCAAGTATGGAGCCGCCCCCAAGTCTGAGGCACCCCCAAGCGTGGTGGGACGCCCCCAAGTGTGGGGCGCCCCCCCCCAAATGCCGTCCTTGCCCCCCCCCTCCCCCAGGCGCTGGCGGCGGCGGCGGCGGCGGTGAAGGCGTCCCACCCGCGGGTGAGGGTGGAGGCGAGCGGCGGCATCACGGAGGCCGCCCTGCCCCGCTTCCTGGCGCCCCACGTCGACGCCGTGTCCATGGGGTGCCTGACCCACAGCGCCCCCGCCCTCGACTTCGCCCTCCGCGTCCTGCCCGCGGACGGGGACGGGGACGGGGCCGGGGGGTGCTGAGAGGCCCCAAAAACGAGGGGACCCCCCAAGGTCCGTCTTTGGGGTCCTCCCACCCCTCTCCCATGAGAAGGGGACCCCAACACCCGGCCTTGGGGGCACCCCAAAACAAGGGGACCCCCCAACGTCCCTCATTGGGGTCCTCCCACCCCTCTTCCATGAGAAGGGGACCCCAACACCCGGCCTCGGGGGCACCCCAAAACAAGGGGACCCCCCAAGGTCCACCGTTGGGGTCCTCCCACCCCTCTCCCATGAGAAGGGGACCCCAACACCCGGCCTCGGGGGCACCCCAAAACAAGGGGACCCCCAACGTCCCTCTTTGGGGTCCTCCCACCCCCGTCCCGTAACGAGAGGGGACCCCAATACCCAGCCTTGGGGGCACCCCAAAACAAGGGGACCCCCCAACGTCCGTCTTTGGGGTCATGCCATGACAAGGGGAACCCCAAAACCCAATCCTGGGGACACCCCAGGGCGAGGGGACCCCAACGTCCACCCCTCTGGGGCCATCCCAACCCCCACCCCATGACAAGGGGACCCCAAGAGGACCCCAGGGTCCATCTTTGGGGTCACCCCAACCCCACCCCGTGACAAGGGGACCCCACCCCGTGACAAGGGACCCCCCCCAATGCCCAACTTGGGGTCACCCCATGGCGAAGGAACCCCCAAGGGGACCCCAAAACTCATCGCGGGGCCATCCCACCCCATCCCGTAACAAGGGGACCCCACCAGGGCCCCAACATCCCCTTTTGGGGTCAACCCATGACAACGGGACCCCAAAATCCCCCCCCCCCTTTGGGGCCACCCCCCAGCGCTGGGACCCCCCCCCCCAATAAACCCCCCCAAAGCCAACGGCTGGAAAAAAGCTGCTTTATTCCCAGCGGGGGGCCCCCGGGGGTTTTGGGGGGTCTCGGGGTCAGGGGTCCCACGGGGGGGGGTCCCACGGGGGGGGGAGGTCCCACGGGGGGGGTCACTCGCCCTCCTTGTCCTCGCCGTGGGTGATGATGTAGCAGATGCTCTTGTAGTCCACGTTGCCGGCCACGTCGGGGGAAGGCGGCCCACATGTTCTTGATCTGGGGGGGACCCCGGGATTAAATTGGGGGGGGGGGGGGGGGGCCGGGACGCCCCCGTAAATCACCACGGGGGGTGGGAGGGGGATTTGGGGGGGGGTCCAAGGGGTGTTTAGGGGAGCGGGGGGGGGGGGGCATTGGGCAGTACGGGGGGGATTTGGGGTCTCTGGGGGGATTTGGGGGTGCCGGGGGGGGGGTTTGGGGTCCTGGGGGGGGATTTTGGGGTCCTGGGGGATTTTGGGGTTCTGGGGGGGATTTTGGGGTCCTGAAGGGATTTGGGGGGGGTCCCAGAGGGGATTTTGGGGTTCTGGGGAGGATTTTGGGGGGGAGTCCCAGGGGGGATTTGGGGTCCTAGGGGTGTTTGGGGGGCATGGGGGGTCTTTAGGTGGCATAGGGGGATTTTGGGTCCGGGGGGGGAATTTTGGGGGTCCCAGGGGGGATTTGGGGTCCAGGGGGGGATTTGGGGTCCAGGGGGGATTTTGGGGTCCCAGGGGGGATTTTGGGGGGCGGGGGGGGAGGGGGTCCTCACCTCCTCGTGGGTGAAGCGGTCGCACTGGGTGGTCAGGAGCTCCTCCAGGCTGGGGGGGGGACGGAGGGGACGGGGTCACCGCCTGCGCCCCCAAATGTCCCCGATGCCCCCCCGGGGCCCCAAATGTCCCCCCAATGGCCCCATGACCCCCCATGACCTCTGATGACCCCAACGTCCCCGATGCCCCCCCCATGTCCCCGTGACCCCCATCCCCCCATGACCCCAATGCCCCCATGACCCCAAATGTCCCCATGACCCCTGATGACCCCATGACCCCAATCCCCCCATGACCCCGCTGTCCCCCAAATGACCCCCTAACCCCAATCCTCCCCGTGACCCCAATATCCCCCCAATGTCCCCAAGACCCCTGATGACCCCAATCCCCCCATGACCCCAATCCCCCCATGACCCCAAATGTCCCCACGACCCCTGATGACCGCAATGTCCCGCCAATGACCCCGCTGTCCCCCCATGACCCCGCTGTCCCCCCGATGACCCCCTGACCCCAATCCCCCCTGACCCCAATCCCCCCCATGACCCCAATCCCTCCATGACCCCAAATGCCCCCATGACCCCTGATGACACCGCTGTCCCCCCGATGACCCCGATGTCCCCCGATGTCCCCATGACCTCAATCCCCCCCATGACCCCAAATGCCCCCATGACCCCAAATGTCCCCATGACCCCTGATGACCCCATGACCCCAATCCCCCCATGACCCCAAATGCCCCCCAAATGACCCCCTAACCCCAATCCTCCCCGTGACCCCAATATCCCCCCAATGTCCCCAAGACCCCTGATGACCCCAATCCCCCCATGACCCCAATCCCCCCATGACCCCCGACGACCTCGATGTCCCCCGACGACCCCGCTGTCCCCCTGATGTCCCCCTGACCCCAATCCCCCCATGACCCCAATGTCGCCCAATGTCCCCATGACCCCAATCCCCCCATGACCCCTGACGACCTCGACCTCCCCCCGATGACCCCCACTGTCCCCCCCATGACCCCGATGTCCCCCAATGTCCCTCTGACCCCAATCCCCCCCATGACCCCGATGTCCCCCAGTGTCCCCATGACCCCAATCCCCCCATGACCCCAAATGCCCCCATGACCCCCGATGACCCCGCTGTCCCCCCGATGACCCCCTAACCCCAATCCCCCCCATGACCCCCAATGTCCCCCAGTGTCCCCATGACCCCAATCCCCCCATGACCCCAGATGCCCCCATGACCCCCGATGACCCCGCTGTCCCCCCGATGACCCCCCTGACCCCAATCCCCCCCATGACCCCAATATCCCCCCAATGTCCCCAATCCCCCCATGACCCCAAATGCCCCCATGACCCCAAATGCCCCCATGACCCCAAATGCCCCCATGACCCCCGACGACCCCGCTGCCCCCGACGACCCCCGCTGCCCCCCCCGCCCCCACTCACAAGCTCTTCTTGATGGACCCCTTCCCATCGGGGTCCAGCACCTTGAAGGCCCCCATGATGACGTCCTCGGGGTCAGCGCCTGCGGGGGGGGGGGGGGGGGGGGGAAGTGACGTCACCGAGCGCCGCGATGACGTCACCGCTGTGACGTCACCGCCGGGGGGGGCGGGGCCTCACCCTTGAGCTTCTCGCCGAACATGGTGAGGAAGACGGTGAAGTTGATGGGGCCGCTCGCCTCCTTGATCATGGCGTCCAGCTCCTCGTTCTTCACGTTCAGCCGCCCTGAGAGGGGGGGCGGAGCCTCAGGCCACGCCCACCGGCCACGCCCACGTCCAAGCCACGCCCCCTTTTGCTGCAGACCCTGCCCCCCAAAAATCCCATTCCCACCAGGTGCGCCTTCTCCAAGCCACGCCCCCTTTATCCCAAACCACGCCCCCTTCCCCCCAAACCACGCCCCTTTTATCACAAGCCCCGCCCCCTTCGCTTTAAGCCCCGCCCCTTTTCTCTAAGCCCCGCCCCTTTCGCTGTAAGCCCCGCCCCTTTTCTCTAAGCCCCGCCCCTTTCGCTGTAAGCCCCGCCCCTTGCCATCACCTCCGGCGCCGCAGCACCAGGACCTTTCCCTCTAAGCCCCGCCCCTTTCCTTAAGCCCCGCCCCTTTCCCTAAGCCCCGCCCCTTTCCTTAAGCCCCTCCCCCTTTCCATAAGCCCCGCCCCTTCTCTCTAAGCCCCGCCCCTTTCTCATCTAAGCCCCGCCCCCTTCTCCCAAAGCCCCGCCCCTTCCCTCACGCCCCTCCCCCTCCACAAGCCCCACCCATTCGCTATCACGCCCACTATAAACCACGCCCCAGCGCGCCACGCCCCCACGGGGCCACGCCCCCAAATAGGCCACGCCCCCAACAGACCGCGCCCAAATAAACCACGCCCAAATAAACCACGCCCCCAATACACCACGCCTCGATATACCACACCCCCAACGGCCACGCCCCCAATAGACCAGGCCCCCAATAGACCACGCCCCCAAGAAACCATGCCCCCAACAAACCACGCCCAAATAAACCACGCCCAAATGAACCAGACCCCAATATAACACGACTCGATATGCCACACCCCTAATGGCCACGCCCCCCGGGGCCACGCCCCAATAGGCCACGCCCCCAATATACCACACCCCAATATACCACACCCCCATAGACCCTACCCCCATAGACCCTGCCCCCATAGGCCACGCCCCAATATACCACGCCCCCAAAAGGCCACGCCCCCAACAGGCCACGCCCCCAACAGGCCACGCCCCCAACAGGCCATGCCCCTATAGGCCACGCCCCCAACAGGCCACGCCCAAATAAACCACGCCCGAATAAACCACGCCCGAATACACCAGACCCCAATATAACACGCCTCGATATGCCACACCCCTAACGGCCACGCCCCCTGGGTCCACGCCCCCAGAGGCCACTCCCCCAATAGGCCACGCCCCAATAGGCCACGCCCCAATAGGCCACGCCCCCAATATACCGCACCCCAATATACCACACCCCCATAGACCCTGCCCCCATAGGCCCTACCCCCACAGGCCATGCCCCAATACACCACGCCCCCACAGGCCACGCCCACACGGACCACGCCCCCACAGGCCACGCCCCCTATAGGCCACGCCCCCACAGGCCACGCCCCCTACCCATGGCCGCGAAGGTCTCCCGCAGGTCGTCCTTGTCGATGATGCCATCGCGGTTCTGGTCGATGACGGTGAACGCCTGCGGGGGGGGGGGGGAGGGACAAAAATGGGGAGGGGGGGGTTAAAGGGGGGTGGAGGAGGGGTGAGGGCCGCAAAGGCTCATGGGAAACCCCCCCCCCTTTTTTTGGCCCCCCCCCCAAGGAGACAGCTGCGTCCCCCAAGGCGCCACCCGATCCGCACAGGGACAGGTGCCGCGTGCCGGAGGGGGAGGGGAGGGGGGGGGCTGACCCCCCCCAAAATAATCTGCCCCCCCCAGTGACGTCATCACCCGGGGGGGGGGGGCTCACCTCCTTGAACTCCTGGATCTGGGTCTGGTCGAACATGGAGAAGACGTTGGAGGAGCCCTCGGCCGCGCGGCGCTTCGCCTTCTTGGGGGCCTGGGGGGGCACAACGGGGGGGTCGGGGGGGGGATTTGGGGGGGGGGGGGATTTGGGGGGGATTTGGGGAGATTGGGGGGGATTTGGGGGAATTGGGGGGGATTGGGGGGGAATTGGGGGAATTTGGGGGGATTTGGGGGGGATTTGGGGGGATTTGGGGGGGATTTTGGGGGATACGGGGGGGGATTTGGGGGAGATTGGGGGGGATTAGGGGGATTGGGGGGGAGCTGGGGGGGTTTGGGGGGGTTTGGGGGATTTGGGGGGGGGGTTGGGGGGGATTTGGGGTCTCAGAGGTCCCTGAGGGGCTCGGGGGGGGCAGGTTTGGGGATCTGGGGGGGGATTTAGGGGGTGGGGGGGGGATTTGGGGGGTCCCTAAAGGGACGGGGGGGGCAATTTGGGGTCTGGGGGGGCAATTTGGGGTCTTGGGGGGGTAATTTGGGGTCTGGGGGGGCAATTTGGGGTCTTGGGGGGGGTAATTTGGGGTCTGGGGAGGCAATTTGGGGGTCTTGGGGGGCAATTTGGGGTCTGGGGGGGCAATTTGGGGTCTGGGGGGGTAATTTGGGGTCTGGGGGGGGCAATTTGGGGTCTGGGGGGGCAATTTGGGGTCTTGGGGGGGGGGTCTGGGGGGGGCAATTTGGGGTCTGGGGGGGCAATTTGGGGTCTGGGGGGGCAATTTGGGGTCTGGGGGGGTAATTTGGGGTCTGGGGGGGTGATTTGGGGTCTGGGGGGGCAATTTGGGGTCTGGGGGGGGGGTCTGGGGGGGCAATTTGGGGTCTGGGGGGTAATTTGGGGTCTGGGGGGGCAATTTGGGGTCTGGGGGGGCAATTTGGGGGTATTTGGGGGGGCAATTTGGGGTCTGGGGGGGTAATTTGGGGTCTGGGGGGGTAATTTGGGGTCTGGGGGGGCAATTTGGGGTCTGGGGGGGGATAAAAGGACGGGGGGGGGGGGCACCAAGGGGTCCAGGGGGGTGTCCAGGGGGGGTCCCGGGGGGGTCCCGGGGGGGTCGCCCCCCCCCACTCACCATGGTCGCCGTCGGCCGCTGGTGGGGGCCGGGGGCGCGGGGGGCGCTTTTATTGCCCCGGGGGCGGGGCCGGGCCCGAAATAGCCCCGGGGGGGGGGGGGAGGGGGGGTGGGGGGGGAGGGGAGGGGGGGGGGGGGGGAGGGGAGGGGTGCCCCCCCCCCCCCGGCGCCTTGAGGGTCCGGGCAGCTCCTGATAAGGAGCGGGGCTAAAGATAGCGCGGCCCCACGGCCCAGTGCTCCCAGTATGGAAGGGGGCCGGCCCAGTGCTCCCAGTGCCCCTTGGGGGCAATCCCAGGGCTCCCAGTATGGAATGGGGGCCGTCCCAGTGCTCCCAGTGCCCCTTGGGGTCAATCCCAGTGCTCCCAGTACAGAATGAGGTCAATCCCAGTGCTCCCAGTACAGAATGGGGCCAATCCCAGTGCTCCCAGTATGGAATGGGGCCAATCCCAGTGCTCCCAGTATGGAATAGGGGCAATCCCAGTGCTCCCAGTATGGAATGGGGCCAATCCCAGTGCTCCCAGTGCCCCTTGGGGTCAATCCCAGTGCTCCCAGTACAGAATGAGGTCAATCCTAGTGCTCCCAGTGCCCCCTGCTGTCAATCCCAGTGCTCCCAGTGCCCCTTGGGGTCAATCCCAGTGCTCCCAGTACAGAATGAGGTCAATCCCAGTGCTCCCAGTGCCCTGTGGGGTCAATCCCAGTGCTCCCAGTACGGGATGGGGGCAGTCCCAGTGCTCCCAGTGCCCCCCTGGGGCCAATCCCAGTGCTCCCAGTGCCTTGTGTAGTCAATCCCAGTGCTCCCAGTACAGAATGGGGCCAATCCCAGTGCTCCCAGTACAGAATGGGGCCAATCCCAGTGCTCCCAGTATGGAATGGGGGCAGTCCCAGTACTCCCAGTGCCCTGTGGGGTCAATCCCAGTGCTCCCAGTACGGAATGGGGCCAATCCCAGTGCTCCCAGTGCCCTGTGGGGTCAATCCCAGTGCTCCTGGAGCCCCATAGCCAAGGTCCCAGTGTTCCCAGTGCCCCATGGGGTCAGCCCCAGTGCTCCCAGTACAGAGTCCCCAGTATCCCATGGGGTCAATCCCAGTGCTCCCAGTGCCCCATAGCCAAGATCCCAGTGCTCCCAGTGCCCCCCTGGGGCCAATCCCAGTGCTCCCAGTGGCCCCATACCCCCACTCCCAGTGCCCCCAGTACCTCGATCCTAACGTCCCCAGTATCCCATCGGGCTCATCCCAGTGCTCCCAGTATCCCCAGTGCCCCCAGTACCCCGATCCCAATGTCCCCAGTATCCCATCGGGCTCATCCCAGTGCTCCCAGTATCCCCAGTGCCCCCAGTACCCCGATCCCAATGTCCCCAGTATCCCATCGGGCTCATCCCAGTGCTCCCAGTACCCCCAGTGCTCCCAGTACCCCGATCCCAATGTCCCCAGTATCCCATAGGGCTGATCCCAGTGCTCCCAGTATCCCCAGTGCCCCCAGTACCCTGATCCCAACGTCCCCAGTATCCCATCGGGGCTCATCCCAGTGCTCCCAGTACCCCCAGTGCCCCCAGTACCCCGATCCCAATGTCCCCAGTATCCCATCGGGCTCATCCCAGTGCTCCCAGTACCCCCAGTGCCCCCAGTACCCCGATCCCAATGTCCCCAGTATCCCATCGGGCTCATCCCAGTGCTCCCAGTACCCCAGTCCCAACGTCCCCAGTATCCCATCGGGCTCATCCCAGTGCTCCCAGTATCCCCAGTGCCCCCAGTACCCCGATCCCAATGTCCCCAGTATCCCATCGGGCTCATCCCAGTGCTCCCAGTATCCCCAGTGCCCCCAGTACCCCGATCCCAATGTCCCCAGTATCCCATCGGGCTCATCCCAGTGCTCCCAGTACCCCCAGTGCCCCCAGTACCCCGATCCCAATGTCCCCAGTATCCCCTAGGGCTGATCCCAGTGCTCCCAGTATCCCCAGTGCCCCCAGTACCCTGATCCCAACGTCCCCAGTATCCCATCGGGCTGATCCCAGTGCTCCCAGTATCCCCAGTGCCCCCAGTACCCTGATCCCAACGTCCCCAGTATCCCATCGGGCTGATCCCAGTGCTCCCAGTATCCCCAGTGCCCCCAGTACCCTGATCCCAACGTCCCCAGTATCCCATCGGGCTGATCCCAGTGCTCCCAGTATCCCCAGTGCCCCCAGTACCCCGATCCCAACGTCCCCAGTATCCCATCGGGCTCATCCCAGTGCTCCCAGTATCCCCAGTGCTCCCAGTGCCCCGATCCCAACGTCCCCAGTGCTCCCAGTGCCCCGATCCCAGTGCTCCCAGTACTCCCGCTCTCCCCCCCCCGAACTACATTTCCCAGAAGCCCCCGCGGCAGGCCCCGCCCCCCCTCCCGGTGACGTCACGCCCCCTCCATAAGAGCCCCGCGGAAGGGGCGGGGCCCCGCGGTCACGTGGGGAGCGGTCACGTGCGGGGCCGCCGCGGCAGCGAATCGCCGGGGGCGGCGGTAACCGGGGGTGACCCCCCTGGGGGGGGGGGGGGGCGGTCACGTGAGGGGGGTGTCACGTGAGGGGTATGGGGCTGGGGGCGCTGTGGGGCTGGGGGGCAGGGAGGGGGCTGGGGGGGGGCTGGGGGGGGGGGGCTATGGGGCAGGGAGGGGGCTCATGGGGGCTGGGGGCTATGGGGCTGGGGGCTATGGGGGGGTTATGGGGCAGGGAGGGGTCTCTGTGGGGCTGGGGGCTATGGGGCTGGGGGCTATGGGGGGCTATGGGGCAGGGAGGGGGGCTCGTGGGGGGCAGGGGGCTGTGGGGCGGGGGTCTCTGTGGGGCTGGGGGCGGCTATGGGGCAGGGATGGGGCTCATGGGGGGCTGGGGGGGGCTATGGGGGGCTATGGGGCAGCTATGGGGCAGGGAGGGGCTGTGGGGCTGGGGGCTATGGGGCGGGGGGCTATGGGGGGCTGGGGGCTATGGGGCAGGGGGCTATGGGGGGGCTATGGGGCAGGGAGGGGGCTCTGTGGGGCTGGGGGCTATGGGGCTGGGGACTATGGGGGGCTATGGGGCAGGGAGGGGGGCTCGTGGGGGGCAGGGGGCTATGGGGCGGGGGTCTCTGCGGGGCTGGGGGCTATGGGGCGGCTATGGGGCAGGGAGGGGGGCTCTGTGGGGCTGGGGGCTATGGGGCTGGGGTCTCTGCAGGGCAGGGGGCTATGGGGCAGCTATGGGGCAGGGAGGGGCTCTGTGGGGCTGGGGGTGGCTATGGGGCAGGAGCTGTGGCCTATGGGGCGGGGGGTTATGGGGCGGGGGGGTTATGGGGCAGGGAGGGGGCTCATGGGGGGCAGGGGGCTGTGGGGCAGGGAGGGGGCTCTGTGGGGCTGGGAGGGGGCTCTGTGGGGCTGGGGGCTATGGGGCAGGACCTGTGGCCTATGGGGCAGGGGGTTATGGGGGGGTTATGGGGCGGGGGGGTTATGGGGCAGGGAGGGGGGCTCATGGGGGGCTGGGTGCTGTGGGGCAGGGGGCTATGGGGCGGCTATGGGGCAGGGAGGGGGCTCGTGTGGGGGAAGGGGGCTATGGGGCAGGGAGGGGTCTCCGTGGGGCTGGGGGCTATGGGGCAGGGCCAGAGATGTGTGGGGCGGGGAGGGGTCTCTATGGGGCAGGGGGCAGCTGTGTGGGGCTGGGGTCTCCGTGGGGCTGGAGCTATGGGGCTGGGGGCTATGGGGCAGGGGTCTCTGTGGGGCGGGGGCCATGGGGCTGGGGTCCCTGTGGGGCAGGGGCTATGGGGCTGGGGGCACCCATGGGTCTCTCTGCCCCCCCCCCAGGCCGAGGCAGCCCCATGGCGTCGCCCCACGCCCCCCAAGCGGCGCCCGTGGGGCCGGTGCTGCGCCGGCCCGACGACACGGGGGGGGAGGGGGCCGAGGGCTGCCCCCCGGCGCCCCACGGCGCCCCCCCGGCCCGCGCCCACCTGACGGTGGCCGTGCTCTGCTACATCAACCTGCTCAACTACATGGACCGCTTCACCGTGGCCGGTACGGGGCAGGCTGTGGGGCACGCTGTGGGGCAGGCTGTGGGGCAGGCCGTGAGCTATGCCATGGGGCAGGTTATGGGGCAGGCTGTGGGTCATGCCGTGGGGCAGGCCATGAGCTATGCTATGGGGCAGGCTGTGGGGCAGGCCGTGAGCTATGCCATGGGGCAGGTTATGGGGCAGGGCATGAACCATGCTATGGGGCAGGCTGTGGGGCAGGCCAAGAGCCATGCTGTGGGGCAGGTTATGGGGCACGCCGTGGGGCAGGCTGTGGGGCAGGCTATGAGCCATGCCGTGGGGCAGGCCGTGGGGCAGGCCGTGGGGCAGGCCATGAGCCATGGCATGGGGCAGGCTGTGGGGCATGCTGTGGGGCAGGCCATGAGCCATGCTATGGGTCACACTGTGGGGCACGCTGTGGGGCACGCCGTGGGGCAGGCCGTGAGCTATGCTATGGGGCAGGCTGTGGGTCATGCCGTGGGGCAGGTTATGGGGCAGGCTGTGGGGCAGGCCATGAGCTATGCTATGGGGCGGGCTGTGGGGCAGGCTGTGGGGCAGGCTATGAGCCATGCTATGGGTCACACTGTGGGGCAGGCTATGGGTCACGCCGTGGGGCAGGCCATGAGCCATGCTGTGGGTCACGCCGTGGGGCAGGCTATGGGGCAGGCTGTGGGGCAGGGCATGAGCCATGCTGTGGGGCAGGTTATGGGGCAGGCCGTGGGGCAGGCCATGAGCCATGGCATGGGGCAGGCTGTGGGGCATGCTGTGGGGCAGGCCATGAGCCATGCTATGGGTCACACTGTGGGGCACGCTGTGGGGCACGCCGTGGGGCAGGCCGTGAGCTATGCTATGGGGCAGGCTGTGGGTCATGCCGTGGGGCAGGTTATGGGGCAGGCTGTGGGGCAGGCCATGAGCTATGCTATGGGGCGGGCTGTGGGGCAGGCTGTGGGGCAGGCTATGAGCCATGCTATGGGTCACACTGTGGGGCAGGCTATGGGTCACGCCGTGGGGCAGGCCATGAGCCATGCTGTGGGTCACGCCGTGGGGCAGGCTATGGGGCAGGCTGTGGGGCAGGGCATGAGCCATGCTGTGGGGCAGGTTATGGGGCAGGCCGTGGGGCAGGCCATGAGCCATGCTGTGGGGCGCGCTACGGGGCAGGCCATGAGCCATTGCTATGGGGCAGGCCGTGGGGCAGGTTATGGGGCAGGCTGTGGGGCAGGCCATTAGCCATGCTATGGGGCACGCTGTGGGGCAGGCTATGGAGCATGCTATGGGGCAGGCCATGAGCCATGGCATGGGGCAGGCTGTGGGGCACGCTGTGGGGCAGGCCATGAGCCATGCTATGGGTCACGCCGTGGGGCAGGCCATGGGGCAGGCTGTGGGGCAGGCCATGAGCCATGCTATGGGGCAGGTTATGGGGCAGGCTGTGGGTCATGCCTTGGGGCAGGTTATGGGGCAGGCCGTGGGGCAGGCCATGAGCTATGCTATGGGGCAGGCTGTGGGGCAGGTTATGGGGCAGGCCGTGGGGCAGGCCATGAGCTATGCTATGGGGCAGGCTGTGGGGCAGGTTATGGGGCAGGCTGTGGGGGCAGGCCATGAGCTATGCTATGGGGCAGGCTGTGGGGCAGGCTATGAGCCATGCTATGGGTCACACTGTGGGGGAGGCTATGGGTCACGCCGTGGGGCAGGCCATGAGCCATGCCATGGGGCAGGCCATGGGGCAGGCTATGGGGCAGGCTGTGGGGCAGGGCATGAGCCACGCTGTGGGGCAGGTTATGGGGCAGGCTGTGGGGCAGGCCGTGGGGCAGGCCATGAGCCATGCTGTGGGGCACGCTACGGGGCAGGCCATGAGCCATTGCCATGGGGCAGGCCATGGGGCACGCTATGGGCAGGCCGTGGGGCAGGCTGTGGGGCAGGCCATGAGCCATTGCTATGGGGCAGGCCGTGGGGCACGCTATGGGGCAGGCCGTGGGGCAGGTTATGGGGCAGGCTGTGGGGCAGGCCATTAGCCATGCTATGGGCAGGCCGTGGGGCAGGCTGTGGGGCAGGCTGTGAGCCATGCTATGGGTCACGCTGTGGGGCAGGCCATGGGGCAGGCTGTGGGGCAGGCCGTGAGCCATGCTATGGGGCAGGTTATGGGGCAGGCCGTGGGGCAGGCCGTGGGGCAGGCCATGAGCCATGCTATGGGGCAGGCTGTGGGGCAGGCCACAAGCCATGCTATGGGTCACACCGTGGGGCACGCCATGAGCCATTGCTATGGGGCAGGCCGTGGGGCAGGGCATGAGCCATGCTATGGGTCACGCCGTGGGGCACGCTGTGGGGCAAGCCATGGGGCTGGCCATGAGCCATGCTATGGGGCAGGCTATGGGGCACGCCGTGGGGCAGGCTATGGGGCGCCCCACACCCCTCGCGCCCCACATTTTGCCCCCCCCCAGGTGTCCTACCCGACGTCGAGGAGTATTTCGGCATCGGGGACGGCAGCTCCGGGCTGCTGCAGACGGGTACGGGGGGGGTCCCGCCCCACGCTCGGGGGTCCCGCCCCACACTTGGGGGTCCTGCCCCACACTTGGGGGTCCCGCCCCACACTTGTGGGGCTGAGCGCCGCCTTCCCGCAGTGTTCATCAGCAGCTACATGGTGCTGGCGCCCGTCTTCGGCTACCTGGGGGACCGCTACAACCGCAAGCGCCTGCTGTGCCTCGGCATCGCCCTCTGGTCCGCCGTCACCCTGGCCACCAGCTTCGTGCCCCGCGAGGTGGGGCACGGGGGCGTGGGGCACGGGGGGGTGTGGGGCGCGGGGGTGTGGGGCACGGGGGGGATGTGGGGTGGACCCATGGGGGGATGTGGGGCACTGGGAGGGGTGTGGGGTGGAGCTGTGGGGGGATGTGGGGCACAGGGGGGATGTGGGACACAGGGGGGATGTGGGGCGGACCCATGCGGGGATGTGGGGCACTGGGAGGGGTGTGGGGCAGACCTATGGGGGTATATAGGGCAGGGATGCGGGGGGGGAGATGTGGGGCGGACCCATGGGGGGATGTGGGGCACTGGGAGGGGTGTGGGGTGGACCCATGGGGGGATGTGGGGTACTGGGAGGGGTGTGGGGTGGAGCTGTGGGGGGATGTGGGGCAGGGGGGAGGTGTGGGGCGGACCCATGGGGGGTGTGGGGCAGGGGGGAGATGTGGGGCACGGGTGGAGGCGTGGGGCGGACCCACGGGGGGATGTAGGGCATGGGGGAGGTGTGGGGCAGACCCATGGGGGGATGTGGGGCACTGGGAGGGGTGTGGGGGGGAGCTGTGGGGGGATGTGGGGCAGGGGGGGAGGTGTGGGGCGGACCTATGGGGGTATATAGGGCAGGGATGCGGGGGGGGAGATGTGGGGCGGATCCACAGGGGGATGTGGGGCAGGGGGGAGGTGTGGGGCGGACCCATGGGGGGATGTGGGGCACAGGGGGAGGTGTGGGGCGGACCCACGGGGGGCTGTGGGGTGTCTCCGGGATGCCCGTGGGTAGCCCCGGGACCCATATGGGTGCTGTGGGGTGGCACCAGGACACCCCTGGGTGCCACTGGGTGGCCCTGGGACCCCTGTGGGTGCTGTGGGGTGGCACTAGGACACCCATGGGTGGCCCTGGGACCCCTGTGGGTGCTGTGGGGTGGCAGAAGGGCACCCATGGGTGGCCCTGGGACCCATATGGGTGCTGTAGGGTGGCAGAAGGGCACCCATGGGTGGCCCTAGGACCCCTATGGGTGCTGTGGGGTGGCACCAGGACACCCATGGGTGGCCCTGGGACCCCCGTGGGTGCTGTGGGGTGGCAGAAGGGCACCCATGGGTGGCCCTGGGACCCCTATGGGTGCTGTAGGGTGGCCCTGGGACCCCTGTGGGTGCTGTAGGGTGGCAAAAGGGCACCCATGGATGGCTCTGGGACCTGTATGGGTGCTGTAGGGTGGCAGAAGGGCACCCATGGGTGGCCCTGGGACCACTGTGGGTGCTGTAGGGTGGCACTAGGACACCCCAGGGTGGCTCTGGGACCCCTGTGGGTGCTATAGGATGGCCCCTTGACACCTACGGGTGGCCCCGGGACCCCTATGGGTGCTGTAGGGTGGCCCTGGGACCCCTGTGGGTGCTGTAGGGTGGCAAAAGGGCACCCATGGGTGGCCCTGGGACCCCTGTGGGCGCTGTGGGGTGGCCCCAAGACACCCATGGGTGGCCCTGCGACCCCTATGGGTGCTATAGGGTGGCCCCAAGACACCCATGGGTGGCCCTGGGACTCCTATGGGTGCTGTAGGGTGGCCCCAAGACACCCATGGGTGGCCCTGGGACTCCTATGGGTGCTGTAGGGTGGCCCCAAGACACCCATGGGTGGCCCTGGGACCCCTATGGGTGCTGTAGGGTGGCCCTGGGACCCCTATGGGTGCTGTAGGGTGGCAAAAGGGCACCCATGGATGGCTCTGGGACCTGTATGGGTGCTGTAGGGTGGCAGAAGGGCACCCATGGGTGGCCTTGGACCACTGTGGGTGCTGTAGGGTGGCACTAGGACACCCCAGGGTGGCTCTGGGACCCCTGTGGGTGCTATAGGATGGCCCCTTGACACCTACGGGTGGCCCCGGGACCCCTATGGGTGCTATAGGGTGGCAGAAGGGCACCCATGGGTGGCCCTGGGACCCCTGTGGGTGCTGTAGGGTGGCACTAGGACACCCAC
This sequence comes from Anser cygnoides, assembly GCF_040182565.1. Lineage (NCBI taxonomy): Eukaryota > Metazoa > Chordata > Aves > Anseriformes > Anatidae > Anser > Anser cygnoides. The sequence continues at coordinate 285,308 of NC_089900.1, read as the reverse complement.
GGGTGATGTTGGGTGGCTCTGGGACCCCTATGGGTGCTGTAGGGTGGCACTAGGACACCCGTGGGTGGCCCTGGGACCCCTGTGGGTGCCATAGGGTGGCCCCAAGACACCCATGGGTGGCCCCGGGACCCCTATGGGTGCTGTAGGGTGGCCCCGGGACCCCTATGGGTGCCATAGGGTGGCCCCAAGACACCCATGGGTGGCCCTGGGACCCCTATGGGTGCTGTAGGGTGGCCCTGGGACCCCTATGGGTGCTGTGGGGTGGCAAAAGGGCACCCATGGGTGGCCCTGGGACCCCTGTGGGCGCTGTGGGGTGGCCCCAAGACACCCATGGGTGGCCCTGCGACCCCTATGGGTGCTATAGGGTGGCCCCAAGACACCCATGGGTGGCCCTGGGACTCCTATGGGTGCTGTAGGGTGGCCCCAAGACACCCATGGGTGGCCCTGGGACCCCTATGGGTGCTGTGGGGTGGCATTAGGACACGTATGGGTGGCCCTGGGACCCCTATGGGTGCTGTAGGGTGGCCCCAAGACACCCATGGGTGGCCCTGGGACCCCTGCGGGCGCTGTGGGGTGGCCCCAAGACACCCATGGGTGGCCGTGGGACCCCTATGGGTGCTGTAGGGTGGCCCTGGGACCCCTACGGGTGCCGTGGGGTGGCACCAGGACACCCATGGGTGGCCCTGGGACGCCCGTGGGTGCTGTGGGGTGGCAGAAGGGCACCCATGAGTGGCCCTGGGACCCATACGGGTGCTGTAGGGTGGCAGAAGGGCACCCATGGGTGGCCCTAGGACCCCTATGGGTGCTGTGGGGTGGCATTAGGACACGTATGGGTGGCCCTGGGACCCCTATAGGTGCTGTAGGGTGGCAAAAGGGCACCCATGGGTGGCCCTGGGACCCCTGTGGGTGCTGTAGGGTGGCACTAGGACACCCACGGGTGATGTTGGGTGGCTCTGGGACCCCTATGGGTGCTGTAGGGTGGCACTAGGACACCCGTGGGTGGCCCTGGGACCCCTGTGGGTGCCATAGGGTGGCCCCAAGACACCCATGGGTGGCCCCGGGACCCCTATGGGTGCTGTAGGGTGGCCCCGGGACCCCTATGGGTGCCATAGGGTGGCCCCAAGACACCCATGGGTGGCCCTGGGACCCCTATGGGTGCTGTAGGATGGCCCTGGGACCCCTATGGGTGCTGTGGGGTGGCAAAAGGGCACCCATGGGTGGCCCTGGGACCCCTGTGGGCGCTGTGGGGTGGCCCCAAGACACCCATGGGTGGCCCTAGGACCCCTATGGGTGCTGTAGGGTGGCACCAGGACACCCATGGGTGATGTTGGGTGGCTCTGGGACTCCTATGGGTGCTGTAGGATGGCCCCTTGACACCTACGGGTGGCTGTGGGACCCCCGTGGGTGCTGTAGGGTGGCAAAAGGGCACCCATGGGTGGCCCTGGGACCCCCGTGGGCGCTGTAGGGTGGCACTAGGACACCCATGGGTGATGTTGGGTGGCTCTGGGACCCCTATGGGTGCTGTGGGGTGGCACCAGGACACCCATGGGTGGCTGTGGGACCCCTATGGGTGCTGTAGGGTGGCCCTGGGACCCCTATGGGTGCTGTGGGGTGGCACTAGGACACCCATGGGTGCTGTAGGGTGGCCCTGGGACCCCTATGGGTGCTGTAGGGTGGCCCTGGGACCCCTGTGGGTGCTGTAGGGTGGCACCAGGACACCCATGGGTGATGTTGGGTGGCTCTGGGACCCCTATGGGCGCTGTGGGGTGGCCCCAGGACACCCATGGGTGGCCCCGGGCCCCCCCCGGGTGACGCGGGCGCTGTCGCCCTGCCCGCAGCGGTTCTGGGCGCTGCTGCTGGGGCGGGCGCTGGTGGGGGTGGGCGAGGCCACGTACTCCACCATCGCCCCCACCCTCATCGCCGACCTCTTCGCCGGCGCCGCCCGCAGCCGGGCCCTGGGCTGCTTCTACCTCGCCGTGCCCCTCGGCAGGTGGGGGGGGGCGCCTCGGGGGGCGGGGGGGCGATTTGGGGGGCTGGGGGGGGTGGGGGGAGGGGCTGGGGGGGTATTTGGGGGGTTGGGGGGGGCTTGGGGGGGCATTTGGGGGCTGGGGGGGCATTTGGGGGGCTGGGGGGGTATTTGGGTTACTGGGGGGGGGCATTTGTGGGGTTGTGGGGGGTGTGGGGAGGGGCTGGGGGGGTAATTTGGGGTGTTTGGGGGGGATGGGGGGGGTTTGGGGGGGCATTTGGGGGGCTGGGGGGCTTTTGGGGGGCTGGGGGGGGTCCATGGGGGGGCATTTGGGGGGCTGGGGGGGTTGGGGGGAGGGGCTACGGGGGTCATTTGGGGGGTTGGGGGGGATATGGGGGGGCTGGGGGGGTATTTGGGGTACTGGGGGGGGGCATTTGGGGGGTTGGGGGGGCTGTGGGGAGGGGCTGGGGGGGTAATTTGGGGGGTTTGGGGGGGCCAGGGGGGCATTTGGGGGGATGGGGGGGTGTGGGGAGGGGCTGCGGGGTAGTTTTGGGGGGATGGGGGGGGTTTGGGGGGGCATTTGGGGGGTTGGGGGGATATGGGGGGGTTTGGGGGGGCATTTGGGGGGTTGGCGGGGGTGTGGGGAGGGGCTGGGGGGGTAATTTGGGGGGTTGGGGGGGATATGGGGGGGTTTTGGGGGGCTGGGGGGGGTATTTGGGTTACTGGGGGGGGCATTTGGGGGGTTGGGGGGGTGGGGAGGGGCTGGGGGGGGTAATTTGGGTGGCTGGGGGGTCATTTGGGGGGTTGGGGGGGTTTGGGGGGGCATTTGGGGGGCTGGGGGGGCATTTGGGGGTTGGGGGGGGTGTGGGGAGGGGCTGGGGGGGTAATTTGGGGGGTTGGGGGGGGCCAGGGGGGCATTTGGGGGGCTGGGGGGGTAATTTGGGGTGTTTGGGGGGGGATGGGGGGGGTTTGGGGGGGCATTTGGGGGGCTGGGGGGGTTGGGGGGAGGGGCTATGGGGGTAATTTGGGGGGTTGGGGGGGGTCCATGGGGGGGCATTTGGGGGGCCAGGGGGGGCTGTGGGGAGGGGCTACGGGGGCAATTTGGGGTGGGGGGGGGCTGTGGGGGGCAGTTTGGGGTGTTGGGGGGGGGGCACGGAGGTGATGCGGGGCCGTGTCCCCCCCTCCCCGTGTCCCCCCGTGTCCCCCCCCCCCCCCCGTGTCCCCCCCCCAGCGGCCTGGGCTACATCGCGGGGGCCAAGGTGAAGGAGGCGGCGGCCGACTGGCACTGGGCGCTGCGGGTGAGGGGCGGCGGCGGTGTCCCGGGGTGTCCCCGGGGTGTCCCCGTCCCCATGGGTGTCCCCGTGGTGCCCCTGTCCCCATGGGTGCCCCTGTCCCTGTGGTGTCCCCATTCCCCTTGATGTCCCCATGGGTGCCCCCTGTCCCCGTCCTTCTGTCCCTGTCCCCATGGGTGTCCTCGTGGTGCCCCTGTCCCCAGGGGTGCTGGTGTCCCCATGGGTGTCCCCATGGAGCCCCTGTCCCCATGGGTGCCCCCATCCCCATGGGTGTCCTCGTGGTGTCCCTGTCCCCATGGGTGCCCCCATCCCGGTGCCCGTGTCCCCACGGGTGCCCCCTGTCCCCGTCCCCACGGGTGCCCCTGTCCTTGTGGTGTCCCCATTCCCCTTGATGTCCCCACGGGTGCCCCTGTCCCTGTCCCCATGGGTGCCCCTGTCCTTGTGGTGTCCCCATTCCCCTTGATGTCCCCACGGGTGCCCCTGTCCCCAGGGGTGTCCCCGTGGTGTCCCTGTCCCCATGGGTGCCCCTGTCCCCATGGTGTCCCCATGGGTGTCCCTTTTCCTCATGGCGTCCCCATGGGTGCCCCCTGTCCCCACGGGTGCCCCCTGCCCCCATCCTTGTGTCCCCGTCCCCATGGGTGCCCCTGTCCCTGTGGTGTCCCCATTCCCCTTGACGTCCCCATGGGTGCCCCCTGTCCCCATGGTGTCCCCATCCTTGTGTCCCTGTCACCATGGGTGCCCCCTGTCCCCATCCTTGTGTCCCTGTCCCCATGGGTGCCCCCTGTCCCCATCCCAGCGCCCATGTCCCCATGGGTGCCCCTGTCCCCATGGTGTCCCCATGGGTGTCCCTTTCCTCGTGGTGTCCCCATGGGTGCCCCTGTCCTTGTCCTTCTGTCCCTGTCCCCATGATGTCCCCATCGTGGTGCCCCCTGTCCCCAGGGGTGCTGGTGTCCCTGTCCCCATGGGTGTCCTCGTGGTGCCCCTGTCCCCAGGGGTGCCGGTGTCCCCATGGGTGTCCCCGTGGTGTCCCTGTCCCCACGGGTGTCCCCTTTCCTCGCGGTGTCCCCACGGGTGCCCCCTGTCCTTGTCCTTCTCTCCCCGTCCCCATGGGTGCCCCTGTCCCTGTGGCATCCCCGCTCCCTTTGATGTCCCCGTGGGCGCCCCCGTCCCCGTGGTGTCCCCCGTCCCCACCGATGTCCCCACCCCCCCAGGTGACGCCGGGGCTGGGGGCGCTGGCGGTGGCGCTGCTGGCGGCCGTGGTGGTGGAGCCCCCCGGGGGCCCTGGAGCGGCCGCCGGACGCCCCCCTGCACTACACGCCCTGGGCCGCCGACCTGCGCGCGCTGGCCACCAAGTGAGTGGGGGACACGGCGGGGGGACACGGGGGGGACACGGTGACACAGGGGGGACATGGTGACACGGTGGGAGGTGTGGTGGGGACACGGGGACACGTTGGGGACACGTTGGGGACACGGTGACATGGTGGGGGACACGGGGACGTGAGGGACGTGGCGGTGACATGGTGGGGGACACGGTGGGGGACACAGGGACATGGGGGACGTGGTGATGACGTGGTTGGGGACACGGTGACGTGGTGGGGGACACGGGGACGTGAGGGACGTGGCGGTGACATGGTGGGGGACGCGGTGGGGGACACAGGGACATGGGGGACGTGGTGATGACGTGGTTGGGGACACGGTGACGTGGTGGGGGACACGGGGACGTGAGGGACGTGGCGGTGACATGGTGGGGGACACGGTGGGGGACACAGGGACATGGGGGACGTGGCGATGACGTGGATGGGGACACGGTGACGTGGTGGGGACACGTTGGGGACACGGTGACGTGGTTGGGGGACACGGTGACCTGGTGGGGGACCCGGTGACACACTGGGGACGCGGTGAGGGGACAGGGTGACCTGGTGGGGACGTGGTGGGGGACATGGTGACGTGGTTGGGGACACGGTGACACATTGGGGACCTGGTGGGGGACCCAGTGACATGGTTGGGGACATGGTGGGGGACGTGGTGACGTGGCTGGGGACACGGTGACACATTGGGGACACGGCTGGGGACACGGTGACCGGGTGGGGGCCTGGTGGGGGACCTGGTAGGGGACATGGTAACACATTGGGGACGTGGTGACACACTGGGGACCTGGTGGGGGACACGGTGACACACTGGGGACACGGTTGGGGACATGGTGACACGTTGGGGATGTGGTGGGGGACATGGTGGAGGGCCTGGTGACATGGCTGGGGACACGGTGGGGGACACGGTGACGTGGTGGGGGACCTGGTGACACACTGGGGACCTGGTGGGGGACACGGTGACATGGGTGGGGACATGGTGGGGGGCCCGGTGACGTGGCTGGGGACACGGTGACGTGGTTGGGGACATGGTGGGGGACCCAGTGACCTGGGTAGGGACACGGTGACTGGGTGGGGACCTGGTGGGGGACCCAGTGACACGGTTGGGGACCTGGTGATGTGGTTGGGGACCCGGTGACACATTGGGGACCTGGTGGGGGACACGGTGACATGGTTGGGGACACGGTGACCGGGTGGGGACCTGGTGGGGGGCCCGGTGACATGGTTGGGGACATGGTGGGAGACCCAGTGACGTGGTTGGGGATGTGGTGGGGGACCGGGTAAGGGACCTGGTGACATGGTTGGGGACCCGGTGACACGGCTGGGGACCTGGTGGGGGACCTGGTGACACGATTGGGGACATGGTGGGGGACATGGTGATGTGGTTGGGGACACGGTGACACGTTGGGGACCTGGTGGGGGACCCAGTGACATGGTTGGGGACGTGGTGACACATTGGGGACCTGGTGGGGGACACGGTGGGGGACACGGTGACACATTGAGGACATGGTGGGGGACCCGGTGACACGGCTGGGGACCTGGTGACACGGCTGGGGACACGGTGACCGGGTGGGGGACCCAGTGACACATTGGGGACCTGGTTGGGGACCTGGTGACGTGGTCGGGGACCCGGTGACACGGTTGGGGACACGGTGACCGGGTGGGGGCCTGGCGGGGGGCCCAGTGACCTGGTTGGGGACACGGCTGGGGACACGGTGACCGGGTGGGGACCTGGCGGGGGACCCAGTGACGTGGTTGGGGACACGGTGACGTGGTGGGGACACGGTGGGGGACCCGGTGACACGGTTGGGGACCCGGTGACCGGGTGGGGCCCGGCGGGGGCCCGGTGCCGCGGCCGGGGGCCGCGCTGGGGCCGCGGCGGTGACGCGGTGGTGGCAGCCGCAGCTTCGTGCTGTCGACGCTGGGCTTCACGGCGGTGGCCTTCGTGACGGGGCGCTGGCGCTCTGGGCCCCGGCCTTCCTCTACCGCGCCCGCATGGCCGGGGGCGCGCGGCAGCCCTGCGAGCAGCCCCTGCGCTGCCGCGCGCACGAGAGGTGGCGGGGGCGCGGGGGGCGCTGGGGGGCGCTGGGGGACTGGGGGGCACTGGGAGCATGGGGACGGGGGGATGGGGATGGGGGGATGTGGGGATGGGGGCACTGGGGGACGGGGAGGTACTGGGAGCATGGGGATGGGGATATGGGGACGGGGGGATGTGGGGACTGGGGCACTGGGGGGACTGGGGGGACTGGGGGGACTGGGGGCAGGGGGATGGGGACGGGGGATGTGGGGACGGGGGCACTGGGGGGACTGGGAGGCAGTGGGGGCAGGGGGACGGGGGGATAGGGACGGGGGGATGTGGGGACGGGGGCACTGGGGGGACTGGGGGACTGGGGGCAGGGGGACGGGGGTGTGGGGACGGGGGGATGTGGGGACGGGGGCATTGGGGGCACTGGGAGGCACTGGGGGGCACGGGGGAGTGGGAGGCAGTGGGAGCAGGGGGATGGGGGTGTGGGGACAAGGGGATGTGGGGACGGGGACACTGGGGGCACTGGGGGGACTGGGAGGCAGTGGGAGCATGGGGACAGGGGGATGGGGATGGGGGGATGTGGGGACGGGGACATTGGGGGCACTGGGGGGCACTGGGGGGACTGGGGGGACTGGGAGGCAGTGGGAGCAGGGGGATGGGGATGGGGATGGGGGATGTGGGGACGGGCATTGGGGGCACTGGGGGAACTGGGAGGCACTGGGAGCATGGGGATGGGGGTATGGGGACGGGGGGATGTGGGGATGGGGGCACTGGGAGGACTGGGAGCAGGGGGACGGGGATATGGGGAGTGGGGGGGTTATGGGGATGGGGACACGGGGGGGGGGACATGGGGACAGGGGCACTGGGGGGACTGGGAGCAGGGGGATGGGGATATGGGGACGGGGGGGGGTTATGGGGGTATGGGGACGGGGGCACTGGGGGGCACTGGGGACATGGGGGGGACATGGGGACACTGGGGGGCATGGGGGCAGGGGCACTGGGGGGGGGGTTGGGGCTATGGGGCCGGGGACACCGTGCCCCCCTGAGTGCCCCTGACCCCCCTGACCCCCCGACCCCCCGACTCCCCCCGACCTCTGACCTCTGACCCCCCCTGACCCCCCTGACCCCCCCCCGACCTCTCTGACCCCCCCCCTGACCCCCCTCTGACCCCCCCCATGACCCCCTGACCCCCGACCCTGCCCCCCCCCCGACCCCCCCCCCCCCCGACCCCCCCCCCCTGACCCCCCCTCTGACCCCCCCCCCCCTGACCCCCCCCCCTGACCCCCCCCCGACTCTGACCCCCCCTGACCCTCTGACCCCCTGACCCCCTGACCCCCCCCCTGACCCCCCCCTGGGACTCCCTGACCCCCCTGACCTCTCTGACCCCCCGCCCTCTGACCCCCCCGGACCCCCCTGACCCCCCCCCCCCTGACCCCCCCTGACTCCTGACCTCCCTGACCTCTGATCCCCCCGACCCCTTCTGACCCCCCCCGGACCCTTGACCCCCCTGACCCCCTGACCCCCCTGACCCTGACCCCCCTGACCCCCCCCCGACCCCCCCTGACCCCTGACCCCCCTGACCCTGACCCCCCCGACCCCCCTGACCCCTCCTGACCCCCCTGACCCCCCCTTTCTGCCCCCCCCCCCCAGCCTGGCGTTCGGGGCGGTGACGTGCGCCACGGGGGCGCTGGGGGTGGGCGCGGGGGTGGCCCTGTCGCAGCGCCTGCGCCCGCTGTCGCCCCGCGCCGACCCCCTGCTCTGCGCCGCCGGGCTGCTGGGCGCCGCGCCCTGCCTGCTGCTCGCCCTGCTCGCCGCCCCCCGCAGCGTCGCCGCCGCATACGTGAGGGGGGGGCTGGGGGGGGGGTCGTGGGGGGTCGGGGGGGGGCTGGGGGGGGGTTGGGGGGGCGTCTTGGGGGGTTGGGGGGCATCTTGGGGGGGCTGGGGGGTTTGGGGGGCAGTTGGAGGAGGATTGGGGGGGTTGGGGGGCATCTTGGGGGGTTGGGGGTCATCTTGGGGGGTTGGGGGGCATCTTGGGGGGGGTTGGGGGGGCATTTAGGGGGGGGTTGGGGGGCATTTAGGGGGTTGGGGGGCATTTAGGGGGTTGGGGGGCATCTTGGGGGGTTGGGGGGCATCTTGGGGGGCTTGGGGGGCATTTGGGGGGAGTTAGGGGCATATGGGGGGGTTGGGGGGGAGTTGGGGGGTCAGGGGTTGGGGGGCGGCTGGGGGGGGTTGGGGGAGGTCGGGGGGCAGTTGGAGGAGGATTGGGGGGCATCTTGGGGGGTTGGGGGCATTTGGGGGGAGTTGGGGGGGGGGGTTGGGGGGGCGGATTGGGGGGCAGCTGGGGGGGGGTTGGGGGGGTTGGGGGGCAGTTGGAGGAGGATTGGGGGGCATCTTGGGGGGTTGGGGGGCATTTGGGGGGCTTGGGGGCATTTAGGGGGGTTGGGGGGTTGGGGGGCGTCTTGGGGGGTTGGGGGGCATCTTGGGGGGGGGGGTTGGGGGGCATTTCGGGGGGTTGGGGGAGTGGGGGGTATCTTGGGGGGGTTGGGGGGCGTCTTGGGGGGTTGGGGGGCATCTTGGGGGGTTGGGGGGGGGGTCGGGGGTCGGGGGACAGTTGGAGGAGGATTGGGGGGCATTTAGGGGGGTTGGGGGGGAGTGGAGGGCGTCTTGGGGGGTTGGGGGGCATCTTGGGGGCTGGGGGGGTTTGGGGGGGTTGGGGGGCGGCTGGGGGGGGTTGGGGGGAGTTGGGGGGATTGGGGGCAGTTGGAGGAGGGTTGGGGGTATTGGGGGGCATCTTGGGGGGTTGGGGGGCATTTAAGGGGGGTTGGGGGGCATTTGGGGGGTTGGGGGGGAGTTGGGGGGGTTGGGGGGCGGCTGGGGGATTGGGGGGCATCTTGGGGGGGTTGGGGGGCATTTGGGGGGGGGGTCGGGGGGTTGGGGGCCAGTTGGAGGAGGGTTGGGGGGCATTTAGGGGGGGTTGGGGGCAGCTGGGGGGGGTTGGGGGCAGCTGGGGGGGTTGGGGGGTTTGGGGGGAGGGTTGGGGGGGTTGGGGGGCATTTAGGGGGGTTTGGGGGGAGTTGGGGGGTCTGGGGGGGGTCGCGGGGGTTGGGGGGCAGGTGGGGGGGGGGTTGGGGGGGTTGGGGGGGTTGGGGGGCAGTTGGAGGAGGATTGGGGGGCATCTTGGGGGGAGTTGGGGGCATTTGGGGGGGTTGGGGGCGTCTTGGGGGGTTGGGGGGCATCTTGGGGGGGTTGGGGGGCATCTGGGGAGGTCTGGGGAACATCTGGGGGGGTTGGGGGCAGCTTGGGGGGGTTGGGGGTTTTGGGGGAGGGTTGGGGGCGTTTGGGGGGAGTGGGGGGTTGGGGGGCATCTTGGGGGGTTGGGCATCTGGGGGAGGTTTGGGGAACATCTGGGGGGGGTTGGGGGCAGCTGGGGGGGTTGGGGGGCATTTAGGGGGGCTTAGGGGGGAGTGGGGGGCATCTTGGGGGGCTGGGGGGTCGGGGGGCAGTTGGAGGAGGGTTGGGGGGCATCTTGGGGGGTTGGGGGGCATTTAGGGGGCTTAGGGGGCATTTTGGGGGGGGAGTTGGGGGCATTTGGGGGGTTGGGGGGGTTGGGGGGCAGCTGGGGGGGTTTGGGGGTTGGGGGGCATCTTGGGGGGTTGGGGGCATCTGGGGGAGGTCTGGGGAACATCTGGGGGGGGTTGGGGGCAGCTGGGGGGTTGGGGGGTTTGGGGGAGGGTTGGGGGGTTGGGGGGCATTTGGGGGTTGGGGGGAGTGGGGGGCGTCTTGGGGGGGTTTGGGGACACCTGGGCCCCCCCCACTGGTGCCCCCCCCCCAGGTGTTCATCTTCTTCGGGGAGACGCTGCTGTCCCTCAACTGGGCCCTGGTGGCCGACATCCTGCTGGTGGGGGCGCTGGGGGCGCTGGGAGCGCTGGGGGCGCTGGGAGCAGCACTGGGGGCGCTGGGGGCGCTGGGGGCGCTGGGAACGATGGGGGCGCTGGGGGCGCTGGGAACGATGGGGGCGCTGGGGGCGCTGGGAGCAGCACTGGGGGCGCTGGGGGCGCTGGGGGCGCTGGGAACGATGGGGGCGCTGGGGGCGCTGGGGGCGCTGGGAACGATGGGGGCGCTGGGGGCGCTGGGAGCGCTGGGGGCGCTGGGAGCAGTGGGGGCACTGGGGGGCGCTGGGAACGATGGGGGCGCTGGGAGCGCTGGGGCGCTGGGGGCACTTGGGGCGCTGGGGGCGCTGGGGGCGCTGGGAGCGCTGGGGGCGCTGGGGCGCTGGGGGCGCTGGGAACGATGGGGGCGCTGGGGGCGCTGGGAGCGCTGGGAACGATGGGGGCGCTGGGGGCGCTGGGGGCACTTGGGGCGCTGGGGGCGCTGGGGGCGCTGGGAACGATGGGGGCGCTGGGAACGATGGGGGCGCTGGGGGCGCTGGGAGCGCTGGGGGCGCTGGGGGCACTTGGGGCGCTGGGGGCGCTGGGGGCGCTGGGGGCGCTGGGGGCGCCGCGGCGGGGGGGGGGGGGTGGCCCCGGGGGGGGTCCCCGACAGCCGGGGGGGACAAAAGGGGGCACGGGGGGAGGGGGGACGGGACAGCGGGGGTCCTCGTGTGTGATGTCATCACCCCGTGACATCACCGCCCCCCGTGTGATGTCACTCCCCCCCCTCGCGTGACGTCATGACCTGCTCGTGTGATGTCACCACCCCCTCGTGATGTCACCACCCCCTCGTGATGTCACTGCCCCCTCCCGTGACATCACTACCCCCTCCCGTGACGTCACCAACCCCCGTGTGATGTCACTACCCCCTCCCGTGACGTCACCAACCCCCGTGTGATGTCACCACCCGGTGTGTGATGTCACCAACCCCCTGTGTGATCTCATTACCTCTTCTCGTGACGTCACCGCCCCCGTGTGACGTCACCGCCCCTCCTGTGATGTCACCACCCCGTGTGACGTCGCGATCCCCTCCTGTGACATCACCTTCCTGTGATGTCACTACCCCCTCTTGATGTCACTACCCCCTTGTGTGATGTCACGATCCCCTCGCGTGACATCACCGCCCCTCCTGTGACGTCACTGCCCCCTTCGTGTGACATCACTGCCCCCCGTGTGACGTCACCGACCTCCTCTTGCGATGTCCCCGCCCCTCCTGTGACGTCACCGCCCCCAGTGTGACGTCACCACCCCCGGTGTGACGTCACGGCCCCCGGTGTGACGTCACCACCCCCCAGTGTGACGTCGCCAGCCCCCGGTGTGACGTCACCACCCCCGGTGTGACGTCACGCCCCCCCCAGGACGTGGTGGTGCCGACGCGGCGCTCGACGGCGGAGGCGCTGCAGATCGTCGTCTCCCACCTGCTGGGGGACGCCGGCAGCCCCTACCTGGTGGGCGCGGTGAGTGCGCGCCGGGGCAACTGGGAGCACTGGGAGGGCGCTGGGAGCACTGGGAGGGCGCTGGGAGGGGGCGGGGGGCAGTGGGGGCACTGGGAGGGGTGATGGGGGCACTGCGGGGGGCACTGGGAGCACTGGGAGGGGTGATGGGGGCACTGGGAGGGGTGATGGGGGCACTGGGAGGAGCACTGGGAGCACTGGGAGGGGTGATGGGGGCACTGGGAGGAGCACTGGGAGCACTGGGAGGGGTGATGGGGGCACTGGGAGGAGCACTGGGAGCACTGGGAGGGGTGATGGGGGCACTGGGAGGGGCACTGGGTGTTACAGGGGGTGTCACCGGGTGCACTGGAAGGTGTCCCTGGTCCCACTGGGTGGTGTCACTGGGTGTACTGGGCATACTGGGAGGTGCCAGGGGTCCCACTGGGCATACTGGGAGGTGTCACTGGTCCCACTGCCCACACTGGGGGTGTCCCTGGTCCCCCTGGGCATACTGGGAGGCAACAGGGGTCCTACTGGGTGAGCTGGGAGGTCCCACTGGCCATACTGGGGGTGCCCCTGGTCCCACTGGGTGTACTGGGAGGTGCCACCGGTCTCACTGGGCATACTGGGAGGTTCCAGCGGTCTCACTGGGCATACTGGGAGGTATCACCAGTCCCACTGGGCGTACTGGGAGGCGCCCCTGGTCCCACTGGGAGGCGCCAGCAGTCCCACTGGGCGTACTGGGAGGTGCCACCGGTCCCACTGGGTGTACTGGGAAGTGTCACCAGTCCCACTGGGTGTACTGGGAGGTCCCACTGGGCGTACTGGGGGAGCCCCCGGTCCCACTGGGCATACTGGGAGGTCCCACTGGGCGTACTGGGAAGTATCACTGGGTCCCACTGGGCGTACTGGGGGAGCCCCCGGTCCCACTGGGAGTACTGGGAGGTCCCACTGGGCGTACTGGGAGGTGCCACTGGTCCCACTGGGCGTACTGGGAAGTATCACTGGTCCCACTGGGCGTACTAGGGGTGCCCCCGGTCCCACTGGGTGTACTGGGGGTGCCCCTGGTCCCACTGGGTGTACTGGGAGGTGCCACTGGTCCCACTGGGCGTACTGGGAGGTATCACCGGTCCCACTGGGCGTACTGGGAGGTATCACCGGTCCCACTGGGCGTACTGGGGAGCCCCGGTCCTACTGGGTGTACTGGGAAGTATCACCGGTCCCACTGGGCGTACTGGGAGGCGCCCCTGGTCCCACTGGGAGGTGCCCCCAGTCCCACTGGTCCTACTGGGAGGTGCCCCCAGTCCCACTGGGTGTACTGGGAGGTGCCACCGGTCCCACTGGGCGTACTGGGAGGTCCCACTGGGTGTACTGGGAGGTATCACCGGTCCCACTGGGCGTACTGGGAGGTATCACCGGTCCCACTGGGCGTACTGGGGAGCCCCCGGTCCCACTGGGAGGCGCCCCCGGTCCCACCAGTGCCCCCCGCCCCCCCCCCCCCCAGGTGAGCGACGCGCTGCGGGCGCGGCTGCCGCCGACGCTGGGGGCGGGGGCGCGGGCGCTGCAGGGGGCGCTGCTGCTCGGCCCCTTCGTGGCGGCGCTGGGCGGGGGCAGCTTCCTGGGCACCGCCCTCGTCCTCCCCGCCGACCGCCTGCGGGCGCGCCTGGGGGCGGAGCGTGAGTGGGGCGGGGCTAAAGGGGGCGGGGCCTAACGGGGAGGGGCCGGGGGGAGGGGCTAAAGGGGGAGGGGCCGGAGGGGGGGGCTAAAGGGGGAGGGGCTAAAGGGGGAGGGGTGGGTGGGGTGGGGTCACGGGGTGGGGCTACTGGAGGGGCGGGGCCTAAAGGGGCGGGGCTAAAGGGGGTGGGGTCAGGGGGTGGGGCTACAGGAGGGGCGGGGCTGGGTGGGGTGGGGTCGGGGTCACTCGAGGGGGCGGGGCCTAAAGGGGTGGGGCCTAAATGGGTGGGGCAATGGGAGGGGCGGGGCAGGTGGGGGAGGGGGCGCCTGGGGTGGGTGGGGTCAGGGGGCGGGGCTAAGGTGGGTGTGGCTGCTGGTGGGCGTGGTTATCCGGTGGGCGTGGTCTAAGGGGCGGGGCCTAGGGGTGGGGTTGTGGGAGGGGCGGGGTGGGGTCAGGGGGCGTGGCTAAGGTGGGTGGGGCACAAAAAGGGGCGGGGCTCCCGGAGGGTGGGGTCGTGGGGAGGGGGCACCGGAAGGGGCGGGGCCACGCGGGTCACGGGGGGTGGGGCTGGGGCTCAGCGCCGGGGGTGGTCCCCACGTGTCCCCTGCGTGTCCCCCGCGTGTCCCCGTGTGTCCCCGTGTGTCCCCACATGTCCCCGTGTGTCCCCACGTCACCCCCCTGTCCCGTGTCCCCACGTGTCCCCCCCAGGTGTCCCCAAATGTCCCCGTGTCCCCCCCGTGTCCCCGTGTCCCTTCCTGTCCCCGTGTCCCCCCCATGTCCCCAAATGTCCCTTCCTGTCCCCACGTGCCCCCATGTCCCCACGTGTCCCCGTGTCCCCACACATCCCCATGTCCCCACGTCCCCCCATGTCCCCACGTCCCCCCACGTCCTCGTGTCCCCACACGTCCCCATGTCCCCGTGTCCCCCCCATGTCCCCATGTCCCCGTGTCCCCCACGTCCCCGTGTCCCCAAATGTCCTTTCCTGTCCCCATGTCCCCACGTGTCCCCACGTGTCCCCGTGTCCCCCGTGTCCCCAAATGTCCCCATGTCCCCGTGTCCCTATACATCCCCATGTCCCCGTGTCCCTACATGTCCCCGTGTCCCTATACATCCCCATGTCCCTATACATCCCCATGTCCCCGTGTCCCTACATGTCCCCGTGTCCCTATACATCCCCATGTCCCTATACATCCCCATGTCCCCGTGTCCCTACATGTCCCCGTGTTCCGTGTCCCCGTGTCACCTACGTGTCCCCAAATGTCCCTTCCTGTCCCCACGTGACCCCATGTCCCTACGTGTCCCCGTGTCCCCACACGTCCCCGTGTCCCCGTGTCCCCCCCATGTCCCCGTGTCCCCAAATGTCCCTTCCTGTCCCCACGTGACCCCATGTCCCCCCGTGTCCCCGTGTCCCCACGTGTCCCCGTGTCCCCACGTGTCCCCGTGTCCCCACACATCCCCGTGTCCCCATGTCCCCCCATGTCCCCACGTCCCCCCATGTCCTCGTGTCCCCACACGTCCCCATGTCCCCGTGTCCCCCACGTCCCCGTGTCCCCAAATGTCCCTTCCTGTCCCTATGTGCCCCCGTGTCCCCACGTGTCCCCATGTCCCCCCGTGTCCCCATGTCCCCCCCATGTCCCCGTGTCCCTAAATGTCCCCGTGTCCCCACACGTCCCCGTGTCCCCGTGTCCCCCCCATGTCCCCGTGTCCCCAAATGTCCCTTCCTGTCCCCACGTGACCCCATGTCCCCCCGTGTCCCCGTGTCCCCACGTGTCCCCGTGTCCCCACGTGTCCCCGTGTCCCCACACATCCCCGTGTCCCCATGTCCCCCCCATGTCCCCACGTCCCCCCATGTCCCCGTGTCCCCACACGTCCCCATGTCCCCGTGTCCCCCCACGTCCCCGTGTCCCCAAATGTCCCTTCCTGTCCCTATGTGCCCCCGTGTCCCCACGTGTCCCCATGTCCCCCCGTGTCCCCATGTCCCCCCCATGTCCCCGTGTCCCTAAATGTCCCCGTGTCCCCACACGTCCCCGTGTCCCCGTGTCCCCCCGTGTCCCCGTGTCCCTAAATGTCCCCGTGTCCCTACACGTCCCCCTGTCCCCCCCCGTGTCCCCGTGTCCCCCCATGTCCCCGTGTCCCTACACGTCCCCGTGTCCCCCCATGTCCCCGTGTCCCCCCGTGTCCCCAAATGTCCCTTCCTGTCCCCACGTGCCCCCATGTCCCCACGTGCCCCCATGTCCCCCCATGTCCCCGTGTCCCCCCATGTCCCTGTGTCCCCACGTGTCCCCGTGTCCCCATGTCCCCACACATCCCCGTGTCCCCACACATCCCCGTGTCCCCACACATCCCCGCGTCCCCCCACGTCCCCGTGCCCCCCCCATGCCCCTGACCGTCCCCGCGCCCCCAGGGCTGCCGGTGCCGACCGCGGATGCCGACGGGGACCTGGTGGTGCCGCGGGCCGGGCGCCCCACCAAGGTGCCGGTGGCGCGCGTCCTCGCCTGACCCCCCCGCGTGGGGGGGGACAGGGACGGGGGGGACACCGGGCGCCCCACGCCCCCCCCCCGCCCTTTGACCCCATTAAAGCCCTTGAACCCCGAGCCGGCTCCGTGGCGTCATGGGGACGGCGGGGACACGGCGGGGGGGGGACGGTGGGGGCAGGATGGGGACGGGGGCCCCACGCGGTGCTGGCACGGCCCCCGCCCCCCCCCCCGCCCCACACTTCCTGCCCCACGGCGGCGCCCGCAGCTTCCTGGAGGGGGTGGGGGCCCCGCGCGGGACGGGGACACGGGGACACGGGGACGCGGGGACGGCCCAGGTAAGGGGGGGCTGGGGGGAGATGGGGGGCAGGGGGGCGTGGGGCGGGGGGTGGGGGGCAGGGGGTGGGGGGCAGGGGGGTGGGGGGTATTTGGGTGCCCTACTTGTGGGGCGCCCCATAGCGGGGTGCCCAGGTTGTGGGGCGATGGAGATGTGGGGTGATGGAGATGGGGGCGGGGGGGGAGATGTGGGGCAGGAGATGTGGGGCAGGGGGGGGGGCAAGGGGGTGGGGGTATTTGGGTGCCCCTACCCCGTGGGGCGCCCCATATATGGGTGGCACGCACGCGTGGGGCGATGGAGATGTGTGTGGGGGGGAGATGTGGGGCGGGGGGGAGATGTGGGGCAGGAGATGTGGGGCAGGGGGGTGGGGGGTGGGGGGTATTTGGGTGCCCTACTTGTGGGGCGCCCCATAGCGGGGCGCCCACGTTGTGGGGCGATGGAGATGTGGGGCGGGGGGGGAGATGTGGGGCAGGGGAACCCCGCTGTGGGGCAGGAGATGGGGGGCAGGGGGGAGATGGGGGGCAGGGGGACCCCAAAGTGGGGCAGGGGACGTGGGGCAGGGGGCGCCCTACTTGTGGGGCGCCCCATAGCGGGGTAGCCGGGGTGTGGGGCGATGGAGCTGGGGGGCGGGGGGCACATGTGGGGCAGGGAGATGTGGGGCAGGGAGATGTGGGGCAGGGAGATGTGGGGCAGGGACCCCATTTTGGGGTGACGGAGCCAGTTTTGGGGCGCGGGGACCCGATTTTGGGGCCGCGGGGCCCAATTTTGGGGTAGAGGAACGCGATTTTGGGGTGGGGGAGCCCATTTTGGGGCTGCGTCCTCCACCCGTGGGGCGCCCCACTCTGTGGGGCACGCCGCTTGTGGGGCAGAGGCGCCGTGGGGCAGCCAGGAGCCGGGCGAGACGGGGGGCGACCCCGTTTTGGGGTGAAAGGACCCCCTTTTGGGGCGGGGGGACCCCCTTTTGGGGTGGGGGGACCCTCTTTTGGGGTGCTGGGGCCCTCGAGCCCCCTACTTGTGGGGCAGCCCCACATCGGGGAGCCGTGGGGCAGCCGGAAGCGGAGGCCGCTGGGAGAACGTGGGGCGGGGGGGGGGGGGGGAGCATTTTGGGGTGAAAGGACCCCATTTTGGGGCCGGGGGTGAAGTTATGGGGGGCAGGGGGCACAATTTGGGGGGGGGGGGGGGGCCCACTTGGGGGTCCAACGCCGCCACTTATGGGGCAGCCCCGCGGTGGGGCGCTGGAGCCGGGGGGCAGCCGGAGGTTGGGGGGCTGAGGGGAGAGTGGGGGGCTGGGGGGGCACTTATGGGGCGCCGCGACACCTCCGCCCCACACTTATGGGGCAGGAGCCCCCATTTTGGGGTGGGGGGGCACTTATGGGGCGCTGTGACACCTCCGCCCCCACTTATGGGGCACCGCGACGCTTCTGCCCCACACTTGTGGGGCAGGAGACCCCATTTTGGGGTAGGGTGGGCACTTATGGGGCGCTGCGACTCCTCTGCCCCACACTTATGGGGCAGGAGCCCCCATTTTGGGGTGTGGGGGGGCACTTATGGGGCACCTCGACACCTCCGCCCCACACTTATGGGGCGCCCCACACTTATGGGGCAGGAGCCCCCATTTTGGGGTGGGGGGGGCACTTATGGGGCACCTCGACACCTCCGCCCCACACTTATGGGGCGCCCCACACTTATGGGGCAGGAGCCCCAATTTTGGGGTGGGGGGGCACTTATGGGGCACCGGGGCACCTCCGCCCCACACTTATGGGGCAGGAGCCCCCATTTTGGGTGGGGGCACTTATGGGGCGCTGCAACTCCTCCGCCCCACACTTATGGGGCAGGAGCCCCCATTTTTGAGTGGGGGCACTTATGGGGCACCGCGACACCTCCGCCCCACACTTATGGGGCACCCCACGTTTTGGGGGCAGGAGCCCCAATTTTGGGGTGTGGGGGGGTACTTATGGGGCACTGGGGCACCTCCGCCCCACACTTATGGGGCAGGAGCCCCCATTTTGGGTGGGGGGCACTTATGGGGCGCTGTGACTCCTCCGCCCCACACTTATGGGGCGCCCCACACTTATGGGGCAGGAGCCCCCATTTTGGGGTGGGGGCACTTATGGGGCACCGGGGCACCTCCGCCCCACACTTATGGGGCAGGAGCCCCCATTTTGGGGTGGGGGGGCACTTATGGGGCGCCGCGACGCCTCCGCCCCACACTTATGGGTCCCCGCAGGCCCCATGGAGGCGCCCTGCCCCCGGCGCGCTGTGGGGCCTGGCCCTGCTGCCCCCCGCCCTGCTGCTGGCCGCCCTCTGCGCCCGCTGCCGCCGCCGTGAGTGGGGACCGGGACCGGGGGGGGCTGCGGGGACCCCCGGGGGACGTTGGGGACCCCCGGGGGACGTTGGGGACCCCCCCCGGGGGCAGTTTGGGGTGCCCCCCTCACCCCCGTTGTCCCCCCAGGTCACAACGCGCAGATCGACGACGAGTGCAAGTGAGTGGGGGGGGGGCGTTGGGGGCACTGGGGGGGACGTGGGGACACTGGGGGGGGGGCACTGGGGAAACTGGGGGGCGTTGGGGACATTGGGGGGACGTGGGGACACTGGGGGGGGCGTTGGGGACATTGGGGGGCATTGGGGACATTGGGGGGGATGTGGGGACATTGGGGGGATGTGGGGACACTGGGGGGCGTTGGGGACACTGGGGGGGACGTGGGGACATTGGGGGGCGTTGGGGACACTGGGGGCGTTGGGGACACTGGGGGGCGTTGGGGACACTGGGGGGGCACTGGGGAAACTGGGGGGGCCTTGGGGACACTGGGGGGCGTTGGGGACACTGGGGGGCGTTGGGGGGGGACGTTGGGGACACTGGGGGGGACGTGGGGACACTGGGGGGACGTGGGGACACTGGGGGGGCCTTGGGGACATTGGGGGGCGTTAGGGACACTGGGGGGCGTTGGGGACATTGGGGGGGACGTGGGGACACTGGGGGGCGTTGGGGACATTGGGGGGGGATGTGGGGACACTGGGGGGGACGTGGGGACACTGGGGGGCGTTGGGGACACTGGGGGGCGTTGGGGACATTGGGGGGGCGTTGGGGACACTGGGGGGCGTTGGGGACACTGGGGGGCGTTGGGGACATTGGGGGGCGTTGGGGACATTGGGGGGGGCGTTGGGGACATTGGGGGGGTGTTGGGGACACTGGGGGGACACTGGGGGGGGATGTGGGGACATTGGGGGGCCGTGGGGGGCGCTGACCTCTGCCCCCCCCCCCCCAGGCCCCCCCAGCCCGTGCCCAGCAGCAGTTTCGTGGTGATCGCCCCTTCCGATGTGAGTGGCCCCGGCCCCACGGCGGCCCCGGCCCCACAGCGTCCCTGGCCCCACAGCGTCCTTGTCCCTGTCCCCGGCCCCACAGCATCCTTGGCCCCGGCCCCATAGCGTCCCTGGCCCCACAGCGTCCTTGTCCTCAGCCCCACAGCGTCCCCAGCCCCATAGCGTCCCTGTCCCTGTCTCCAGCCCCACAGCATCCCCAGCCCCACAGCGTCCCTGTCCCTGTCCCTAGCCCCATAGCGTCCTGGCCCCATAGCATCCATGTCCCTGTCCCCAGCCCCATAGCATCCTTTTCCCTGGCCCCACAGCGCCCCCAGCCCCACAGCGTCCCCAGCCCCATAGCGTCCCCGGCCCCATAGCGTCCCCGGCCCCATAGCATCCTTGGCCCCACAGCATCCTTGTCCTCGTCCCCGGCCCCATAGCATCCTTTTCCCTGGCCCCACAGCGCCCCCAGCCCCACAGTGTCCCCAGCCCCATAGCGTCCCCGGCCCCATAGCATCCTTGGCCCTGTCCCCAGCCCCACAGCGTCCTGGCCCCATAGCATCCTTGTCCTCGTCCCCCGGCCCCATAGCATCCTTTTCCCTGTCCCCAGCCCCACAGCGTCCCTGGCCCCATTCCCGTCCCTATTCCTGCCCCCAGCCCCATGGATCCTCAGGCCCCGCCCCCTTTCCCCAGGCCCCGCCCCCTTTCCCCAGGCCCCGCCCCCTTTCCCCAGGCCCCGCCCCCTTTCCCCCAGGCCCCGCCCCTTTCCCCAGGCCCCGCCCCTTTCCCCAGGCCCCGCCCCCTTTCCCCAGGCCCCACCCCCTTCCCCCAGGCCCCGCCCCCCTCCCCAGGCCCCGCCCCTTTCCCCAGGCCCCGCCCCCTTTCCCAGGCCCCGCCCCCCTCCCCAGGCCCCGCCCACCCCTGTCTCCGCCCCCAGGCTCCTCCCCACGCGCCCCCCAGCAGCGCCCGCCCGCGGTGGAGCCGCACCTGCCCCTGCCGTGGGTGACACCGGGGGGGGGGCACTGGGAACACTGGGATGGGGGGGGACACTGGGGGGGACACTGGGATGGGGGGGGGACACTGGGGGGGGACACTGGGATGGGGGGGGTCACTGGGGGGGACACTGGGAGCACTGGGATGGGGGGGACACTGGGGGGGACACTGGGAACACTGGGATGGGGGGGGACATTGGGGGGGCACTGGGAACACTGGGATGGGGGGGACACTGGGGGGGGACACTGGGAACACTGGGATGGGGGGGGACACTGGGGGGGACACTGGGATGGGGGGGTCACTGGGGGGGACACTGGGAGCACTGGGATGGGGGGGACACTGGGGGGGACACTGGGAACACTGGGATGGGGGGGGACACTGGGGGGCACTGGGAACACTGGGATGGGGGGACACTGGGGACAATGGGGGGGGACACTGGGATGGGGACACTGGGGGGAACTGGGATGGGGGGGACACTGGGGTGGGGATATTGGGGATGGGGTGGGGACATTGGGGTTGGGGACAATGGGGGGGACACTGGGGGGACACTGGGAACACTGGGATGGGGTGGGGACACTGGGGACACTGGGGGGGGACGTTGGGGACGTTGGGTTTGGGGACACTGGGATGGGGACACTGGGGGGGGAACTGGGATGGGGGGGACACTGGGGTGGGGATACTGGGGAATGGGGTGGGGACAGCGGGGAGGGGACATCGGGGACAACGGGGTGGGGACGCTGGGGACACCGGGGACAGGGAGGGGACACCGGGCGGGGGCCAGGTTGTGCCGGGGGCCAAGCGCGTGGCCGTGGCCCGGCCGCCCCCTCCTCCCCCCAGGTCCCCGCAGCCCCCCCAGCAGCGCCGCGTCTCCGCCGCCCGCCCCGAGCCGGACCGGGGTGAGTGGGGGCACGGGGACGGGGACAAGGCCACCGCCGGGGACGGTGACGCCGCCAGTGACGGTGACACCGCCGGTAATGGTGACACCGCCAGTGACGGTGACACCGCCGGTAACGGTGACACTGCCGGTGACGGTGACACCACCGGTGACGGTGACGCCGCCGGTAATGGTGACGCCGCCGGTGATGGTGACACTGCCGGTAACGGTGACACCACTGGTAACGGTGACACCGGCGGTGACGGTGACACTGCTGGTGACGGTGACACCACCGGTAACGGTGATGCCGCCGGTGACGGTGACACTGCCGGTGACGGTGACGCCGCCGGTGACGGTGACACCACCGGTGACGGTGACGCTCGCTGGTGACGGTGACACCGCCAGTAATGGTGACACTGCCGGTGACGGTGACGCCGCCGGTGACGGTGACACTGCCGGTGACGGTGACGCCGCCGGTAATGGTGACACCGCCGGGGACGGTGACACCGCCGGTGACGGTGACACCACCGGTAACGGTGACACCGCCGGTGACGGTGACACTGCCGGTGACACCGCTGGTAACGGTGACACCGCCGGTAATGGTGACACTGCCGGTAACGGTGACACCGCTGGTGACGGTGACACTGCCGGTGACGGTGACACCGGGCGGTAACGGTGACACCGCTGGTGACGGTGACACCACCGGTAACGGTGACACCGCCGGGGACGGTGACACCGCCAGTAATGGTGACACCGCCAGTAACGGTGACACCGCCGGTGATGGTGACACCGCCGGTGACGGTGACACCGCCGGTGATGGTGACACTGCCGGGGACGGTGACACCACCGGTGACGGTGACACCGCCGGTGATGGTGACACCGCCGGTGACGGTGACACCACCGGTGACGGTGACACCGCCGGTGATGGTGACGCCGCCGGTGACGGTGACACTGCCGGCAACGGTGACGCCGCCCCTCGTCCCCGCAGCCCCCACGCCCCCGCGCCCGATGACGATTACAGCAACGAGCTCTACGCCACCGGCTACGTGTGCGTGTCCCCCCCGTCCCCCCCCCCGTGTCCCCCCCGTCCCCTTGTCACCCCCCGTCCCCTGTCCCCGCAGCGAGGTGCTCCCGGACCCCCAGGAGGAGGCGCGGGGCGGCTCCCCCAGGGCAGGGACAGCGACTCGGCGGGTGAGCGGCCACCGATGGCCCCGTGTCCCCCGTCCCGGCCCCGTGTCCCTTGAGGTGTCCCCATCGTGTCCCCGTGTCCCCCGTCCCCGTCCCCGAGTCCCCTGAGGTGTCCCCATCGTGTCCCCGTGTCCCGTCCCCGTGTCCCCTGTCCCATCCCCGTGTCCCTTGAGGTGTCCCCATCCTGTCCCCATGTCCCCACCCCGTCCCCATGTCCCATCCCCGTGTCACCTGAGGTGTCCCCGTGTCCCCTCCCCATGTCCCTTGAGGTGTCCCCATCCCACCCCTGTGTCCCTTACCCAGTCCCCATCCCACCCCCATGTGCCCCCATCCCGTCCCCGTGTCCCTTGAGGTGTCCCCATTGTGTCCCCTGTCCTGTCCCCGTGTCCCATCCCCGTGTCACCTGAGGTGTCCCCATCCCCTCCCCGTGTCCCCTGTCCTGTCCCCGTGTCCCTTGAGGTGTCCCTTGTCCTGTCCCCATGTCCCCATCCTGTCCCCATCCCATCCCCACGTCCCCTGTCCTGTCCCCGTGTCCCCATCCTGTCCCCATCCCATCCCCGTGTCCCTTGAGGTGTCCCCCCCGTCCCCATGTCCCCCCCCGTCCCGTCCCTGACCCCCGCCCGCCCCCCGCTGCCCCCTGTCCCCCCGCAGCGAGGCAGGGCGAGGAGTACGAGAACGTCCCCGACGGCTCCCGGCGCTCCCTGGGTGAGTGCCTGCCCCACAGCCTGCCCCATGGCTGCCCCATGGCTGCCCCATAGCCTGCCCCACAGCCTGCCCCATGGCTGCCCCATGGCTGCCCCATAGCCTGCCCCATAGCCTGCCCCATAGCCCTGCCCCATAACCTCACCCCACAGCCCTGCCCCATAGCCCTGCCTCATAGCCCTGCCCCATAGCCCTGCCCCATAACCTCACCCCATAGCCCTGCCCCATAGAGCTGCCCCACAGACCTGCCCCATAACCTCACCCCATAGCCTGCCCCATAGCCTGCCCCATAACCTCACCCCATAACCTCACCCCACAGCCCTGCCCCATAGCCCTGCCCCATAGCCCTGCCCCACGGCCCTGCCCCACAGCCCTGCCCCATAGCCCTGCCCCATAGCCTGCCCCATAACCTCACCCCATAGCCCTGCCCCATAGCCCTGCCCCATAGCCCTGCCCCATAACCTCACCCCATAGCCCTGCCCCATAGCCTGCCCCATAGCCTGCCCCATGGCCCTGCCCCATAGCCTGCCCCATAGAGCTGCCCCATAGCCCTGCCCCACAGCCCTGCCCCACAACCTCACCCCATAGCCCTGCCCCATGGCTGCCCCACAGCCCTGCCCCATAGAGCTGCCCCATAGCCCTGCCCCATAGCTCACCCCATAGCCCTGCCCCACAGCCCTGCCCCATAGCCTGCCCCATGGCCCTGCCCCATAGCCCTGCCCCATAGAGCTGCCCCACAGCCCTGCCCCGTAGCCCTGCCCCACAGCCCTGCCCCATAGCCCCACCCCATAGCCCTGCCCCCTAACCCTGCCCCCTAACCTCACCCCCTAACCCTGCCCCACAACCCGCACCCCGTAACCCCCCGGCGCCCGCAGACGACAGCCTGGAGTACATCAACGTCCCCGCGGCCGGATCCAGCCCTGCCTCCCGCTACGGTGGGTGCCGGCGGCCCCAAACGGCCCCAAACGGCCCCAAACGGCCCCAAACGGCCCCAAACGGCCCCGTGGTGACCCCCCCCCGGTGACCCCCCCCCCCCGTCTCGTCCCTGTCCCCGCAGCCAGCGACCGCGAGAGCGAGGGGGACGGCCCCGACTACGAGAACGTGGCCAGGTGACCCCCAAACTGCCCCCTTTTGCCCCAAAACCTCGCCCCCAAGCCCTCCTTTCTGCCCCCAAGCCCTCCTTTCTGCCCCAAATCCGCCCTTTCTGCCCCCAAATCCGCCCTTTTGCACCGTCGAGCCCCCCTTTTCACCCCCAAAGCCGCCCCCTTCCACCCCAAACCTCTTCCTTTTACCCCCAAACCCCTCCCTCTTACCCCCAAACCCCTCTTTCCCCCAAATCTGACTCCGGCACCCCAAACCCCTCCTTTTTCCCCCCAAATCTGGCTCCGGCACCCCCAAACCCCTCCTTTTCACCCCAAATTTGGCCCTGGCACCCCCAAACCCCTCCTTTTTTACCCCAAACCTGGCTCCGGCACCCCCAAAACCTCTCCTTTTTACCCCAAATTTGGCCCTGGCACCCCCAAACCCCTCCTTTTTTACCCCAAATCTGACTCCGGCACCCCCAAATCCCCTCCTTTTCACCCCAAATTTGGCCCTGGCACCCCAAACCCCTCCTTTTTACCCCAAATCTGACTCCGGCACCCCCAAACCCCTCCTTTTCACCCCAAATTCAGCTCTGGCACCCCAAAACCCCTCCTTTTTTACCCCAAACCTGGCTCCGGCACCCCAAAACCCCTCCTTTTCACCCCAAATCTGGCTCCAGCACCCCCAAACCCCTCCTTTTCATCCCAAATTCATCCCTGGCACCCCCAAACCCCTCCTTACCCCAAATCTGGCTCCGGCACCCCAAATCCCCTCCTTGTTTACCCCAAATCTGGCTCCGGCACCCCAAATCCCCTCCTTTTCACCCCAAATTCAGCTCTGGCACCCCAAAACCCCTCCTTTTTTACCCCAAATCTGGCTCTGGCACCCCAAACCCCTCCTTTTCACCCCCAAATTTGGCCCCGGCACCCCAAAACCCTTCCTTTTCACCCCGAATTCATCCCTGGCACCCCCAAACCCCTCCTTTTTTACCCCAAACCTGGCTCTGGCACCCCAAAACCCCTCCTTTTCACCCCAAATTTAGCCCGGGCACCCCAAACCCCTCCTTTTTTTACCCCAAACCTGGCTCCGGCACCCCAAAACCCCTCCTTTTTTACCCCAAACCTGGCTCCGGCACCCCAAACCCCTCCTTTTCACCCCAAATTTAGCCCAGGCACCCCAAACCCCTCCTTTTCACCCCAAATTTGACCCCGGCACCCCCAAAACCCCTCCTTTTCACCCCGAATCCCGCTCTGGCACCCAAATCCCCCCCTTTTCACCCCAAAGCCGCCCCCTTCCACCCCAAACCTCTTCCTTTTACCCCCAAACCTCTTCCTTTTACCCCCAAACCCCTCTTTCCCCCAAATCTGACTCCGGCAGCCCCCAAAACCCCTCCTTTTCACCCCAAATTTGACCCCGGCACCCCAAATCCCCTCCTTTTCACCCCAAATTTAGCCCGGGCACCCCAAAACCCCTCCTTTTTTACCCCAAATCTGGCTCCGGCACCCCAAAACCCCTCCTTTTCACCCCAAATTCATCCCTGGCACCCCCAAACCCCTCCTTTTTACCCCAAATCTGGCTCCGGCACCCTAAATCCCCTCCTTTTCACCCCAAATTCATCCCTGACACCCCCAAACCCCTCCTTTTTTACCCCAAACCTGGCTCCGGCACCCCAAATCCCCTCCTTTTCACCCCAAATTCATCCCTGACACCCCCAAACCCCTCCTTTTTTACCCCAAACCTGGCTCCGGCACCCCAAACCCCTCCTTTTCACCCCAAATTTGGCCCCGGCACCCCCAAATCCCCCCCTTTTCACCCCAAAACCGCCCCCTTCTCTCCCCCAGGACCTCCCCCCACCCTTAATTTATTCGCCCCCCACCGAGCACCTTGGTCTGACGCATCCTGAGAAGCAGCCGGGACCCCGTGGACCCCCCCGGGACCCCTGGACCCCCCGGGACCCCTTGGACCCCCCCGGGACCCCCCGGACCCCCCCCCGTGCCCCCCCCCCCGCTGAATAAAGCCCTACCTGGAGACCTGAGACCTCAGCCCCATAACTGGGGGGGGCCCATAACTGGGGGGGGGGGGCCCATAACTGGGGGGGGGGCGGTCCCACAACTGGGGGGGCGGGCCCATAACTGGGGGGGGGGGCCCATAACTGGGGGCGGGGCCATAACTGGGGGGTGGCCCATAACTGGGGGGGCCCATAACTGGGGAGGGGGGCCCATAACTGGGGGGGCCCATAACTGGGGGGGGGCGGTCCCATAACTGGGGGGGCGGGCCCATAACTGGGGGGGGCCCATAACTGGGGGGCGGGGCCATAACTGGGGGGGTGGCCCATAACTGGGGGGGGGCCCATAACTGGGGAGGGGGGCCCATAACTGGGGCCCATAACTGGGGGGGGGCCCATAACTGGGGGGGGGCCCATAACTGGGGGGGGGCCCATAACTGGGGGGGGCCATAACTGGGGGGGGCCCATAACTGGGGGGGGCCATAACTGGGGGGGCGGCCCCATAACTGGGGGGGGGGGGCCATAACTGGGGGGGGGGCCATAACTGGGGGGGGGCCCATAACTGGGGGGGGCCCATAACTGGGGGGCGGTCACAATCGTGATATGGGGGGCAAAATCGCGATGGGGGGGCACAGTCGTGATGGGGGGGCACAGCCACCCCTGCCCCACTCCTGGGGAGCCCCTGCCCCACAGCGCCCCCCCCCCCCCCCAGGCCCCTCCGAGAGCCGCCATCGCCGGGCCGCCATGGCGGAGCCCCCTCAGGCGGCGGCGGGAAGCGCGTGAGGGGAAAAGGGCGGGAAACACGCGAGGGAAGGGCGCCGCCATCTTGGGCACCGCAAGGGGAAAAGGGCGGGAAGGCGAGGGAAGGGCGCCGCCATCTTGGGTGCCGTGAGGGGAAAAGGGCGGGAAACACGTGAGGAGAAAAGGGCGGGAAACACGTGAGGGGAAAAGGGCGGGAAGGCGAGGGAAGGGCGCCGCCATCTTGGGCGCCGCGAGGGGAAAAGGGCGGGAAACACGTGAGGGGAAAAGGGCGGGAAGGCGAGGGAAGGGCGCCGCCATCTTGGGCGCCGTGAGGGGGAAAAGGGCGGGAAACACGTGAGGGAAGGGCGCCGCCATCTTGGGCGCCGCGAGGAGAAAAGGGCGGGAAGGCGAGGGGGGGGGGGCGGCCGCCGCCGCCGCCATTTTGGGAGCTGTGAGGGGGGCGCGGAGGCTTTGGGGGAAGGGTCGAGGCGTTAAAAAGCGGTGGCGGCCATTTTAAAAGGTGTAAAGGGGAGGGAGGAGAAGATCCGAAGGGTCAAAAAGCTCCGGCGGCCGCTTAAAAACCTTTTTGGGGGGGGGATCGCGGCGGCTTTTTGTGAAGATTTAAAGGGTTGCGAGGGGGCCGAAGCGATTTAGAAGGAATAAAAGGGGGGGGGGCTCCCCTCGCGCCCTCACAAAATGGCGGCCGCGGGAGAAGGCGGGAAGGGGCGCCGGGCGCCGCCATCTTGGGCCCTGGAGGCGGCGGCCGCCATCTTGGGCCGCGACGAGGAGGAGCGCGGCGGCCACGTCGAGGGCCGGGGGGCCGGCAGCCGGCCGGGAGGCCGTTGGGAGGGAGCGGGAGCCCCCCACCCCCACCCCCACCCCGGGGCCCCGGGCGGGCCGGGACGCGTCGTGGCGGAGGCGCCGCCGCGCCGACGCGCTGGGGCTCGGCCCGCCGCCGGCTCGCAGCCGCCCGCCCCCGGCGCCATCTTGAGCCCCCCCCCCCCCCCCACGTGGCCACCCCAAGGGTCGACGGCGCCCCCGGCCTCCTTGGGACCCCCCCAATCCCCTTGGTCCCCCCCCCCCAGCTCCCTTGGGGGCCCCCCAACCTCTCAGGCCCCCCCCCCCAAGCTCTCGGGACTCCCCCCAACCCTCTTGGGACCCCCCAGCTCTTTCAGGACCCCCCCCCACCCCCCGACCTCTCGGGGTGCCCCCATCCCTCCCAGGACCCCCCCCCAGCCCCTTTGGGGGCCCCCCAGGGCCCCCCCGACCTCTTGGTTCCCCCCAGCACCCTTGGGCCCCCCCCCAGCACCCTTAGCTCCCCTTTAGCCCTCTCCGGACCCCCCCAACCTCTCACCCCCCCTTTATCCCTCTCAGCCCCCCCCCCAACCTCTCAGCCCCCCACCCCTCAGCCCCCCCCCCCTTTATCCCTCTCAGCCCCCCCCCCCAACCTCTTGGGACCCCCCCCCAACCTCTCAGCCCCCCCCCCCAACCTCTCAGCCCCCCCCAACCTCTCAGCCCCCCCCAACCCCTCAGCCCCCCCACCCCTCAGGACCCCCCCTTTACCCCCTTCTCAGCCCCCCCCCAACCCCCTCAGCCCCCCCCAACCCTCACCCCCCCCCCCCCTTACCCCCTCTCAGCCCCCCCCCCACCCCCTTAGTTCAGGGGGGGGTCCCACCGCGCACCGCGCGCCCCCAGGGGCATTCCCCGACGTGCCCCCACAAGCCCCCCCCCCCCCACCCACCCCCCCCCCACCCCCCACCCACCCACCCCCACCCCCCACCCACCACCTGCGTCCCCGGGGGCGCAGCAGGCCCTCCGCCCCCCCCCCGCCCCACCTCACCCCCCCCCCCCCCCCACCCCAAGGCTCCTCCTTCGCCCCCCCCCCCCAACACGAGGGAGCCGCCGCCGCGTGCCCGTCGCCCGTGGCCTCGGGGCCCCCCGTGCCCCCCCCCCCCCACCCATGGCGTGGGTCGCCACCCTCCTGCTCGCCCTGCGCTGCGCCGCCGGCCAGGACGGCGACGGGGACGGTGAGTGGGGGCCTTCCCCCCCTAAATTCCCAGTTGCTCCCAGTTTGGGACTGGGAGGGTGCTGGGGGAGCGCTGGGGGGGTGGGGGAGCGGGTTCGGGGGTCCGGAGTTGGGGGGGGGGCTGTAGGGTGGGGGTCTCTATAGAAGGGGGGGGGGCCTATACAATTGGGGGGGCCTATACAATTGGGGGGCCCTATGCAATTGGGGGGCAGGTGTTTGGGCCCTATAGAACGGGGGGGGTGCACGCGGCCGGGCCCTATAGAGCGGGGGCTTATGGATCTATAGGGTTGTAGGGCGGGGGGGTGGGGGTGAGGACCCTATGGAATTGGGGGGGGGTTACACAGGTATATGGGCCCTATAGAGTGGGGGGGCAGGGGTCCGGGCCCTATAGAATGGGGGGGTGGGGGTCCGGGCCCTATAGAATGTGGGGTGGAGGCGTGGGGGTCCGGGCCCTATAGAATGTGTGTGGAGGGGGAGGTCAGGGGTCCGGGCCCTATAGAGTGTTTGGGGGGTGGGGGTCCGGGCCCTATAGAATGAGGGGTGGAGGCGTGGGGGTCCGGGCCCTATAGAATGTGTGTGGGGGAGGTCAGGGGTCCGGGCCCTATGGAATGGGGGGTAGGGGTCCGGGGCCCTATAGAATGGGGGCGCAGGTGGCCAGGTCCTATAGAAGGCGGGGGTAGGGGTCCGGGGCCCTATAGAGTGGGGGGTGGGGGTCCAGGCCCTATGGGCTGTTGGGTGGAGGTGTGGGGTGCTAGGCCCTATAGAACACGTGGGGGGGGGGGGGGCGAGACGCGGGTATCTGGGCCCTATAGAATGGGGGGGCAAGTCTCCAGGACCTATAGAATGGGGAGGGGCAGGGGTTCAGGCCCTATAGAATGGGAGAGTAGGTGGCGAGGGTCATATAGCCTATAGGGTGGGGGTCCGGGATCTATATAGGGTGGAGGTGTGGGGGTCTGGGCCCTATAGGACGTGTGAGGGGTGTGGGGGGAGGCGCGGCTGTCCAGGCCCTATAGGACGGAGGGGAGCCAGGTGTTGGGGCCCTATAGAATGGGGGCGGGGGGGTGTCCGGACCCTATAGAATGGGGGCGGGGGGGGGGCCGGACCCTATAGAATGGGGGCAGGGGGGTGTCCGGGACCCTATAGAATGGGGGCGGGGGGGGTTTCCGGACCCTATAGAATGGGGGCAGGGGGGGGTGTCCGGACCCTGTAGAATGGGGGCGGGGGGGGGGGTCCGGACCCTATAGAATGGGGGCGGGGGGGTGTCCGGACCCTATAGAATGGGGGCGGGGGGTGTCCGGACCCTATAGAATGGGATGGGGGAGGTGTGGGTGTCCGGACCCTATAGAATGGGGGCGGGGGGGTGTCCGGACCCTACAGAATGGGGGCGGGGGGGTGTCCGGACCCTATAGAATGGGATGGGGGAGGTGTGGGTGTCCGGACCCTATAGAATGGGGGCGGGGGGGTGTCCGGACCCTATAGAATGGGGGCGGGGGGGTGTCCGGACCCTATAGAATGGGATGGGGGAGGTGTGGGTGCCCGGGCCCTATAGAATGGGGGGCGGCCCCATTGTGCGCCCGACCACATCTGGACGGGCAGCGACAGGTGCCGGGGGGGGGGGGGCAACAACTGGGCAGGCCCCTCCCCCCCCCAGCCCCCTCCGTCCCCCTGGGGACCCGCGTGTGGGGCTGCCCCCCCCCCAAAAAGGGGGTCTGACCCCAAAAAGGGGGGTGACCCCCAAAATGGGGGCTGACCCCCAACAAAAGGGGGGTGACCCCCAAAAAAAGGGGGCTGACACCCCAAAAAAGGGGGGTGACCCCCCAAAAAAGGGGGGGGGTGACCCCCAAAAAAGGGGGGTGACCCCCAACAAAAGGGGGGTGACCCCCAAAGAAAGGGGGGGTGACCCCCAAAAAAGGGGGGCTGACCCCCAACAAAAGGGGGGGTGACCCCCAAAAAAAGGGGACTGACAACCAACAAAAGGGGGGTGACCCCCAAAAAAGGGGGGGGGTGACCCCCAAAAAAGGGGGGTGATCCCCAAAAAAGGGGGCTGGCCCCCAAAAAAGGGGGGTGACCCCCAAAAAAAGGGGGCTGACCCCCAAAAAAGGGGGGTGACCCCCCCCAAAAAGTGGGGCTGACCCCCCAAAAAAAAGGGGGCTGACCCCCAAAAAAAGGGGGGTGAACCCCAAAAAAGGGGGTGAACCCCATTAAAGGGGGGGGTGACCCCCAAAAAAGGGGGGTGACCCCCAAAAAGGGGGAAAAGGGGGCTAACCCCCCCCCCCCCCCAAAACCCCGTAGGGCCGTCGGAGTGCTTCACCGTCAACGGGGCCGACTACCGGGGGGCGCAGAGCCGGACGGGGCCCGGCGGGGGGGGGGCGGCCGTGCCTCTTCTGGAACCAGACGCGGGCCCCGATGGCGGGGGGGGGGCGCCGCCGCCGGGGGCGGGGGGCTGGGCCCCCACAACCACTGCCGCAACCCCGACGGCGACGCGCGGCCCTGGTGCTACGTGGCCGAGGGCGAGGAGGGCGCCGAGTGGAAGTACTGCAACATCCCCTCCTGCCGCAGTGAGCGGGGGGCGGCTGGGGGGCGGGAGGGGGTTGGGGGGCGGTTGGGGGCAATAGGAGGGGGTTGGGGGGCGGTTGGGGGCAATAGGAGCGGGTTATGGGGCTTTGGGGGGCAATAGGAGGGGGTTGTGGGGCTTTGGGGGCAATAGAGGGGGTTATGGGGCGGTTGGGGGCAATAGGGTGGGTTTGGGGGGCAATAGAGGGGGTTATGGGGCTTTGGGGGGGCAATAGAGGGGGTTATGGGGCGGTTGGGGCAATAGGGTGGGTTTGGGGGGCAACAGGAGGGGGTTATGGGGTGGTTGGGGGCAATAGGAGGGGTTATGGGGCTTTGGGGGGCAATAGAGGGGGTTATGGGGCGGTTGGGGGCAATAGGGTGGGTTTGGGGGGCAACAGGAGGGGGTTATGGGGTGGTTGGGGCAATAGGAGGGGGTTATGGGGCTTTGGGGGGCAATAGAGGGGGTTATGGGGCGGTTGGGGGCAATAGGGTGGGTTTGGGGGGCAACAGGAGGGGGTTATGGGGTGGTTGGGGGCAATAGGAGGGGGTTATGGGGCTTTGGGGGGCAATAGGAGGAGGTTATGGGGCGGTTGGGGGCAATAGGAGGGGGTTTAGGGGGCAATAGAGGGGGTTATGGGGCTTTGGGGGGCAATAGGAGGGGGGTTATGGGGCGGTTGGGGGCAATAGGAGGGGGTTTGGGGGGGCAATAGAGGGGGTTACGGGGCTTTGGGGGCAATGGGGAGGGGTGGGGGGCAATAGGAGGGGGTTATGGGGGATTTGGGGGCAATAGAAAGGGTTTTGGGGCAGTAGGGGAGGTTGAGGGCATTAGAGGGGATTATGGGGGGCAGCAGAGGGGGCCTGGGGGGCATTAGAGGGGATGTTGGAGGGCAATAGGGGAGGTTGCGGGCAATAGAGGGGGTTATGGGGGGGGTTGGAGTCAGGATGGGGGAATGGGGGGCTACAGGGGCAATAAAGGGGCTGCGGGGGCAGTAGGGTCGCTGGGGGGGGTTACAGAGGGGGATTTGGGGTCCGTAAGGGGGCTGTGGGGGCAATAAAGGGGCTGTGGGGGCAATAAAGGGGCTGTAGGGTCTGTAAGGGGGCTGTGGGGGCAATAAAGGGTCTGTGGAGGCAATAAAGGGGCTGTAGGGTCTGTAAGGGGGCTGTGGGGCAATAAAGGGGCTGTGGGGGCAATAAAGGGGCTGTGGGGGCAATAAAGGGGCTGTGGAGGCAATAAAGGGGCTGTAGGGTCTGTAAGGGGGCTGTGGGGGCAATAAAGGGGCTGTGGGGGCAATAAAGGGGCTGTGGGGGCAATAAAGGGGCTCTGGGGGCAATAAAGGGGCTGTGGGGGCAATAGGGGACACTTGGGGGGGTTATAGGCGGGATTTGGGGTCAGTAGGGGGGATGTGGGGGTCTGTGGGGGTAACGAAGGGGCTATGGGGGCAATAAAGGGGCTGTGGGGGCAATAAAGGGGCCGCGGGGCAATAAAGGGGCTGTGGGGGCAATAAAGGGGCTGCGGGGGCAATAAAGGGGCCGTGGGGGCAATAAAGGGGCTGTGGGGGCAATAAAGGGCTGTGGGGGCAATAAAGGGGCTGTGGGGGCAATAAAGGGGCTGTGGGGGCAATAAAGGGGCTGCGGGGGGCAATAAAGGGGCTGTGGGGGCAATAAAGGGGCTGCGGGGGCAATAAAGGGGCCGTGGGGGCAATAAAGGGGCTGTGGGGGCAATAAAGGGGCCGCGGGGGCAATAAAGGGGCTGTGGGGGCAATAAAGGGGCTGTGGGGGCAATAAAGGGGCTGTGGGGGCAATAAAGGGGCCGCGGGGGCAATAAAGGGGCCGCGGGGGCAGTGGGGCCGCTGGGGGCGGGGAGCGGCGGGCGCGGTCTGAGGGCGGCCGCGCAGTGCCCGGCTTCGTGGGCTGCTTCGTGGACTCGGGCTCGCCGCCGGCGCTGAGCGGGGCCAGCGGCACCTCCACGCGCCTCACCGTGCCCCTCTGCCTGCGCTTCTGCCGCGGCCGCGGCTACGAGGTACGGCCCCGCCCCCCGGGACACGCCCCGAGAGGCCCCGCCCCCGGGGGTCACACCCTGATAAGCCCCGCCCCCATTGGGACACGCCCAGCTAGGCCCCGCCCCCGGGGGACACGCTCCCGATAGGCCCCGCCCCCGGGGGGACACGCCCAGCTAGGCCCCGCCCCGGGGGACACGCCCCGCTAGGCCCCGCCCCCGAGGGGACACGCCCCGAGAAGCCCCGCCCCCAAGGGGACACGCCCCACTAGGCCCCGCCCCCCGGGGACACGCCCCGATAGGCCCCGCCCCCAAGGGGACACGCTCCCGAGAGGCCCCGCCCCCAAGGGGACACGCCCCACTAGGCCCCGCCCCCGAGGGGACACGCCCCGATAGGCCCCGCCCCCAAGGGGACACGCCCCACTAGGCCCCGCCCCCGAGGGGACACGCCCCGAGAAGCCCCGCCCCCAAGGGGACACGCCCCACTAGGCCCCGCCCCCGGGGGACACGCCCCTGATAGGCCCCGCCCCCACCGGGACCCAGTGTCGCCCCATCACGGCCTGGGACCCCCCAGCCCCATAGCGCCCCCGGGACCCATAGACCCCCCATAGACCCCCCAGCCCCATAGCCCCCCCAACCCTCCCCAGCCCCATAGCCCCCCCACCCGCCTGCCCCATAGCCATCCCCCAGCCCCATAACCCCCCGTCCCCCAAAGCCCCCTACAGCCCCATAGCCCCCCCAGCCCTCCCCAGCCCCACATCCCCCCTACTCCCCCATCGCCCCCTTCCAGCCCCACATCTCCCTACATCCCCCCCACAACCCCCCAGCCCCACAGCCCCTAGAGCCCCACATCCCCCTCCTACCCCCCCAGCCCCACATCTCCCCCCAGCCCCACATCCCCCTCCTACCCCCCAGCCCCACATCTCCCCCCAGCCCCACATCCCCCTCCTACCCCCCAGCCCCACATCTCCCCACATCCCCCTCCTACCCCCCAGCCCCACATCCCCCTCCTACCCCCCAGCCCCACATCTCCCCACATCCCCTCCTACCCCCCAGCCCCACATCCCCTTCCTACCCCCCGCAGCCCCACATCTCCCCATATCCCCCTTCTACCCCCCAGCCCCACATCTCCCCCAGCCCCATAGCCCCCCTAGGGCCCCATATCCCCCTCCTACCCCCCAGCCCCACATCCCCCCCCCGGCCCCGGAGCGCGGCGCAGCGCCCCACAGGTGCCCGCAGTTGGCAGGGCTGGAGGCCGGCTACGCCTGCTTCTGCGGCCACGCCGGTGACCTGCGGCGGGGGCAGCGCGCCCGCACCGCCGAGTGCGACCAGGTGTGCTTCGGCAAGGCCAGCCAGCTCTGCGGCGGCGACGGCCGCCTCGCCGTGTACCACGGTGAGTCAGGGCGCTGCGGGCGCTGCGGGCGCTGCGGGCGCTGCGGGCACTGCGGGCGCTGCGGGCACTGTGGGCACTGCGGGCGCTGTGGGCGCTGCGAGCACTGCGGGCACTGCGGGCACTGCGGGCACTGCGGGCGCTGCGGGCACTGCGGGCACTGCGGGCACTGCGGGCACTGTGGGCACTGCGGGCGCTGTGGGCGCTGCGAGCACTGCGGGCACTGCGGGCGCTGCGGGCACTGCGGGCGCTGCGGGCGCTGCGGGCGCTGTGGGCGCTGCGGGCGCTGCGGGCGCTGCGGGCACTGTGGGCACTGCGGGCGCTGCGGGCGCTGTGGGCACTGCGGGCACTGCGAGCGCTGCGAGCACTGTGAGCGCTGTGGGCACTGCGGGCACTGCGGGCACTGGGAGCGCTGCAGGCACTGCGGGCGCTGTGGGCACTGCGAGTGCTGCGGGCACTGCGAGCGCTGCGGGCACTGCGGGCACTGCGGGCACTGCGAGCGCTACGGGCACTGCGAGCACTGCGGGCACTGCGGGCGCTGCGGGCGCTGCGGGCACTGTGGGCACTGCGGGCGCTGCGGGCACTGCGGGCGCTGCGGGCACTGTGGGCACTGCGGGCGCTGTGGGTTCTGCGGGCACTGCGGGCGCTGCGGGCGCTGGCGTTGCTGCGGTGCCCGGCGTAGGTGCTGGGTTGACCTGGCAGCCGAGGCTCTGGGGCTGGTTGCCATGGCGATGTTGCCATGGTGATGTTGCCACGGCGATGTTGCCATGGCGATGTTGCCACGGCGGTGGTGTGGTTGCCGTGGTGACCGCTGTGCGGGTCTCGGTTGCCATGGAGACATTGGGGGGGGGGTGGAGCTGCTGTGGGGATGTCGCCCTGGTGGTGGCACCGCCCCCTTGGTCGCCATGGCAACGCAGCCCCATGGTTGCCAGGGCAACACGAGCTCGTGGTTGTCATGGCAACACAGCCGCGCGGTTGCCATGGCGACAGTTTCGTGGTCCCTATAGCAACAGAGCCCCATCAGCCCCATCAGGTGTCCCGGTCTCCGTGGTGACACCAGCCCACGGTCGCCATGGCAACGCACCCTGACGGTCACCATGGCAACAAGCTCACGGTCGCCATGGCAACAGCCTCATAGCCCCTATAGCAACAAAACCGCCTGTAGCGTTGTCACCGCCTCGTGGGCCCCGTGGTGTCCTGGTCCCCGTGGTGCCACCGCCCCATGGCAACACCCCCACGGTCGCCATGGCAACACGCTGTCACGGTTGCTATGACAACACAGCCCCACGGTTGCCATGGCGACAGTTTCGTGGTCCCTATAGGAACACGGCCCGGCCGCCATGACACCACAGCCCCACGGTCGCCATGGCAACACGCTGCCACGGTTGCTATGACAACACAACCCCACGGTTGCCATGGCGACAGTTTTACGGTCCCTATAGCAACAGGGCTCCCGGCATCACTACGGTGTCTCAGTCCCGTGGTGTCACTGCCCCGTGGGGACACCCCACGGTGACGCCCCACGGCCGCCATGACACCACAGCCCCACGGTCGCCATGGCAACGCGCTGCCACGGTTGCTATGACAACACAGCCTCGCGGTTGCCATGGCGACGGTTTTACGGTCCCTATAGCAACAGGGCTCCCCGCATCACTGTGGTTGCTCAGTCCCATGGTGTCACTGCCCCATGGTGACACCCCCACGGTGACGCCCCACGGCCGCCATGACACCACAGCCCCACGGTCGCCATGGCAACGCGCTATCACGGTTGCTATGACAACACAGCCCCACGGTCGCCATGGCAACACCCCCGCGGTCGCCACGGCAACCCGGTCGCCACGGCAACCCACCCATCTCCCCTCCGCCTCCGCAGCCTGGGTGGGCGCGTGCCGCGCCAACAGCTCGGCGCCCTCGGGCGTCATCTACTCGCCGGGCTTCCCCCGACGACTACGGGCCGGACGCGGACTGCGCGTGGCGCCTGGGGGCGGGCGCGGGGGCGGCGCTGGAGGTGACGTTCCGCCTGTTCGACATCCGCGACCCCAACGACCGGCTGACGCTGCGCGACGCCCGCAGCCGCCGCCTGCTGGCCCAGTTCGACGGGCGCCGGCCCCCGCCCCCCGCCCGCGCCCTGCTGCTGCCCACCGAGGCGCTGGAGCTCACCTTCCGCTCCGACACCCTGCGGCACGCCCAGGGCTTCGCCCTCACCTACCGGCGTGAGCGGGGGGCGCCGGGGGGCCGGGGGGTTGGGGGCACTGGGGGATACTGGGGGATACTGGGGCGACTGGGGGATAACGGAGGGACTGGGAGATAACGGAGGGACTGGGAGATACTGGAGGGACTGGGAGATACTGGGGGACTGGGAGATACTGGAGGGACTGGGATGTGGGGACGTGGGGTGCTGGGGGATGTGGGGGGGACTGGGAGATACTGGAGGGACTGGGAGATACTGGAGGGACTGGGAGATAACGGAGGGACTGGGATGTGGGGACGTGGGGTGCTGGGGGACGTGGGGGTGTTGGGGGATGTGGGGGGCACTGGGGGATACTGGGGGGACTGGGAGATACTGGAGGGACTGGGAGATACTGGAGGGACTGGGAGATAACGGAGGGACTGGGATGTGGGGACGTGGGGTGCTGGGAGATACTGGGGGGACTGGGAGATACTGGAGGGACTGGGGGATACTGGAGAGACTGGGATGTGGGGACGTGGGGTGCTGGGGGGCGTGGGGGGTGTTGGGGGATGTGGGGGGCACTGGGGGATACTGGGGGGACTGGGAGATACTGGAGGGACTGGGAGATACTGGAGGGACTGGGATGTGGGGAGGTGGGGGGTGTTGGGGGACATGGGGGCACTGGGGGATACTGGGGGGACTGGGAGATAACGGCGGGACTGGGATGTGGGGACGTGGGGTGCTGGGGGACACGGGTGGGTGTTGGGGGATGTGGGGGGCACTGGGGGATACTGGGGGGACTGGGGTATACTGGGGGATACTGGGAGATACTGGAGGGACTGGGATGTGGAGACGTGGGGTACTGGGGGATGTTGGGGGGACTGGGAGATACTGGAGGGACTGGGAGATACTGGAGGGGACTGGGATGTGGGGACGTGGGGTGCTGGGGGACGTGGGGGTGTTGGGGGATGTGGGGGGCACTGGGGGATACTGGGGGAACTGGGAGATGCTGGGGACTGGGAGACGTGGGGCGCCCCGAGGGGTCTTCGGGGTCCCTGAGGGGTCTGTGGGGCCGGGGGGCAGTGACGCCGTGGGGCAGCCCCCGACCCCCCCCCTTTTCCCCCCAACAGGCGTCGCCGCGCCCCCCAGCGCCCCCAGCCCCACGGCGCCCCCCAGCCCCACGGCGCCCCACGGCACCCGAGGTGAGCAACGGGGGGGGGGGGAGGCTGTCTGTGGGGCTGCCCCACAGCTCGCCCCATAACCAGTGGGGGCTGCCCCACAGCTCGCCCCATAACTGACCCCATATCTATGGGGCCGCCCCACATCTCGCCCCATAACACCGTATCCGTGGGGCCGCCCCACATCTCGCCCCCATAACCCTGTACCTATGGGGCTGCCCCACGTCTCGCCCCATAACTGACCCCGTATCCGTGGGGCCGCCCCACATCTCGCCCCATAACCCCGTATCTGTGGGGCCGCCCCACATCTCACCCCATAACCCCATATCCATGGGGCCGCCCCACATCTCGCCCCCATAACTGACCCCGTATCCGTGGGGCCGCCCCACATCTCACCCCATAACCCCATATCTGTGGGGCCGCCCCACATCTCGCCCCATAACTGACCCCGTATCCGTGGGGCCGCCCCACATCTCGCCCCATAACCCCATATCCGTGGGGCCGCCCCACATCTCACCCCATAACTGACCCCGTATCCGTGGGGGCCGCCCCACATCCCGCCCCATAACTGACCCCATATCTGTGGGGCCGCCCCACATCTCGCCCCATAACTCACCCCATATCTGTGGGGCTGCCCCCAGCCGGGCTGAGCTACGCGGCCGCCGGCGCCTTCGTGCTGGGGCTGCTGCTGCTGCTGGGCCGACGCCCTGCGCCGCCGGTGAGTGGGGGGGGGGGGCCCCCAAAACTTGGGGGGCGCTGGGGGGGGGGGGCTTTGGGGTCCCTGTGTGGGTCTGGGGGGGGGGCTTTGGGGTCCCTCCCCCAATAATGGGGGGCGGGGGGGGTCACAGAATGGGGGTCCCAGTCCCCAAAAGGGGGTCGCTGGGGGGGTCCCGTTCCAGTTATGGGGTTTGGGGGGGGTCCCTGCCCCCTAAGTGGGGTCTTTGGGGGGGGGGGGGGGGGTCCCGTTCCTGGTTATGGGGTTTTGGGGGGGGTCCTGCATGAATTTGGGGGGGTCCCTGCCCCCTAAATGGGGTCTTTGGGGGGTCCCGTTCCTGGTTATGGGGTTTTTGGGGGGTCCTGCATTAATTTGGGGGGGGTCTCTGCCCCCTAAGTGGGTCTTCGGGGGGGGCCCATTCCAGTTATGGGGTCTTTGGGGGGGGGGGTCCTGCCCCCTAAGTGGGGGTCTTTGGGGGGTCCCGTTCCTGGTTATGGGGTTTTTGGGGGGTCCTGCATTATTTGGGGGGGGTCCCTGCCCCCTAAGTGGGGTCTTTGGGGGGTCCCGTTCCTGGTTATGGGGTTTTGGGGGGTCCCCGCCCCCTAAATGGGGTCTTTGGGGGGTCCAACTCCTGGTTATGGGGTTTTGGGGGGGGGGTCCCTTTGGGGTTATGGGGTCTTTGGGGGGGTCCCTGCCCCCTAAGTGGGGTCTTTGGGGGGTCCCGTTCCTGGTTATGGGGTGTTGGGGGGGTCCTGCAGGAATTTGGGGGGGTCCCTGCCCCCTAAATGGGGTCTTTGGGGGGGGGTCCCGTTCCTGGTTATGGGGTTTTGGGGGGGTCCTGCATGAATCTGGGGGGGTCCCTGCCCCCTAAGTGGGGTCGTTGGGGGGGGGGGAGATCCTGTTCCTGGTTATGGGGTTTTGGGGGGGGGTCCTCTGGGGTTATGGGGTCTTTGGGGGGGTCCCTGCCCCTAAGTGCGGTCTTTGGGGGGTCCAACTCCTGGTTATGGGGTTTTGGGGGGTCCCTGCCCCCTAAATGGGGTCTTTGGGGGGGGCCCATTCCTGGTTATGGGGTTTTGGGGGGGGGTCCCTTTGGGGTTATGGGGTTTCGGGGGGGTCCCCGCCCCCTAAGTGGGGTCTCGGGGGGTCCCTTCGTGGTTACGGGGTTTTGGGGTTGGGGGTGGGGGTCCCGCTCCCCCCCCCGCTGACGCTTCCTCCCCCCCCCCCCAGGCCCCGCGCCCTGCCCCCCCCGAAGGGCCGCGGCCCCCCCCTGCGGCTGCCTGGGGGAGGGGCAGCCCTGGGTGGTCTCGTACCGGCCCCACGGCCGCCCCACGGCGCCCCACGGCCGCCCCACGGCGCCCGAGGACGAGGATGAGGAGGAGGCCGCCGGCGGTAGGGGGGCGGCGGGGGACGAGCCCCCCGGGCCCAGCCCCCAGCCCTCCCTGCGCTCCCTCCTGCCCCATAGCTGAGCCTGCCCCACGGCTGCCCCACAACTGCCCCACGGCTGCCCCACAACTGCCCCACAGCCGCCCCATAACTGCCCCACGGCCGCCCCATAGCCACCCCATAGCTCCACGGCTGCCCCATGGCCACCACATGGCTGCCCCATAGTGCCCCATAACCACCCCACGGCTGCCCCATGGCCACCCCACAGCTGCCCATAGCCGCCCCATAGCTGCCCCATAGCTGCCCCATAGCTGCCCCATAGCCGCCCCATAGCTGCCCCACAGCTCCATTAAGTTATTGCTCGTGCTGCCACTGCCCCATAGCGGCCCTACAGCCGCCCCATAGCTGCCTCACGGCTGCCCCACGGCCACCCCATGGCTCCATGGCTGCCCCATAGCGCCCTATAGCCACCCTACAGCCGCCCCACAGCCTGCCCCATAGCTGCCCCACGGTTGCCCCATGGGTCCATGGCTGCCCCATAGCGCCCCATAGCTGCCCCATAGCCGCCCCATGGCTGCCCCATAGTTCCCCATGGCTGCCCCATAGCCGCCCCATGGCTGCCCCATAGCTGCCCCACAGCTGCCCCATGGCTGCCCCATAGCCACCCATTGGTGGCCCTATAGCCCCATGGCTACCCCATAACTGCCCCACGGCTGACCCATGGCTGCCCCATAGCCACCCGTTGGTGGCCCTATAGCCCCATAACTGCCCCACGGCTGACCCATGGCTGCCCCATAGCTCCGTGGCTGCCCCATAGCGCCCCATAGCCACCCCATAGCCACCCCACGGCTGCCCCATAGCTCCATGGCCGCCCCATAGCGCCCTATAGCCACCCTACAGCCGCCCCACAGCCTGCCCCATAGCTGCCCCACAGTCGCCCCATGGGTCCATGGCTGCACCATAGCTCCCCATAGCCGCCCCGTAGCGCCCTATAGCTGCCCCACAGCCTGCCCCATAGCTGCCCCATAGCTGCCCCACAGCTGCCCCACAGCTGCCCCACGGCTGCCCCACGGCTGCCCCATGGCTGCCCCATGGCTGCCCCACAGCTGCCCCATAGCTGCCCCAT
The DNA here is from genome assembly GCF_040182565.1 of Anser cygnoides. Taxonomy (NCBI): domain Eukaryota; kingdom Metazoa; phylum Chordata; class Aves; order Anseriformes; family Anatidae; genus Anser; species Anser cygnoides. The sequence goes on along the minus strand of NC_089900.1, from coordinate 243,386 downwards.
AGCTGCCCCACGGCTGCCCCATGGCTGCCCCATAACTGCCCCATAGCTGCCCCACAGCCTGCCCCATGGCTGCCCCATAGCCGCCCCACGGCTGCCCCATAGCTGCCCCATAGCTGCCCATGGCTGCCCCATAACTGCCCCATAGCTGCCCCATAGCTGCCCCATAACTGCCCCATGGCTGCCCCATGGCTGCCCCATGGCTGCCCCATAACTGCCCATAGCTGCCCCATAGCTGCCCCATGGCTGCCCCATAACTGCCCCATAGCTGCCCCATAACTGCCCCATGGCTGCCCCATGGCTGCCCCATAGCTGCCCTATAACTGCCCCATAGCTGCCCCATAGCTGCCCCATGGCTGCCCCATAACTGCCCCATAGCTGCCCCATAGCTGCCCCATAACTGCCCCATGGCTGCCCCATGGCTGCCCCATGGCTGCCCCATAACTGCCCCATAGCTGCCCCATAGCTGCCCCATGGCTGCCCCATAACTGCCCCATAGCTGCCCCATAGCTGCCCCATAACTGCCCCATGGCTGCCCCATGGCTGCCCCATAGCTGCCCTATAACTGCCCCATAGCTGCCCCATAGCTGCCCCATGGCTGCCCCATAACTGCCCGTAGCTGCCCCATAGCTGCCCCATAACTGCCCCATAGCTGCCCCATAGCTGCCCCATAGCCACCCCATAGCCGCCCCACGGCTGCCCCATAGCCGCCCCACAGCCTGCCCCACAGCCGCCCCCCGGCGCCGTCCTCGCCCGCCGCCACGCACTACCTGGGGCCGTCCCGAGGAGGAGGAGGAGGAGGAAGGGGGCGTGTCCCGGCTCATTTGCATACCCGCACACGATTGGCTGTGTGTAAACGACCCCGGTGTCCTTCCTCTTCCTGCAACCAGCGTGGGCGTGGCTATGCAAATGAGGGGGGGGGAGGGTGAACAGAACCCGGCCATATATGGCATGGTGGCCTTAAAGGGGCGGGGCTTAAAGGGGCGGGGCTTAAAGGGGGAGGAGCTTGGGCGGGGCATAAGGGGCGGGGCGATGACGTAGAGTTAAGGGCGGGGCTTAAAGGGGGAGGGGCTTGGGTGGTGTTTGGGGGCGGGGCTAAGGGGAAGGGGGGCTTTAAAGGGGCGGGGCTTCAGGGGCGGGGCTATGACGTAGAGGTAGGGGGCGGGGCTCAAAGTGGGCGTGGTCTAAGGGGGCGGGGCTTAAGGGGTGGGGCTCAAAGGGGGCGGGGCTAAGTGGAGCCGGTCTTAAAGGGACAGGGCCTAAAGGGGGTGGGGTTTAAGGGGCGGGGCTGAGATGTGAGGGGCGGGGCTTAAGGGGGCGTTGCTTGTAAGGGGCGGGGGCTTAAGGGGGTGGGGCTTAGAGGGGGCGGGGCTCAGGGAAGCCGGTCTTAAAGGACAGGGCCTAAAGGGGGCGGGGTTTAAGGGGCGGGGCTAAGAGGTGAGGGGCGGGGCCTAGACGGGCAGTGCCCAAAGGGGGCGTGGCTTAAAGGGGCGGGGCTTAAAGGGGGCGTGGCTTAAAGGGGGCGGGGCTAAGTGGAGCTGGTCTTAAAGGGACAGGGCCTAAAGGGGGCGGGGTTTGAGGGGCGGGGCTGAGATGTGAGGGGCGGGGCCTGAGGGGGCGTGGCCTGAAGGGGGCGTGGCTTAAGGGGGTGGAGCTTAAAGGGGCGGGGCTCGGGGGGCGGTCTTAAAGGGACAGGGCTTAAAGGGGGCGGGGTTTGAGGGCCGGGGACTGGGATGTGAGGGTGGGGGGCGGGGCTTAGAGGGGGGCGGGGTCTGGAGGGGGCGTGGCTTAGATGGGGGAGTGGCCTGGAGGGGGGCGTGGCTTAGTGGGGGCGGGGCCTGGAGGGGGCGGGGCTCAGGGGGGCCGGTCTTAAAGGGACAGGGCCTAAAGGGGGCGGGGTTTGAGGGCCGGGACCGGGATGCGCGGCTTAAAGAGGGAGGGGGGCGGGGCCTGAGGGGGGCGTGGCTTAGAGGGGGCGTGGCCTGGAGGGGCGTGTCCCGGGGCCATGGCGCCGCGGCTGCTGCCCTGGGCGAGCGCCCCCGAGCACCTGCGCTTCAACCCCTTCGTGCGGGGCGGGTACCGGCCCGCCTGCTCGGGGGGGGGGCTGCCTGCGGAGCCTCTTCTACCTGCACAACGAGCTGGGCAACATCTACAGCCACGGTGGGGGCGCTGGGGGGCTGGGGGGGGCTGGGGGGGGCTGGGGGGGAGTGGGGGGGCACTGGGAGGGGCTGGGGGGGGCTGGGGGGGCACTGGAGGGACTGGGGGGGGACTGGGAGGGACTGGGAGGGGCTGGGGGGGGACTGGGAGGGACTGGGAGGGGCTGGGGGGGGACTGGGAGGGACTGGGGGGGGCTGGGGGGGACTGGGGGGGGCGCTGGGGGGGACTGGGGGGGCGCTGGGGGGGACTGGGGGGGCGCTGGGGGGGGCTGGGGGGGGGACTGGGAGGGACTGGGAGGGGCTGGGGGGGCGCTGGGGGGGGACTGGGAGGGGACTGGGAGGGGCTGGGAGGGACTGGGGGGGGGACTGGGAGGGACTGGGGGGGGCACTGGGAGGGACTGGGGGGGGACTGGGAGGGACTGGGAGGGGCTGGGGGGGGACTGGGAGGGGACTGGGAGGGGCTGGGAGGGACTGGGGGGGGGACTGGGAGGGGACTGGGAGGGGACTGGGAGGGGACTGGGGGGGTTACGGGGCGCTGGGGGGCACTGGGAGGGGCTGGGGGGACGGGGAGGGGTTACAGGGCGCTGGGGGGGCACTGGGAGGGGACTGGGAGGGCTGGGGGGGCGGGGAGGGGGCTGGGGGAGATTATGGGGCTTTGGGGGGGCTGGGAGAGATTATGGGGCACTGGGAGGGACTGGGGGGGCACTGGGAGGGGGGCTGGGAGAAATTATGGGACACTGGAGGAGGACTGGGAGGGGGCGGGGGGGGACTGGGAGGGGGCTGGGGAGATTACGGGGCACTGGGAGGGACTGGGGGGCACTGGGAGGGACTGGGAGGGGGCAGGGGGGGACTGGGAGGGGGCGGGGAGAGATTACAGGGCACTGGGAGGGACTGGGGGGCACTGGGAGGGACTGGGAGGCGGCGGGGGGGCACTGGGAGGGGGTGGGGGGGCACTGGGAGGGGGCTGGGAGAGATTATGGAGTGCTGGGAGGGGACTGGGGGGCACTGGGAGGGACTGGGGAGTCACTGGGAGAGATTACAGGTTACTGGGAGGGAGCTGGGGGGGCTGGGAGAGATCATGGGGCACTGGGGGGCACTGGGAGGGACTGGGAGGGATTTACAGGGCACTGGGAGGGGGCTTGGGGAGTGCTGGGAAGGACTGGGAGGGAATTGGGGGGCAACTGGGGGGGACTGGGAGGGACTGGGAGGGACTGGGAGGCCAGTGGGGGGGCGCTGAAGGAGACTGGGAGAGATGATGGGACACTGGAGGTGACTGGGAGAGACTGGGGAGCGACTGGGAGTAATGGGGGAGACTGGGGGGTTACTGGGAGAGACTGAGGGTTACTGGGAGAGACTGGGGGGGTTACTGGGAGAGGACTGGGGGGTTACTGGGAGTGACTGGGGGGTCCTGGGAGGCTCTGGGGGGTGACTGGGAGAGATTGTGAGGCACTGGGAGGGACTGGGGGGTTACTGGGAGAGACTGGGGGGGTTACTGGGAGAGACTGGGGGGTTACTGGGAGAGACTGGGGGGGTTACTGGAGAGACTGGGGAGTTACTGGGAGAGACTGGGGGGTTACTGGGAGAGACTGGGGGGTTACTGGGAGGGACTGGGGAGCACTAAGAGGCACTGGGGGCCGACTGGGAGGCACTGGGGGGGACTGGGAGGCGCCGAGGGTCTCACTGGGGGACACTGGGAGCCCTGACTGGAAGACACTGGGGGACACTGGGAGACACTGGGGGAGACTGGGAGACACTGGGAGCCCTGACTGGGGACCCTCCCTCCCCAGTGCCCTGAAATGGGATCCCAGTTACCACAACTGGGACCTACTGGGACGACCCCAGTGCTCTTAAATGGGATACGCCCAGTGCCTCCCAGTGCCTCCCAGTGCCCCCAGTATGCATAGCTGGGCTGCCCCCAGTGCCTATAATGGGACACCCCAACACCTCCCAGTGCCCCCAGGTCCTCCCAGTACCCCTGGTACCCCTAACTGGGACTGCCCCAGTGCCTCCCAGTGCTCCCAGCGCCTCCCAGTGCTCCCAGTGTCCCCAGTCCCCATAACTGGGATGCCCCCAGTGCCCATAACAGGACACCCCAGTGCCCCCACAGCCTCCCAGTGCCCCCAGTGCCCCAGTACCCGTAACTGGGACTCCCCCAGTGCCCCAGTACCCGTAACTGGGACTCCCCCAGTGCCCCAGTACCCTTAACTGGGACTCCCCCAGTGCCCAGTACCCGTAACTGGGACTCCCCCAGTGCCCAGTACCCGTAACTGGGACTCCCCCAGTGCCCCAGTACCCTTAACTGGGACTCCCCCAGTGCCCCAGTACCCGTAACTGGGACTCCCCCAGTACCTCCCAGTGCTCCCAGTGCCACCAGTGCCCCCAGTATCTGTAACTGGGACCCTCCCAGCGCCTCCCAGTGGCCCCAGTATCTGCAACTGGGACCCTCCCAGTGCCCCCAGTACCTCCCAGCATCCCCAGTATCTGCAACTGGGACCCTCCCAGTGCTCCCAGTGCCCCCGGTACCCTTAACTGGGCCTCCCCCAGCGCCTCCCAGTGCCCCTGGTACCTCCCAGTACCTCCCAGTGCCCGCAGTATCTGCAACTGGGACCCTCCCAGTGCCCCCCAGCGCCCCCAGTACCCGTAACTGGGACTCCCCCAGTACCTCCCAGTGCCTCCCAGTGCCCCCAGTACCCCTGGTACCCCTAACTGGGACTGCCCCAGTGCCTCCCAGTGCTCCCAGTACCCTTAACTGGGACTCCCCCAGTGCCCCCAGTGCCCCAGTACCTGTAACTGGGACTCCCCCACTACCTCCCAGTGCTCCCAGTGTCCCCAGTACCCTTAACTGGGACTCCCCCAGTACCTCCCAGTGCTCCCAGTGTCCCCAGTACCCTTAACTGGGACGCCCCCAGCACCTCCCAGTGCTCTCAGTGCCTCTCAGTACCTCCCAGTGCCCCCAGTATCTGCAACTGGGACCCTCCCAGTGCCTCCCAGTGCCCCCAGTACCTCCCAGTGCCCCCAGTATAGTAACTGGGACCCTCCCAGTGCCTCCCAGTGCCCCTAGTACCCCTAACTGGGACTCCCTCAGTACCTCCCAGTACCTCCCAGTACCCCCCAGTGCTTCCCAGTGCCCCAATACCCATAACTGGGACTCCCCCAGTACCTCCCAGTACCTCCCAGTGCCCCCAGTATGTGCAAATGGGACCCTCCCAGTACCTCCCAGTGCCTCTCAGCGCCCCCAGTACCCATAACTGGGATGCCCCCAGTGCCTCCCAGCGCCCCCAGTACCCTTAACCAGAACTCCCCCAGTACCTCCCAGTGCTCCCAGTGCCCCCAGTATCTGCAACTAGGACCCTCCCAGTGCCCCCAGTGCCTCCCAGCACACCCAGTACCCTTAAATGGGACTCCCCCAGTACCTCCCAGTGCCTCCCAGTGCCTCCCAGCGCCCCCAGTATCTGCAACTGGGACCCTCCCAGTGCCCCCAGTACCTCCCAGTGCCTCCCAGTGCCCCCAGTACCCGTAACTGGGACTCCCCCAGTACCTCCCAGTGCCTCCCATTGCCCCCAGTACCCTTAACTGGGACGCCCCCAGTATCTCCCAGCACCTCCCAGTGCTCCCAGTGCCCCAGTACCCTTAACTGGGACTCTCCCAGCACCTCCCAGTGCTCCCAGTGCCCCCAGTATCTGCAACTGGGACCCTCCCAGTGCCCCCAGTACCTCCCAGTGCCCCCAGTACCCGTAACTGGGACTCTCCCAGTACCTGCCAGTGCCTCCCAGTACTCCCAGTGCCTCCCAGTGCCCCCAGTACCTTCCAGCACCCCCAGTACCCCTAACTGGGATGCCCCCAGTACCTCCCAGCGCCCCCAGTACCCTTAAATGGGACTCCCCCAGTACCTCCCAGTACCTCCCAGTACCTCCCAGATACCTCCCAGTGCCTCCCAGTGCCCCCAGTACCCATAACTGGGACGCCCCCAGTACCTCCCAGTGCCCCCAGTGCCTCCCAGCGCCCCCAGTACCTGTAACTGGGACCCTCCCAGTGCCCCCAGTGCCTCCCAGCGCCCCCAGTACCCATAACTGGGACTCTCCCAGTACCTCCCACTACCTCCCAGTACCTCCCAGTGCCCCAGTACCTGTAACTGAGACTCCCCCAGTACCTCCCAGTACCTCCCAGTGCCTCCCAGCGCCCCCAGTACCCTTAACCAGAACTCCCCCAGTACCTCCCAGTGCCTCCCAGTGCCCCAGTACCCGCAACTGGGACCCTCCCAGCACCTCCCAGTACCTCCCAGTGCCTCCCAGTGCCCCCAGTACCTTCCAGCAACCCCAGTACCCCTAACTGGGACGCCCCCAGTACCTCCCAGCGCCCCCAGTACCCTTAAATGGGACTCCCCCAGTACCTCCCAGTACCTCCCAGATACCTCCCAGTGCCTCCCAGTGCCCCCAGTACCCCTAACTGGGACTCCCCCAGTACCTCCCAGTACCTCCCAGCGCCCCCCAGCGCCCCCAGTACCCGCAACTGGAACCCTCCCAGCACCTCCCAGCGCCCCCCAGCGCCCCCAGTACCCATAACTGGGACGCCCCCAGCACCTCCCAGTACCTCCCAGTGCCTCCCAGCGCCCCCAGTACCCTTAACCAGAACTCTCCCAGTGCCCCCAGTATCTGTAATTGGGACCCTCCCAGTAGCTCCCAGTACCTCCCAGTGCCTCCCACTGCCCCAGTACCCTTAAGTGGGACACTCCCAGCACCTCCCAGTGCCCCCAGTATCTGCAACTGGGACCCTCCCAGTGCCCCCAGTGCCCCCAGTACGTCCCAGTGCCCCCAGTACCCCTAACTGGGACCCTCCCAGCACCCCCCAGCGCCCCTAGCACCCACAACCGGCCCCCCGCTCCCCGCCGCCCACTAACAGTCCCCCCCCCTCCCGCCCCCCCCACCCAGGGGTGCCGCTGGTGGCCTTCGCGCTGCTGGTGCCGGGGGCGCTGCCGGGGGCGCCGGGCGCGGTGTGGTGGCTGGGGGCGGGGCACCGGGCGGCGCTGGCGCTGGCGCCGCTGGGCAGCGTGCTCTACCACCTCTTCATGAGCCACCGCCGCGGCGCCCGCCTCTACCCGCCGCCTCCTGGCCGCCGACCTGGCCGGCGTCGCCGCCGCCAACGCGCTGGGTGAGCGGGCGGGGCCTGGGGGCGGGGCCTAGGGGAGGGGGCGGGGTCAAGGGGGCGGGGTCTGGGGTAGGATCGGGGGGGCGAGGATGGAGTGGGCGGGGCCTAGAGGTGGTGGGCGGGGCGTGGCAGGAGGTGGGCGGGGGTCTGGGGGTGGTGGGCGGGGGCTGGAGGTGGTGGGCGGGGCCTACTGGTGATGGGCGGGGGCTACTGGTGGTGGGCGGGGCCTATGGGTGGTGGGCGGGGTGTGGCAGGAGGTGGGCGGGGTCTGGGGGTGGTGGGCGGGGCCTACTGGTGATGGGCGGGGCCTACTGGTGATGGGCGGGGCCTACTGGTGATGGGCGGGGCCTACTGGCGGTGGGCGGGGCCTACTGGTGGTGGGCGGGGTCTGGAGGTGGTGGGCGGGGCGGGGCAGGAGGTGGGCGGGGTCTGGGGTGGGCGGGGCTTGGTTGGTTGAGTAGGGATTGGGTGGGATTGGGTGGGGGGGCGGGGCTTGCTTGGGGTCAAAGGGGATTGGTTGGTCGGCCATGGATGGGGCGTGGCCCGCTGGCGGTTGGCCAAGCGGCCATCTTGGGTACACCCCTCCCATCCCATTGGCCGAGCGGCCATCTTGGGCACACCCCTCCCATCCCATTGGCCGAGCGGCCATCTTGGCCCCACCCCTCCCATCCCATTGGCCGAGCGGCCATCTTGGGCACACCCCTCCCATCCCATTGGCCAAGCGGCCATCTTGTGCCCACCCCTCCCATCCCATTGTCCAAGCGGCCATCTTGGCCCCACCCCTCCCATCCCACTGGCCAAGCGGCCATCTTGGGCACACCCCTCGCATCCCATTGGCCAAGTGGCCATCTTGTGCCCACCCCTCCCATCCCATTGGCCAAGCGGCCATCTTGGGCACACCCCTCCCATCCCATTGGCCGAGCGGCCATCTTGAGCACACCCCTCCCATCCCACTGGCCGAGCGGCCATCTTGCGCCCACCCCATCGGCCAACCGCCCCCTCCCCCACCCCCACCGACCAACCCCCTTGACTGGGCGGTCCCTCCCCCCAGCCCCGCCCCCTCCTCACCCCTCCCCCCCCCCCCCCCTTTCTCCCCCAGGAGCCGTGCCCATCATCTACTGCTGGCTGCCGTGCCAGCCCTGGCCCCGCGGCGCGGCGCTGGCCGCCTACGGCCTCCTGTGCCTGCTGGCGCTGCGCAGCGCCATCACGGCCGGCTCCAGCGCCCGGCGCCTCGGCTCCTTCGCCGGCCCGGCCCTGTTCCGCCTGCTGGTGCTGGGGCTGCGCGCGGCGGGGCTGGGGGGGCGGCGCGCCGGGGGCGCTGGGCTGCTACGGCCGCATGGACGCGCTGGCGCTGCTGGGGGGCGCCGTCAACGCCGCCCGCGTGCCCGAGCGCTGGAGCCCCGGGCGCTTCGACTACTGGGGCAACAGCCACCAGGTGATGCACGTGCTGGTGGTGCTGGCGCTGCTGCACCTGCACTGGGGCGTGGCCCAGGACCTGCACTGGGTGGTGCGGAACCCGTGCCCCGGCCAATGACGAGCCGCCCCGACCCCGCCCCGCCCCGGCCCGGCGGCCAACGGGAGCGCGCGATGCGGGCGGGTGGAGCCGTTGGCCGGTGGGACGCACGGTGCGGCCGGGTAGACTTGGAGGCCGAGAGGCGTCGCGGGACTGTCGGCCAATCAGGGTTGTCGGCCAATCTGCGTTGCCATAGGACGGCCAATCAGCATTGGCAGGCCACTAGCTGATCGGCAGCTGACCCACCAGCCAATCAGCATCCTCGATCCACCACTACCCAATCGGCAGCTGATCCGCCAGCCAATCATCATCCTCAATCCACCACTAGCCAATCGGCAGCTGATCCGCCAGCCAATCAGCATCCTCGATCCACCACTAGCCAATCGGCAGCTGATCCGCCAATCAGCATCCTCGATCCACCACTAGCCAATCGGCAGCTGACCCGCCAGCCAATCAGCATCCTCGATCCACCAGATGATCACCGTCGTCAGCCCGCCAGCCAATCAGCGCTCTCGATTTCCCGGCCAATTGCCATCTCTCATCATCTGCCGGCCAATCAGCACTCTGGACTTCTGAGCCAATCGGCATTGCCAGCCTCCTAGCCGGCTCTCCGCCAGCCAATCAGCATCGTTCACCGTGCCGCCAGCCAATCAGCACTCCCCACCTCCTCCTCGATGTTGCCATCCCGCTCACCAGCCAATCAGAGCCCTCGCTGCCCTCCCACCAGCCAACCCCCATCTCCGGCCCGCAAGCGTCGCGTTTCCAACCGGCCAGTCACAACTCTCGCTGCCGCCCCGCCAGCCAATCAGCGCTCCTCCCCGCCACCGCGCCGTCCAATCAGCGCCCAGCGCAGCCAATAAAGCGGAGCCGTGGGGGCGGAGCCGTGGGGTTTTATTGGGCGCCGCCGGCCTCCGGCTCCTCCTCGAAGGTGAGGGTGCGGCGCAGGCGCCCCACGGCCGTGGGGCTGCCCTCGGGGGACCTGCGGGCGATGTGGGGCTGAGACGTGGGGCGGGGATGTGGGGCGGGGACGTGGGGCGGGGACGTGGGGCGGGGCTCACCTGGTGCCGCGGGGCGGCGACGCTCCGTGCCGCGGGGTGCTGCAGGGGGACGCGGTGCGGGGGAAGGTGGAGGGGCTGCGGGGACAGCGGGGGTCAGGGCGTGGGGCTCCCCGCGGCCCCAGCCCCACGGCGCGCCCCACGGCGCGCCCCACAGCGCCACTCACCTCCCTGGCGCGCCGCCGACCCACCGCACCTCCTCCTCCTCCTCCTCGTCCCAGTCAATGCCGGGGGGTGGCAGCGGGGAGCGGGGCGGGGTGGCCGGGGGGCGCCGCCAGGGCGCCGTGCCCCATAGCACGCCCCATAGCGCGCCCCACACCCACCGGAGGGCGGCCCGGCAGCCCTAGGGGAGACGGGGACGCGGTGAGCGCGGTGGGGGGTGGGGGCACGGGGCGTGGTGGCGGTGCCGTGGGGCGTGCCGTGGGGCGCGCCGTGGGGCTGACCTCCATCAGGCGCGCCCCACGGCGCAGCCCCTCGTCGGCCAGGCGGGTGAGGGCCCGCCAGCGCCCGGCGCGCCGCAGCGGCGCCGTCCGCAGCAGGGCCTCGGCCGAGGGGCGGCGCTGGGGGTCGGGCTCCAACATGGCCGCCAGCAGCTCCCGCAGCTCCGGGGTGAGCCCTGCGCGACCCGCCGGGGGGCGGGGGGGGGGGGGTTAAAGGGGGGGTAACGGGGGGGGTTGGGGGGCAAAGGGGGGGGGTGGGGGGGTGCAGGGACCCAACGATGGCCATGGGGACCCAATGGGTGACACCGGGACCCAACCACGGCCATGGGGACCCAACGGGGACCCAAGGGCCCGACCATGGCCAAGGGCACCCAATGGGTGACAAAGGGACCCAACCATGGTCATGGGGACCCAGGGATGACCCAGGGACCCAACGGGTGACCCAGGGACCCAACGGGTGTCACAGGGACCCAACGGGTGTCACAGGGACCCAACCACACCCAGGGGGACACAACCATGGACATGGGGACCCAACCACACCCAAGGGGACCCAACGGGTGTCACGGGGACCCAACCACACCCAAGGAGACCCAACGGGGGACCCAAGGGCCCGACCACGGCCAAGGGGGGACCCAACCACGGACCCAATGGGTGACGAAAGGACCCAACCACACCCACGGGGACCCAACGGGTGTCACGGGGACCCAACGGGTGTCATGGGGACCCAACCACACCCAGGGGGACCCAACGGGTGACCCAAGGGCCCAACCGTGGCCAAGGGGACCCAACCACAGACCCACCGGGTGATGCAGGGACTCAACCACACCCACGGGGACCCAACCATGGTCATGGGGACCCAATGGGTGACCTGGGGCCCCAACCACACCCATGGGGACCCAACCATGGTCATGGGGACCCAACGGGTGACACAGGGACCCAACCACACCCACGGGGACCCAACCACACCCAAGGGGACCCAATGGGTGACCTGGGGACCCAACCACACCCACGGGGACCCAACCATGGTCATAGGGACCCAAAGGGTGACCCGGGGACCCAATGGGTGACATGGGGACCCAACCACACCCAAGGGGACCCAACCATGGCCAAGGGGACCCAACCACGGACCCACCGGGTGACCCGGGGACCCAACCACACCCATGGGGACCCAACCACACCCAGGGGAACCCAACCATGGTCATGGGGACCCAACGGGTGTCACGGGGACCCAACGGGTGACACGGGGACCCAACCACACCCAAGGGGACCCAATGGGTGACCCAGGGACCCAACCACACCCACGGGGACCCAACCACACCGAAGGGGACCCAATGGGTGACACGGGGACCCAACCACACCCAAGGGGACCCAACCATGGTCATGGGGACCCAATGGGTGACCCGGGGACCCAACCACACACACGGGGACCCAACCATGGTCATGGGGACCCAATGGGTGACACGGGGACCCAACCACACACACGGGGACCCAGTGGGTGACCCAGGGACCCAATGGGTGACACGGGGACCCAACCGCACCCAAGGGGACCCAACCACACCCACGGGGGACCCAATGGGTGACCCAGGGACCCAACCACACCCAAGGGGACCCAACCACACCCACGGGGACCCGCCGGGTGCCCCCGCCCCACCCCCCCCCCCGTCTCACCTCGCGCCATGTCGGGGGGCAGCCCCCCCCGCCGCAGCTCCTGCCAGCCCTCCCCGGCCGCCGGCAGCTCCCTCCCCGCCGCCACCTCCAGCAGCGTCAAGCCCAGGCTGAAAACGTCGGCGGGGGGCCCGGCCGCCCTCGGCCCCCCCCCCCAGCACCTCGGGGGCCAGGTACCGGGGGTCCCCTTCCCCCCCCCCGCCCTCCCCCAGCAGCCCGAAGTCGGCCAAGCGGACGCCGCCGGGGCCCAGCAGCGCGTTGGCCGGCTTGACGTCGCCGTGCGCCATGCGGCGGGCGTGGAGGTGCCGCAGCGCCTGCAGCAGGTCCCCAGAGGTACGCCAGCGCCCGCCACGCGGGGAGGGGGCCGCGCCCCGCCGCCGCCCCGCCGAGGCTGCCCCCCGGGCACAGCTCGCTCTGCAGGTACAGCACCCCCCGCTCCTCCCACGCCGCCACCAGCCCCACGCACTGCGGGTGCCGCCCCACGGCGCGGTGCCGCCGAGCCTCGGCCAGCGCCCGGCGGCGGTCGCGGGGCCCGCGGAAGGGCCGCGTGGTTCGCTTCACCGCGTAGAGCGCGCCGTCCTCCCGGCTGCGCACCTGCGGGGGGCGGGGGGGGGGGTTAGAGGGGGCGCGACCCATGGTGCGACCCACGGCGCGACCCACGGCGCAACCCGCGGCGGGACCCATAGCTCAGTACCACGGCTCAGCCCCATGGATCAGCCCATGGATCAGCGCCATGGATCTACCCTACGGCTCTGCCCCACAGCGCACCCCATGGCTCAGCCCCACAGCTCTGCCCCACAGCGTGCCCCACAGCGTGCCCCATAGCTCATCCCCATGGTTCTACCCTATGGCTCTGCCCCACAGCGAGCCCCATGGCTCTGCCCCACGGCGTGCCCCATGGCTCTGCCCCATGGTTCTACCCTATGGCTCTGCCCCATGGCGTGCCCCACAGCCCAGCCCCATGGCTCAGCCCCATGGTTCTACCCTATGGCTCTGCCCCACAGCATGCCCCACAGCATGCCCCACAGCTCATCCCCATGGCTCAGCCCCACAGCTCTGCCCCGCAGCGTGCCCCATAGCTCTAGCCTATGGCTCTGCCCCACAGCGAGCCCCGTGGCTCTGCCCCATGGCGTGACCCACAGCTCTGCCCCATAGCTCATCCCCATGGCTCAGCCCCACGGTTGTACCCTATGGCTCTGCCCCACGGCATGCCCCACAGCTGATCCCTGTGGCCCTGCCCCATGGCGTGCCCCACAGCCCAGCCCCACGGCTCAGCCCCATGGTTCTACCCTACGGCTCTGCCCCACAGCGAGCCCCGTGGCTCTGCCCCATGGCATGCCCCACAGCTCAGCCCCACAGCGTGCCCCACAGCGTGCCCCATGGCTCAGCCCCACAGCTCAGCCCCACGGCTCAGCCCCATGGTTCTACCCTACGGCTCTGCCCCACAGCGTGCCCCATAGCTGATCCCTGTGGCTCTGCCCCACGGCGTGCCCCACAGCCCAGCCCCACGGCGTGCCCCATGGTTCAGTCCCATGGTGTGCCCCACAACTTAGCCCCACGGCTCTGCCCCACAACTCTCTGCCCCACGGCTCTGCCCCACACCCCAGCCCCACGGCCCAGCCCCACACCCCAGCCCCACACCCCTGCCCCACGGCCCAGCCCCACGGCCCTGCCCCACCTTGTAGACCTCTCCGAAGGAGCCTCGGCCCAGCGTGCCCAGCAGCTGGAAGCACTGCTGGAAGAAGGTCTGGGGGCGCCGGGGGTCGTAGACGCGGCTGTGGGGCAGCCCCCCCCTGCCCCACGGCGGATCCGGGGGGCGCCACCACGCTGCGGGGGCCCCGGCCCCACACGGGGGGCGGCGTGGGGCGGCCCCCCAGGCAGCGGCTCTGGCTGCGGGGCCGAGCGGGGCGGCCCGGGGGGGGCGTGGGGACGTTGCCGGGGGGGGACGGCGGGGACATGGTGGGGGGGCGGCGGCGCTGTGGGGCGCGGGGTCAGGGCTCGGACCCACGGCGCCCCATAGCGGGCCTGCCCCATAGATCCCGGGTGCTCCCCCCCCCCCCAAAGCCGTCCCAGCCCCATAGATCTGCCCCCCCCCAGCCCCAAAACCCAGCCCCCCATTGCCCCGTAGCCCCCAGCCCCACAGCCCCATAGCCCCCCACTGCCCCCCCCAGCCCCATAGCCCCCCATTGCCCCCCCAGTCCCATGACCCCACCCCTGCACCATAGCCCCCCCCCCAGCCCCACACTACCCCCCCACAACTGCCCCCCAAGCCCCAGGACCCCCCCATAGCCCCCCCCAGCCCCACGGCCCTGCCCCATAGCCCCCCCCAGCCCCATAGCCCCCCCAGCCCCCCACTGCCCCCCCCAAGTCCCATAGCCCCCCATTGCCCCCCCAGTCCCATGACCCCACCCCCGCCCCATAGCCCCCCCCAGCCCCATAGCCCTGCCCCATAGCCCCCCCCAGCCCCATAGCCCTGCCCCATAGCCCCCCCCAGCCCTGCCCCATAGCCCCCCCCAGCCCCCCCCAGCCCCCCACTGCCCCCCCCAAGTCCCATAGCCCCCCATTGCCCCCCCAGTCCCATGACCCCACCCCTGCCACATAGCCCCCCCCAGCCCCATAACCCTGCCCCATAGCCCCCCACAGCCCTGCCCCATAGCCCCCCCCAGCCCCCCCCAGCCCCCCCCAGTCCCATAGCCCCCCCATTGCCCCCCCAGTCTCATGACCCCACCCCTGCCCCATAGCCCCCCCCAGCCCCATAGCCCTGCCCCATAGCCCCCCCCAGCCCCACAGCCCCCCACTGCCCCCCCCAGTCCCATAGCCCCCCATTGCCCCCCCCAGTCCCATGACCCCACCCCTGCCCCATAGCCCCCCCCAGCCCCACACTACCCCCCCACAACTGCCCCCCAAGCCCCAGGACCCCCCCATAGCCCCCCCCAGCCCCACGGCCCTGCCCCATAGCCCCCCCAGCCCCATAACCCTGCCCCGTAGCCCCCCCCAGCCCTGCCCCATAGCCCCCCCCAGCCCCACAGCCCCCCACTGCCCCCCCCCAGTCCCATAGCCCCCCCATTGCCCCCCCAGTCTCATGACCCCACCCCTGCCCCATAGTCCCCCCCCCAGCCCCAGAGCCCTGCCCCAGAGCCCCCCCCAGCCCCATAACCCTGCCCCATAGCCCCCCCCAGCCCCCCATTGCCCCCCCCAGTCCCATGACCCCACCCCCCCCCATAGCCCCCCCCAGCCCCATAGCCCTGCCCCATAGCCCCCCCCAGCCCCACACTACCCCCCCCAACTGCCCCCCAAGCCCCAGGACCCCCCCATAGCCCCCCCCCCAGCCCCATAGCCCTGCCCCATAGCCCCCCCCCACTGCCCCATAACCCTGCCCCATAGCCCCCCCAGCCCTGCCCCATAGCCCCCCCAGCCCCCCCACTGCCCTCCCCCAGTCCCATGACCCCACCCCCGCCCCATACCTCCCCCCAGCCCCACAGCCCTGCCCCATAGCCCCCCCAGCCCCATAACCCTGCCCCATAGCCCCCCCCCCCCCACAGCCCCATAGCCCTGCCCCATAGCTCCCCCCCCCCCCCCCCCCTCACCTCTGGGGGGTCCCGGGGTCCCCCCCCCGCCCCCCAGCGCCGCACGCGCCGTTTCCCGCCAACGGCTCCCTCCCAACCGCCGGCCCCGCCCCCCGGCCAATGGGAGCGCGCCGCGTCGGCCCCGCCCCTCGGCTGCTGCAGCCAATGGGAGGCGGCGCTGCTCTGGCCACGCCCCCCCGCGAGATTTTATTTTATTTTTTTCCTTAAATCTGCCGGATCGCCCCAAAAAGCTGCACGGCCCCCAAAATGCACGGAATACCCCGAAGTGCCCCAAATGCCCCGAAATGTTCCCCGAAAGAGATGCAAAATTACCCGAAACACCCCAAAGTGCCCCAAAAATGTGCCCAAAAGTACCCGAAACACCCCAAAGTGCCCCAAAAATGCCCCCAAAAGCACCCAAAACACCCCAAAGTGCCCCAAAAATACCCCCAAAAGTACCCAAAACACTCCAAAGTGCCCCAAAAATACCCCCAAAAGTACCCAAAACACCCCAAAGTGCCCCAAAAATGGCCCCCAAAGTACCCAAAACACCCCAAAGTGCCCCAAAAATGGCCCCAAAATTACCCGAAACACCCCAAAGTGCCCCAAAAATGCCCCCAAAATTACCCAAAACACACCAAAGTGCCCCAAAAATACCCCTGAAGTACCCAAAACACCCCCAAGTGCCCCAAAAATGCCCCCAAAATCACCCGAAACACCCCAAAGTGCCCCCAAAATACCCCCAAAGTACCCGAAACACCCCAAAATGCCCCCAAAATACCCCCCAAAGTACCCAAAACACACCAAAGTGCCCCAAAAATGCCCCCAAAGTACCCAAAACACACCAAAGTGCCCCAAAAATGCCCCGAAAGTACCCAAAACACCCCAAAGTGCCCCAAAAATGCCCCCAAAAGTACCCAAAACACCCCAAAGTGCCCAAAAAGTGCCCCCAAAAGTACCCCAAACACCCCAGAACATCCCCTAAATGCCCCAAATACCCCAAAACTCTCCCCAAAATACCCCCAAAATTACCCCAAGTTACCCCCCAAATACCCCCAAACACACCCCACAATGCTCCAAATCACCCCAAATCACCCCAAAACACCCCAAAACGCCCTCAAAAATGCCCCCAAACACTCAAATATTCGAACAAAACCCCCCAAAATCCCCCCAGACACCAAATAAACGACCCCAAAGCACTCAAAAACACCCAAATCCCCCATTTTTTTTCCCAAAGTTTCTTTATTTTGCCAGCCGTCTCGGGCCCGGCCCGAACTCGGAGCTTTTCACCCCAAAACCGGAGCCTCGGGTGAGCCCCCCCCCCGGAGCTTTTGGGGTTTTAGGGTCCCCGTTGGGGTTTTGGGGCTCCCTGGGGGTTTTAGGGTCCCCGTTGGGGTTTTGGGGCCCTTTCTGGGGTCCCCGTAGGGTCCCGCGTGTGGCTTCAGGACCTCAGTGAAGATGTTGGGGGTCCCTGCGGGATTTTGGGGGTCCCGGTGACGATTTTAGGACTCAGCGAAGACGTTTTAGGTTCCTACGGGGGTTTTGGGGGTCCCCTGATGGCTTTAGGGCCTCAATGAGGATGTTTTAGGTTCCTATAGGGTTTTTGGGGGTCCCCATGGTGGTTTTAGGGCCCCAGTGAAGGCATTTTAGGAGCTGCTGAAGGTTCCTACGGGGTTTCGGGGTCCGCGTGATGGCTTTAGGACCTCAATGAAGATGTTGAAGGCTCCTGTAGGATTTTGGGGTCCCCCTGATGGCTTTAGGGCCTCAGTGAAGGCATTTTAGGAGCTGTTTTAGGTTCCTATAGGGTTCCTATAGGGTTTTGGGGGTCCCCCTGATGGCTTTAGGGCCTCAGTGAAGGCATTTTAGGAGCTGTTTTAGGTTCCTATAGGGTTCCTATGGGGTTTTGGGGGTCCCCGTGATGGTTTTAGGGCATCAATGAAGGTGTTGAAGGTTCCTACAGGATTTTGGGGTCCCCGTGATGGTTTCAGGACCTCAATGAAGCTGTTTTAGGCTCCTATAGGGTTTTGGGGTCCCCCCGATGACTTCAGGACCCCGATGACGACGCCGAAGGCCCCTGTAGGATTTCTGGGGGTGGGGGTGCGGGTCCCGAGAACGATTTCAGGCCCCCATCCCCGCGAGGCCCCTCGCGTCCCGGCCCCGTTGCCCCGGGGGCCCTCAGGCCGCCGCCGCCGGGCCGATGAGGAAGAGGAGGAGGAGGAGGAGGAAGAGGAGGCCGAGGCCGAGGCCGAGGGGCCGGGCGGCGCCGGCGGTGACGAAGGCGGCGCCGGGGGCGCGGGAGGCGATCCAGGGGGCGTAGGCGCTGACGCGGGTGTAGACGCCGGGGCGGTTGGGGACGGCGCAGCCCTCGCCCCAGCTGACGATGCCCGCCAGCACCCAGCGGCCCCCGGCCCGGCACACCAGCGGGCCGCCCGAGTCGCCCTGGGGAGGAGGAGGAGCGGGAGGAAGGGCGGGGGGAGGAGGAGGACGAGGAGGACGAGGAGGAGGACGAGGAGGAGGAGGAGGAAGAGGACGAGGAAGAAGAGGAGGAGGAGGAGGAGGAGGAGGAGGAGGACGAGGACGAGGACGAGGACGAGGAGGACGAGGAGGAGAACAAGGAGGAGGAGGAGGAGGACAAGGACGAGGACCAGGAGGAAGAGGAGGACAAGGACAAGGAGGAGGAGGAGGAGGAGGAGGAGGAGGAGGAGGACGAGGAGAAGGACGAGGGAGGAGGAGGACAAGGACGAGGAGGAGGAGGAGGAGGAGGAGCAGGACGAGGATGAGGAAGATGAGGAGGACAAGGAGCAGGAGGAGCAGGAGGAGGAGGAAGAGGAGGAGGAGGAGGAGGAGGAGGAGGAGGAGGAGGAGGAAGGTCAGGGGGCTCGGGGAGCTGAGCCCCACCCCACCAGGGCCCCCTGTCCCTCGCTGGGGCCCCAAGTCCCCCGCTGGGTCCCCGCTGGGTCCCCACGGCCCCCGTTGGGTCCCCTTGGCCCCCATTGGCTCCCCTTGGCCATGGTGAGTCCCCATTGGCTCCCCGTGTCCCCATTGGTTCCCCTTGTCCCCCATTGGCTCCCCATGTCCCCTGTTGGGTCCCCGTGTCCCCATTGGTTCCCCGGGTCCCCGTTGGGTCCCCATTGGTTCCCCTTGTCCCCCATTGGCTCCCCGTGTCCCCTGTTGGGTCCCCGTGTCCCCATTGGCTCCCCGTGTCCCCTGTTGGGTCCCCGTGTCCCCATTGGCTCCCCGTGTCCCCGTTGGGTCCCCATTGGGTCCCCTTGTCCCCCATTGGCTCCCCTTGGCCATGGCGAGTCCCTGCGGGGATCCCACCACCCCCATTGGGTCCCTGTTGCCCCCCACCCCCCACCCCCATCCCCCATTGGCTCCCCACGCTCCCCATCACCTCCCCCCACCCCCCATTGGCTCCCCCCACCCCCCATTGGCTCCCAGCGCCCCCCATTGGCTCCCCACGCTCCCCATCACCTCCCCCATCCCCCATTGGCTCCCCTCATCCCCCATTGGCTCCCAGCGCCCCCCATTGGCTCCCCACGCTCCCCATAACCTCCCCCATCCCCCATTGGCTCCCCCCACCCCCCATTGGCTCCCAGCGCCCCCCATTGGCTCCCCACGCTCCCCATAACCTCCCCCATCCCCCATTGGCTCCCCCACCCCCATTGGCTCCCCCACCCCCCATTGGCTCCCAGCGCCCCCATTGGCTCCCCACGCTCCCCATCACCTCCCTCCACCCCCCATTGGCTCCCCCCACCCCCATTGGCTCCCAGCACCCCCCCATTGGGTCCCCGCGTCCCCCATTGGCTCCCCACGCTCCCCATCACCCCCCCATCCCCCATTGGCTCCCCCCACCCCCATTGGCTCCCCCCACCCCCATTGGCTCCCCCCACCCCCCATTGGCTCCCCCCATCCCCCATTGGCTCCCAGCCCCCCCATTGGCTCCCCACGCTCCCCATCACCCCCCCCCACCCCCCATTGGCTCCCCCCACCCCCCGCCCCCCCCCCACCTTGCAGGTGTCCTTGAGGCCCTCGGGGTACCCGGCGCACAGCATGTCGTCCTGGATGCGCCGCGGCGGCAGCCCCCGGCCCATGTCGATGCCGTAGAGGCGCCGGCAGGTGCTCAGCGCCATCAGCGGCACCTCCAGCTTCTGCAGCCGCCGCGGCGACGGCAGGTCCTCTGGGGGGCGGGGCGGGGGCGGGGTTACCCTGCGGCCCCCGGGGCACCCCCGGGACGCCCCTCAGACACCCCTGGGGCACCCCCGGGACACCCCCAGGGCACCCCCAGACACCCCCAGGGCACCCCGGGGCACCCCCAGGACACCCCCGGGACACTCCTGAGACATCCCCAGGGCACCCCTGGGACACCCCCGGGACACCTCTGGGGCACCCTGGGGACACCCCCGGGACACCCCTGGGACACCCCGGGACACCCCTGAGACACCCCCGGGACACCCCCAGGGCACCTTCGGGACACCCCCGAGACACCCCTGGGACACCCCCGGGACACCCCCAGGACACCCCAGGGCACCCCTGGGACACCCCCGGGACACCCCCAGGACACCCCCAGGGCACCCCTGGGACACCCCTGGGACACCCCAGGACACCCCCAGGGCACCCCTGGGACACCCCTGGGGCACCCTCAGGACACCCCAGGGCACCCCCGGGACACCCCCGGGACACTTCCAGGACACCCCCAGGGCACCCCTGGGACACCCCTGGGGCACCCTCAGGACACCCCCAGGACTCCCCCAGGACACCCCTGGGACACCCCCAGGGCACCCCCAGGGCACCCCCGGGCCTCCTGCCCCCCCTAGGTCCCTTCCCATCCCCTCGACCCCGACTGGGCCCCCACCAGGTCCCCACGTCCCCCATTGGTCCCCTTGGCCATGGTCGCATCCCCATTGGTCCCTTTGGCCATGGGCGCGTCCCCATTGGTTCCCCTTGGCCATGGTCCTGTCCCCATTGGGTCCCCACGTCCCCCATTGGTGCTCTTGGCCATAGCTGCGTTCCCATTGGGTCCCCACACCCCTACTTGGCCATGGTCGTGTCCCATTGGTCCCCTTGGCTACGGCCACGTCCCATTGGGTCCCCGTGTCCCCCATTGGTCCCCTTGGCCATGGTTGTGTCCCATTGGGTCCCGTTGGCCATGGTCACATCCTCATTGGTCCCCTTGGCTACGGCCACATCCCATTGGGTCCCCACATCCCCCATTGGGTCCCCTTGGCCATGGTCGTGTCCCATTGGTCCCCTTGGCTGCGGCCACCTCCCATTGGGTCCCCAAGTCCCCCACTGGTCCCCTCGGCCATGGTCGTGC
Source organism: Anser cygnoides (assembly GCF_040182565.1). Taxonomy (NCBI): domain Eukaryota; kingdom Metazoa; phylum Chordata; class Aves; order Anseriformes; family Anatidae; genus Anser; species Anser cygnoides. The sequence continues at coordinate 222,532 of NC_089900.1, read as the reverse complement.
TCCTATTGGGTCCCCTTGGCTGTGGTCATGTCCCCATTGGTCCCCTTGGCCATGGTCGTGTCCCATTGGCTCCCCACGTCCCCCATTGGTCCCGTTGGCCATGGTCCAGTCCCATTGGTCCCCTTGGCTGTGGCCACGTCCCATTGGGTCCCCGTGTCCCTCATTGGTCCCCTTGGCCATGGTCATGTCCCATTGGGTCCCGTTGGCCATGGTCGCATCCTCATTGGTCCCTTTGGCCATGGTCCTGTCCCCATTGGGTCCCCACGTCCCCCGTTGGTCCCCTTGGCCACGGTCGTGTTCCTATTGGGTCCCCTTGGCTACGGCCACCTCCCATTGGCTCCCCACGTCCCCCACTGGTCCCCTCGGCCATGGTCCTGTCCCCATTGGCTCCCCGCCCCCATTGGTCCCCTTGGCCGTGGTCAATGTCCCATTGGGTCCCCTTGGCCAGGGCCGCGTCCCATTGGCTCCCCGCCCCCAGAACGTGCCCCCCCGCCCCCCACCTCCTTCCTGGATGTCCCCCCAGCCGGTGGCCACGCAGCGGGTGCCGGGGGCGAAGCGCAGGCGGGGGCCGGGCAGGCAGACGGGCAGCACGGCGTCGCTGAAGGCCACGGGCCAGGCCAGCTGGGCCAGCGCGATGTCGCCGCTGGTGGCCTCGCCCGCGTAGCCGGGGGTGGGGCAGGAGGCGGCCCAGCGGCACCGCCCCCCGGGGCCCGGCGGCCCCGACAGCTCCCGCACCCCCAGCAGCACCGCGTAGGCGCGGGGGTCCCGGCTCCTGGGGGGGCGTGGTCGTTGGGTGCGGTCGTTGGGTGCGGCCCGTGCCCACCCCCGCACCCTCTTGGGGTTGAGGTCCCCGTGGCCACCCTTGGGTGCCCGTGGCCTTGCCCCTCCCCATGTGCCCCCACCCCCCCACCCCGTGTCCCCATGACCCCCCCCCCCCCCCCCCAGGCCATGTCCCCCCCATAACCGCGCCCCCCCCCCCTTGTCCCCATGACCCTAACCTGCGTCCCCAAGGCCACATCTCCCCCACGTCCCGTCCCCCCCAATGTCACCATAACTGTGACCCCCCCCCACCCCCACCCCAATGTCCCCAAGGCCATGCCCCCCCCCAGTGTCCCCCCCCCTTGTCCCCATGACCCCCAACCCATGTCCCCAAGCCCACATCCTCCCCCCATGTGTCCCCTCCCCCCCGGTGTCTCTATGGCCATGCCCCCCCTCCACATCCCCCCCCATGTCCCCATGCCCCCCCCCATCCCTATAACCATGTCCCCCCCATGCCCCCCCTTTTCCCCATGTCCCTAAGTCCCCCTGTCCCCCAAGCCCCCCATGTCCCCCCCATGCCCCCCCTTTCTCCATGTCCCTAAGTCCCCCCCATGTCCCCCAACCCCCTCCCCATGTCCCCAACCCCCCCCATGTCCCCCCCGTGTCCCCCAACCCCCTCCCCATGTCCCCCCCCCCCATGTCTCCAACCCCCCCGGTGTCCCCCCCATGTCCCCTCCCCATGTCCCCCAACCCCCCCCATGCCCCCCATGCCCCCTTCTCCATGTCCCTAAGTCCCCCCCCCCCGTCCCCATAACCACGTCGTCCCCCCATGTCCCCCAACCCCTCCCCACGCCCCCACACCCCCCACGCCCCCCCATGTCCCCCCCCTGTCCCCACGTCCCCTCCCCATGTCCCCCAACCCCCCCCATGTCCCCCAACCCCCCCCCCATGTCCCCCCCACGCCCCCCACACCCCCCCATGTCCCCCCCATGTCCCCCCCCGTCCCCACGTCCCCTCCCCATGTCCCCCAACCCCCCCATGTCCCCCAACACCCCCCCGCCCCCCCCACGCCCCCCACTCACTCCTGGAAGCAGTGCGCGGCCGTCAGCACCCACTGCGGGGCCACGAGGGAGGCGCCGCAGACGTGGGCGCCGTGCCGCAGGAGGCTGCCCTGCCACGGCCACTCGCCCGGCCCCGCGTCCTCGCCCCCCACGTTGCGCAGCAGCCCCCGGGGTGGGGGCGGCCGCAGCCTGGGGGGGGGGGCACGGGGGTCACGGGGGGGGGAATGGGGGAGGGGGAGGTAATAGGGGAGGGGGGGGTTATGGAGGGGTAATGGGGGGGTAATGGGGGTGGGGGGTATTGGGAGGTAATGGGGGGGTTATGGGGGGGGTCATGGGGGGAATGGGGGGGTAATGGGGGGTTATGGGGGCAATGGGGGGTATTGGGAGGTAATGGGGGGGGTTATGGGGGCAATGGGGGGGCATGGGGGGTAATGGGGGGATGGGGGGTAATGGGGGGTTATGGGGGCAATGGGGGGTATTGGGAGGTAATGGGGGGGGTTATGGGGGCAATGGGGGGCATGGGGGTAATGGGGGGATGGGGGTAATGGGGGCAATGGGGGGTATTGGGAGGTAATGGGGGGTTATGGGGGCAATGCGGGGGGTAATGAGGGGGAATGGGGGGGATGGGGGGTAATGGGGGTTATGGGGGCAATGGGGGGGATGGGGGGAATGGGGGGATGGGGGGTAATGGGGGTTATGGGGGCAATGGGGGAGTATTGGGAGGTAATGGGGGGTTATGGGGGCAATGGGGGGGATGGGGGAATGGGGGGATGGGGGGGTAATGGGGGTTATGGGGGCAATGGGGGGATGGGGGTGGGGGGGTTATGGGGGAATGGGGTGGGGTATGGGGGGTAAGGGGGTGGGGGGTTATAGGGGCAATGGGGAGATAATAGGGGTGGGGGGGTTATGGGGGCAAGGGGGTATGGGGGGGTAATGGGGGCGGGGGGGTTACAGGGGCACTGGGGGAGTTATAGGGACGGGGGGGCAATGGGGAGGGGGGATATGGGGGTGGGGAGGTATGGGGGGTAACGGGGGTGTGGGGGTTATAGGGGCAATGGGGGGGATATGGGGGTTATAGGGACGGGGGGCTATAGGGAAATGGGGTTTTGGGGACAGGAGGATGGGGGGGCAACGGGGACAGGCAGGGAGGGGGGTTGTGGGGACAGGGGGTTATGGGGTTATGGGGACGGGGGGACACTGGGGGCAAGATACGGGGACAGGGGGACGTGGGGAGGGGGATACGGGGGTGATGGGGACGGGGCAGGGAGTGGTTGTGGGGCTGTGGGGTTACGGGGTTACAGGGGGACACGGGGTTACAGGGGGACAGGGGGTTATGGGGGGACATGGGGTTATGGGGGGACACGGGGTTATGGGGGGACACGGGGTTACGGGGGGACACGGGGTTATGGGGGACATGGGGTTATGGGGGGACACGGGGTTATGGGGGGACACGGGGTTATGGGGGGACATGGGGTTATGGGGGGACACGGGGTTATGGGGGGACAGGGGGTTATGGGGGGACACGGGGTTATGGGGGGACATGGGGTTATGGGGGGACATGGGGTTATGGGGGGACACGGGGTTATGGGGGGACAGGGGGTTATGGGGGGACACGGGGTTATGGGGGGACATGGGGTTATGGGGGGACATGGGGTTATGGGGGGACACGGGGTTATGGGGGGACACGGGGTTATGGGGGGACAGGGGGTTATGGGGGGACACGGGGTTATGGGGGGACATGGGGTTATGGGGGGACATGGGGTTATGGGGGGACACGGGGTTATGGGGGGACAGGGGTTATGGGGGGACACGGGGTTATGGGGGGACAGGGGGTTATGGGGGGACACGGGGTTATGGGGGGACATGGGGTTATGGGGGGACACGGGGTTATGGGGGGACAGGGGGTTATGGGGGGACACGGGGTTATGGGGGGACATGGGGTTATGGGGGGACACGGGGTTATGGGGGGACAGGGGGTTATGGGGGGACACGGGGGTTATGGGGGGACATGGGGTTATGGGGGGACAGGGGGTTATGGGGGGACACGGGGTTATGGGGGGACAGGGGGTTATGGGGGACACGGGGTTATGGGGGGACAGGGGGTTATGGGGGGACACGGGGTTATGGGGGGACACGGGGTTACAGGGGGACAGGGGGTTATGGGGGGACATGGGGTTATGGGGGGACACGGGGTTATGGGGGGACAGGGGGTTATGGGGGGACACGGGGTTATGGGGGGACAGGGGGTTATGGGGGGACACGGGGTTATGGGGGGACATGGGGTTATGGGGGGACATGGGGTTATGGGGGGACACGGGGTTATGGGGGACAGGGGGTTACGGGGGGACACGGGGTTATGGGGGGACACGGGGTTACGGGGGGACACGGGGTTATGGGGGGACACGGGGTTACGGGGACAGGGGGTTACGGGGGACACGGGGTTATGGGGGGACACGGGGTTACGGGGGGACACGGGGTTATGGGGGGACACGGGGACACGGGGGGACACGGGGGGACACGGGGACACGGGGCCGTGACCGGCGCTCACCCAGCTGCGACCGCGTCAGCTCCGACGGCTTCACTGCGCAGGACCGGGGAGGGGGTCAGGCAGCGGCCCCAAAACCCCCCATATCCACCCCAAAGCCCCCCAAATCCACCCCAAAATCCCCCCATATCCACCCCAAAACCCCCAAATCCACCCCAAACCCCCCACATCCACCCCAAAACCTCCACATCCACCCCAACCCCCCCAAATCCACCCCAAAACCCCCAAATCCACCCCAACCCCCCCAAATCCACCCCAAACCCCCCAAATCCACCCCAAAATCCCCTAAATCCCCCCAAAACCCCCCCAAATCCACCCCAAAACCCCCAAATCCCCCCAAAATCCCCCAAATCCCCCCAAAACCCCCCCATATCCACCCCAAAACCCCCCAAATCCACCCCAAACCCCCCAAATCCACCCCAAAACCCCCAAATCCACCCCAAACCCCCCATATCCACCCCAAACCCCCCACATCCACCCCAACACCCCCATATCCACCCCAACACCCCTTATATCCACCCCAAAACCCCCAAATCCCCCAAAACCCCCAAATCCACCCCAAACCCCCCATATCCACCCCAACCCCCAAATCCACCCCAAAACCTCCCAAATCCACCCCCCCCAAATCCACCCCAACCCCCCCACCCCCCAAATCCACCCCAAACCCCCAAATCCACCCCAACCCCCCCCATATCCACCCCAAAACCCCCATATCCACCCCAAACCCCCAAATCCACCCCAAAACCCCCAAATCCACCCCAAAATCCCCCCCCATATCCACCCCAAATCCCCCCATATCCACCCCAAAACCCCCACATCCACCCCAAAACCCCCATATCCACCCCAACACCCCCATATCCACCCCAACACCCCCTTATATCCACCCCAAAACCCCCAAATCCCCCCAAAACCCCCCATATCCCCCCAAAACCCCCAAATCCACCCCAAAACCCCCCCCCAAATCCCCCCATATCCACCCCAACCCCCCACATCCACCCCAAAATCCCCCAAATCCACCCCAAAACCCCCCAAATCCACCCCAAAACCCCCAAATCCACCCCAAACCCCCCCCATATCCACCCCAAACCCCCATATCCACCCCAAACCCCCAAATCCACCCCAAAACCCCCAAATCCACCCCAAAACCCCCCATATCCCCCCAAAACCCCCTAATCCACCCCCCAAACCCCCAAATCCACCCCAAACCTCCCAAATCCACCCCAACCCCCCCCCCCATATCCACCCCAAAACCCCCATATCCACCCCAAAATCCCCCAAATCCACCCCAAAATCCCCCCATATCCACCCCAACCCCCTTATATCCACCCCAAAACCCCCACATCCACCCCAAAACCCCCATATCCACCCCAACCCCCCTTATATCCACCCCAAAACCCCCAAATCCCCCCAAAACCCCCAAATCCACCCCAACCCCCCCCATATCCACCCCAAAACCCCCAAATCCACCCCAACCCCCCCCATATCCACCCCAAAACCCCCATATCCACCCCAAACCCCCAAATCCACCCCAAAACCCCCAAATCCACCCCAAAACCCCCAAATCCACCCCAAAACCCCCATATCCACCCCAAAACCCCCAAATCCACCCCAAAACCCCCAAATCCACCCCAAAACCCCCCAACCCCCCCCCCAAATCCACCCCCCAACCCCCCCCACATCCCCCCAAACCCCCAAATCCACCCCAAAACCCCCCAAATCCACCCCAAAACCCCCAAATCCACCCCAAAACCCCCATATCCCCCCGAAATCCACCCCAACCCCCAAATCCACCCCAAACCCCCCCATATCCACCCCAACCCCCCCAAATCCCCCCAAAACCCCCAAATCCACCCCAACCCCCCCAAATCCCCCCCCAAAACCCCCAAATCCACCCCAAACCTGTCTCAGCCCCCCGTCGCAGTCGAGGCCGCGGAGCCGGGGGCGCCGAGGAGGAGGAGGAGGAGGAGGAGGAGGGGAGGAAGGCTCCCATGGCCTGGCCCTGGGCCCCCCACCCGGCGTGGGAGCCCCCACGCGGGCGGGCCCCGGTTAAATGGGGTGGGGGGCGTGGACACGAAGCCACCCGACGGGTTCCCCGCGCCCACGCGGGGCCACGCCACGGGGAACCCCCCCCAAAACCCCCCCAAAAAAAAAAAAAACCCCCGGCCACGAGGCCGCCGGGCCCCCAAAGCCCCCGTGGGGAGATGTGGGGCGGGGTGGGGGTGGGGGGGGGGGGGGGGGGTTTGGGGTGGGGGGGGGGGTTTTGGTGTCCCCCCCCCCAGAATTTCGGGCCCTGCCCCATAGCCGCGGGCTGGGGCGGGGGACGGGACGCCGGGGCTGACGCCCCACGCGCGTGTCCCGGCAGGCCGCTGCCCCACGGCGCTGTGGGGGGGTTTGGGGGGGGGTTGGGGGGTTTGGGGTGATTTGGGGGGGTGTGGGGGTTTGGGGTGGGGTGGGGTGGTGTGGGGGGTGTGGGGGGGTGTGGGTGATGTGGGGTGGTTTGGGGGGTGTGGGGGGGGTGTGGGGGGTGTGGGGGGGTGTGGGGGGATGTGGGGTGATGTGGGGTGGTTTGGGGTGATGTGGGGGGCTGTGGGGGTGTGGGGTGGTGTGGGGGGTGTGGGGGGCTGTGGGGTGATGTGGGGGATGTGGGGGGATGTGGGGGGTGTGTGGGGGTGTGGGGTGGTGTGGGGGGTGTGGGGGTGTGGGAGTGATGTGGGGGGATGTGGGGGGATGTGGGGGGGTGTGGGGTGGTGTGGGGGGTGTGGGGGTGTGGGGTGATGTGGGGTGGTTTGGGGGGGTGTGGGGGTGTGTGGGGGTGTGGGGGTGTGGGGGGTTTGGGGTGGTGTGGGGGGGTGTGGGGGGTTTGGGGTGGTGTGGGGCGATGTGGGGTGGTGGGGGGGGGTGTGGGGGGGTTTGGGGGGGTTTGGGGGGGTGTGGGGCGATGTGGGGGGATGTGGGGTGATGTGGGGGGATGTGGGGTGATGTGGGGCGATGTGGGGCGATGTGGGGCGATGTGGGGTGCTGTGGGGGGTGCTGTGGGGCGCTGTGGGGCGCTGTGGGGCAGGGACCCCCCAGCCCGGGCCACCCCCAGTGCGTGGGGGCGGGGGGGGGGAGCGTGATGTATGTGGTTTTTTTTTGCCCAAAACACCCCGCTTTCAGCTGGAATTAAATGGTGTTTTTAGTGGGATTGGGTGAGGGGAAGGGGGGGGGGGGGCGACCCCGAAGTGCGGGGAGACCCCCCCAAAGGTGGGGACCCCCCCAAATGTGAAGCCCCCAAGTACGGGGAGAGGCCCTCAAATGTGGGGCGCCCCCAGGTGCCCCCCCAAAGGACCCCTACAGACCCCAGAGACCCCCGTACGGATCCCGTAGCCCCCCCCCCCCCAACCCCCCGGGACCCCCAGGGACCCCAAAACGCCCCCTGGGACCCCCCCAGCCCCCAACGCTCCCCGTAAGGGACCCCCAGACCCCCCACACCCCATAGGGGCCCCCCCGGGGGCCCCCCCAGACCCAAGGTCCCCCCCCCCAAGACCCCATAGGACCCCCCAAGACCCCTTAGAGCCCCCTAAGACCCCCCCAGACCCCTTAGAGCCCCCCAAAGCCCCCCCCCCCAGACCCCAAGGAACCCCCAAACCCCATAGGACCCCCCAGACCCCTTAGAGCCCCCCCAAGCCCCTCCCCCAGACCCTATGGGGCCACCCCCAGACCCCCCAGACACCCCCAGCCCCCTAAGACCCCCCCCAGAACCAAGGACCCCCGGACCCCAAGCCCCCCAGCCCCCCAGCCCCCTTAGAGCCCCCCCAAAGCCCCCCAGCCAGCCCCCTTAGAGCCCCCCAAAGCCCCCCAGCCCCCTTAGAGCCCCCCAAAGCCCCCCAGACCCCTTAGAGCCCCCCAAAGCCCCCCCCCCCCAGACCCCAAGGAACCCCCCAAACCCCATAGGACCCCCCCAGCCCTCTTCTAGAGCCCCCCAAAGCCCCCCCAGACCCCTTAAAGCCCCCCAAGGCCCCCCAGACCCCTTAAAGCCCCCCAAGGCCCCCCCCCCCCAGACCCCTTAAAGCCCCTCCCCCAAGGCCCCCAAAGCCCCCCAGACCCCTTAAAGCCCCCCAAGGCCCCCCCAGACCCCAAAGACCCCCTCAAGACCCCCCCCAGGGCCCCCCCAACCCATAGGACCCCCCCCCCGCTCCCGTCGCACGGCACGCCGGGAACAACGACCCCGCCCTTCCCAAGATGGCGCCGCCCTTCCCAAGATGGCGCCGCCCCCTCCCAAGATGGCGCCGCCCCTCCCAAGATGGCGCCGCCCCTCCCAAGATGGCGCCGCCCCCTCCCAAGATGGCGCCGCCCTTCCCAAGATGGCGCCGCCCTTCCCAAGATGGCGCCGCCCCCTCCCCACAAGGAGCCGAGGCCCGGGGGGTGAGGGGGGCGTGGCCACCGGGACGCGCACGCGCAGCAGGGCCCGGGGGTGGGCGGGGCGCCGCCCCTTCCCTGCCGCGCAGCCGCCTGGGAGCGTGGCGGCCCCGGCGGTGACGGAGCGCGGCGCCGCGATGGTGAGGGGCGGCCGGGGGAGGGGGGGGCAGGGATTTGGGGCGATTTGGGGCGATTTGGGGGCTTTGGGGCCCCCCGGGGTTAAACCGGGACGGGGCGGGGCTGAAATTGGGGAGGGGGAAAGGGGGGAGGGCGCGGGCAGCCCCCCCCCCCCCCACCGAGGTGCCGCCGGTTCTGGGCCCCGCGGGGGCGCCGCCCCTTTTATACCCCGCGAGGCCACGCCCACTCGAAGCCACGCCCACTCGAGGCCACGCCCACACGAAGCCACGCCCCCCGTTAGGCCACGCCCCCCGCTCACCCCCCGCCCCTACCCCCGAGCCCCGCGGGGCCTGGCGCCGACCCCCCCCCCCCCCGAGCCCGGCGCTGACCCTTGACCCGGCCTTGACCCTTGACCCCGAGCCCGGCGCTGACCCTTGACCCGGCCTTGACCCGGCCTTGACCCCTGCCCCCTGCCCCCGGTGTGACCCCGCCCCCAGGACGTGTTCCTGATGATCCGGCGCCACAAGACCACCATCTTCACGGACGCCAAGGAGTCGAGCACCGTGCTGGAGCTCAAGCGCATCGTGGAGGGCATCCTCAAGCGGCCGCCCGAGGAGCAGCGCCTCTACAAGGTGGGGGCGGGGGGCGCTATGGGGCGCTATGGGGGGCTGTAAGGGACCTGTGGGGCGCTGTAAGGGCCCTAGGGGTGGGATTGGGGCCCTGTGGGGCGCTATAAGGGCCCTAGGGGGTGGGATTGGGGCCCCATGGGGCGCTGTAAGGGCCCTAGGGGGTGGGATTGGGGCCCTGTGGGGCGCTATAAGGGCCCTAGGGGTGGAATTGGGGCCCTATGGGGTGCTATAAGGGCCCTAGGGGGTGGTATTGGGGCTCTGTTGGGGTCCTATAGGGCCCTGTGGGGGCTCTGTTAGGTCCCTCTAGGGCTCTATTGGGGCTCTATGGGTGATATTGGGGCCCTATGGGGTGCCTCTAGGGCCCTAGGGGGTGGGATTGGGGCCCAATGGGGCACTATAAGGGCCCTAGGGGGTGGTATTGGGGCCCTATGGGGTGCTATAAGGGCCCTAGGGGTGGTATTGGGGCTCTATTAGGGTCCTATAGGGCCCTGTGGGGCTCTATTAGGTCCCTCTAGGGCTCTATTGGGGCTCTATGGGTGATATTGGGGCCCTATGGGGCGCTATAAGGGCCCTAGGGGGTGGGATTGGGGCCCTATGGGGTGCTATAACGGCCCTAGGGGTGGTATTGGGGCCCTGTGGGGCGCTATAAGGGCCCTAGGGATGGTATTGGGGCTCTATTGGGGTCCTACAGGGCCCTGTGGGGCTCTGTTAGGTCCCTATAGGGCTCTACTGGGGCTCTATGGGGCGCTATGGGGTGCTGTAAGGGCCCTAGGGGGTGGGATTGGGGCCCTGTGGGGCGCTATAAGGGCCCTAGGGGTGGTATTGGGGCCCTGTGGGGGGCTATAAGGGCCTTAGGGGGTGGGATTGGGGCTCTATTGGGGGTCCTATAGGGCCCTGTGGGGCTCCATTATGTTCCTCTAGGGCTCTATTGGGGCTCTATGGGTGACATTGGGGCCCTATGGGGTGCCATAAGGGCCCTAGGGGGTGGTATTGGGGCCCTGTGGGGGCTATAAGGGCCCTAGGGGGTGGGATTGGGGCTCTATTGGGGTCCTATAGGGCCCTGTGGGGCTCCATTAGGTCCCTCTAGGGCTCTATTGGGGCTCTATGGGTGATATTGGGGCCCTGTGGGGCGCTATAAGGGCCCTAGGGGGTGGTATTGGGACCCTATGGGGCGCTATAAGGGCCCTAGGGGGTGGTATTGGGGCCCTATGGGGCGCTATAAGGGCCCTAGGGGTGGTATTGGGGCTCTGTTGGGGTCCTGTAGGGCCCTGTGGGGCTCCATTAGGTTCCTATAGGGCTCTATTGGGGCTCTATGGGTGATATTGGGGCCCTATGGGGTGCCTCTAGGGCCCTAGGGGGTGGGATTGGGGCCCTGTGGGGCGCTATAAGGACCCTAGGGGTGGGATTGGGGCCCTATGGGGTGCTATAAGGGCCCTAGGGGTGGTATTGGGGCTCTATTAGGGTCCTATAGGGCCCTGTGGGGCTCTGTTAGGTCCCTATAGGGTTCTACTGCGGCTCTATGGGGCACTATGGAGCACTGTAAGGGCCCTAGGGGGTGATACTGGGGCTCTATGGGGTGCTATGGGGCGCTGTAAGGTCCCTAGGGGGTGATGTTGGGGCCCTATGGGGTGCTGTAAGGTCCCTATGGGGCACTGTAAGGGCTCTGGGGTGCTATAAGGGCCCTAGGGGGTGGTATTGGGGCTCTATTGGGGTCCTATAGGGCCCTGTGGGGCTCTATTAGGTCCCTATAGGGCTCTACTGGGGCTCTATGGGGTGCTATGGGGCGCTATAAGGTCCCTAGGGGGTGATGTTGGGGCCCTATGGGGTGCTGTAAGGTCCCTATGGGGCGCTGTAAGGGCCCTAGTGGGTGGTATTGGGGCCCTGTGGGGCTATAAGGGCCCTAGGGGGTGGGATTGGGGCTCTATTGGGGGTCCTATAGGGCCCTGTGGGGCTCCATTAGGTCCCTATAGGGCTCTATTGGGGCTCTATGGGTGGTATTGGGGCCCTGTGGGGCGCTATAAGGGCCCTAGGGGTGGGATTGGGGCTCTATTGGGGGTCCTATAGGGCCCTGTGGGGCTCCATTAGGTCCCTATAGGGCTCTATTGGGGCTCTATGGGTGGTATTGGGGCCCTGTGGGGCGCTATAAGGGCCCTAGGGGGTGGTATTAGGGCTCTGTTGGGGTCCTATAGGGCCCTGTGGGGCTCCACTGGGTTCCTCTAGGGCTCTATCGGGGCTCTATGGGGCGCTATAAGGACCCTAGGGGGTGGTACTGGGGCTCTATTGGGGTCCTATAGGGCCCTGTGGGGCTCTGTTAGGTCCATATAGGGCTCTATTGAGGCTCTATGGGTGATATTGGGGCCCTGTGGGGCGCTATAAGGGCCCTAGGGGGTGGGATTGGGGCCCTACGGGGCGCTATAAGGGCCCTAGGGGGTGGTATTGGGGCTCTATTGGGGTCCTATAGGGCCCTGTGGGGCTCCATTAGGTTCCTCTAGGGCTCTATTGGGGCTCTATGGGTGACATTGGGGCCCTATGGGGTGCCATAAGGGCCCTAGGGGGTGGGATTGGGGCCCTGTGGGGGGCTATAAGGGCCCTAGGGGGTGGGATTGGGGCTCTGTTGGGGTCCTATAGGGCCCTGTGGGGCTCTGTTAGGTCCCTATAGGGCTCTACTGGGGCTCTATGGGGCACTATGGAGCACTGTAAGGGCCCTAGGGGATGATACTGGGGCTCTATGGGGTGCTATGGGGCGCTGTAAGGTCCCTAGGGGTGATGTTGGGGCCCTATGGGGTGCTGTAAGGTCCCTATGGGGCACTGTAAGGGCCCCATGGGGTGCTGTAAGGGCCCTAGGGGGTGGTATTGGGGCCCTGTGGGGGGCTATAAGGGCCTTAGGGGGTGGGATTGGGGCTCTATTGGGGTCCTATAGGGCCCTGTGGGGCTCCGTTAGGTCCCTCTAGGGCTCTATTGGGGCTCTATGGGTGACATTGGGGCCCTATGGGGTGCCATAAGGGCCCTAGGGGTGGTATTGGGGTCCTGTGGGGCGCTATAAGGGCCCTAGGGAGTGGTATTGGGGCTCTATTGGGGTCCTATAGGGCCCTGTGGGGCTCTGTTAGGTCCCTATAGGGCTCTATTGGGGCTCTATGGGGTGCTATGGGGCGCTGTAAGGTCCCTAGGGGGTGATGTTGGGGCCCTATGGGGTGCTGTAAGGTCCCTATGGGGTGCTATAAGGGCCCTAGGGGGCACTGTAAGGTCGCTATGGGGCTCTGGGGGGCTCTATCAGGACCTTATAGGGCTCTATGATTGCCCTATGGGTGATACTGGGGCCCTATGGGGTGCTATGGGGCACTGTGGGGTGCTATAAGGGCCCTAGGGGGTGATATTGGGGCCCTAGGGGGTGCTATAAGGGCCCTCTGGGGCACTACAAGGTCCTTATGGGGCTTTATTGGGGCCCTATAGGGCTCTGTTAGTGCTCTCTGGGGCTCCGTTAGGTCCCTATGGGGCTCTATTGGGGCCCTATGGGGCACTATAAGGGCCCTAAGGGGTGATGCTGGGGCCCCATAGGGCTCTATTAGTGCTCTGCGGGGCGATATTGGGGCCCTATGGGGTGCTATAAGGACCCTGTGGGGCTGCCTGGGGACTCTATGGGGTCCCTGGGGGGCTCTGTGGGGCTCCTGGGAGCTCTGGGAGGGCGTACAGGGCTCTATAGGGTCTTCTTGGGTCTCCGTGGGGACCCGTAGGCCTCTATAGCGAACCCTGGGGGACTCTCCGGGGGCTCTGTGGGGCCTATAGGGCCCTATAAGGCCCCTGGGGCCTCTGTGGGGCTGCCAGGGGACGCTGCAGTGGCTCCTTGGGGCCCTATAGGGCTCTGTGGGGTCCCTGGGGGGCCCTATGCGGCTGCCTGGGGTCTCTATGGGGGTCTATAGGGCTCTATGGGGTCCCTGTGGGGCTGCCTGTGGGCTCTATAGGGTCCCAGGGGGAGGTGGGGGGCTCTATAGGGTCCCGGGGGGGGGGAGGTGTGGGGCTCTATAGGGTCCCGGGGGAGGTGTGGGGCTCTATAGGGTCCCGGGGGGAGGTGGGGGGCTCTATAGGGTCCCGGGGGGGAGGTGGGGGGCTCTATAGGGTCCCGGGGGGAGGTGTGGGGCTCTATAGGGTCCCGGGGGAGGTGTGGGGCTCTATAGGGTCCCAGGGGGAGGTGTGGGGCTCTGTAGGGTCCCGGGGGGAGGTGTGGGGCTCTATAGGGTCCCAGGGGGGCTGCCTGACGCCCTATAGGAGGCCTGGCAGCGTCCCTATGGGGCCGAGTGGCTTCCTATGGGGCTGGTGGGCCCCTATGGGTGGGGCACGTGTGGGTCGCAGTGGGGCACGTGGGGGTGGCCGTGGGGCACAAGGGGGTCGCTGTGGGGCACAGTGGGGCACGTGTGGGTCACTATGGGGCACATGGGGGTGGTTGTGGGTCGCTATGGGGCACGGTGGGTGGTTGTGGGGCACGTGGGGGTGGCCGCGGGGCACAGTGGGGCACGTGTGGGTCACTGTGGGGCACATGGGGGTGGTTGTGGGTCGCTATGGGGCACGGTGGGTGGTTGTGGGGCACGTGGGGGTGGCCGCGGGGCACAGTGGGGCACGTGTGGGTCACTATGGGGCACATGGGGGTGGCTGTGGGTCGCTATGGGGCACGGTGGGTGGCTGTGGGTCGCTGTGGGGCACGTGTGGGTCACTGTGGGTCGCGTGTGGGTGGCCGTGGGTCGCTATGGGGCACTGTGGGGCACGCGTGGGTCGCTGTGGGGCACGTGTGGGTGGTTGTGGGGCACGTGTGGGGCACGTGTGGGGCACTGTGGGTCGTGTGTGGGTGGCCGTGGGTCGCTATGGGGCACTGTGGGGCACGCGTGGGTCGCTGTGGGGCACGTGTGGGTGGTTGTGGGGCACGTGTGGGGCACATGTGGGTCGCTGTGGGTCATGGTGGGACACGGGGGTGGTTGTGGGGCACGTGGGGGTCGCTGTGGGGGTGGCTGTGGGTCACCGTGGGTCACTGTGGGTCACCGTGGGGCACGTGTGGGTCGCTGTGGGGCACGTGTGGGGCACTGTGGGGGTGGCTGTGGGTCGCCAGGGATCACCGTGGGTCGCTGTGGGTCGCTGTGGGTCACCGTGGGGCATGTGTGGGTCGCTGTGGGGCACGTGGGGGTGGCTGTGGGTCACCGTGGGTGGCCGTGGGTTGCTGTGTGGGTCGCTGTGGGTCACCGTGGGGGCACGTGTGGGTCACGTGGGGGTGGCCGTGGGTCGCTATGGGGCATGTGGGGGTGGCCGTGGGTTCCTGTGGGTCACTGTGGGGCACTGTGGGGCACATGTGGGTCACGTGGGGGTGGCTGTGGGTTGCTGTGGGTCACTGTGGGTCGCTGTGGGGCACGTGTGGGTGGCCGTGGGTCGCTGTGGGGCACGTGTGGGTGGCCGTGGGTCGCTGTGGGTCACGTGGGGGTGGCCGTGGGTCGCTGTGGGGCACGTGGGGGTGGCCGTGGGTCGCTGTGGGGCACGTGGGGGTTGCCGTGGGTGGCTGTGGGGCACGTGGGGGTGGCCGTGGGTCGCTGTGGGGCACGTGGGGGTGGCCGTGGGTCGCTATGGGGCACTGTGGGGCACGTGTGGGTCGCTGTGGGGCATGGTGGGACATGGGGGTGGTTGTGGGGCACGTGGGGGTCGCTGTGGGGGTGGCTGTGGGTCACCGTGGGTCACCGTGGGGCACGTGTGGGTCACGTGTGGGTGGCTGTGGGTCGCTATGGGGCACATGGGGGTGGCCGTGGGTCGCTGTGGGGCACGTGTGGGTGGCCGTGGGTCGCTGTGGGTCACGTGGGGGTGGCCGTGGGTGGCTGTGGGGCACGTGGGGGTGGCCGTGGGTCGCTGTGGGGCACGTGGGGGTTGCCGTGGGTGGCTGTGGGGCACGTGGGGGTGGCCGTGGGTCGCTGTGGGGCACGTGGGGGTGGCCGTGGGTCGCTGTGGGGCACGTGGGGGTGGCCGTGGGTGGCTGTGGGGCACGTGGGGGTGGCCGTGGGTGGCTGTGGGGCACGTGGGGGTGGCCGTGGGTCGCTGTGGGGCACGTGGGGGTGGCCGTGGGTCGCTGTGGGGCACGTGGGGGTGGCCGTGGGTCGCTGTGGGGCACGTGGGGGTGGCCGTGGGTGGCTGTGGGGCACGTGGGGGTGGCCGTGGGTGGCTGTGGGGCACGTGGGGGTGGCCGTGGGTCGCTGTGGGGCACGTGGGGGTGGCCGTGGGTCGCTATGGGGCACTGTGGGGCACGTGTGGGTCGCTGTGGGGCATGGTGGGACATGGGGGTGGTTGTGGGGCACGTGGGGGTCGCTGTGGGGGTGGCTGTGGGTCACCGTGGGTCACCGTGGGGCACGTGTGGGTCACGTGTGGGTGGCTGTGGGTCGCTATGGGGCACATGGGGGTGGCCGTGGGTCACTGTGGGGCACGTGTGGGTCGCTGTGGGGCATGTGTGGGGCACTGTGGGGGTGGCTGTGGGTCGCCAGGGGTCACCATGGGTCACTGTGGGTCACGTGTGGGTGGCCGTGGGTGGCCGTGGGTCACTGTGGGGCACGTGGGGGTGGCCGTGGGTCGCTGTGGGAGTAGCTGTGGGTTGCTGTGGGTGGCCGTGGGTCACCGTGGGGCACATGTGGGTCACTGTGGGTGGCCGTGGGTCGCTGTGGGGCACGTGGGGGTGGCTGTGGGTCGCTATGGGGCACGTGGGGGTGGCCGTGGGTGGCTGTGGGTCACGTGGGGGTGGCCGTGGGTCGCTGTGGGGCACGTGGGGGTGGCCGTGGGTTGCTGTGGGGCACGCGTGGGTGGCCGTGGGTCGCTGTGGGGCACGTGGGGGTGGCCGTGGGTCGCAGCGGCTGCCCCCGCCCCCTCCCTCCCCCCAGGACGACCAGCTGCTGGACGACGCCAAGACGCTGGGGGACTGCGGCTTCACCAGCCAGACCGCGCGCCCACAGGCCCCCGCCACCGTGGGGCTGGCGCTGCGCAGCGCCGGTGGGTCCCGCCCCACGGCGGGGGGGGGCTGGGGGGCGGGGGGGGGTGGGGGGTTGCCCCATAGCGGGGGGGCGCCCTGTGGGGTGGGGGGGTGCCCTGGGGGTGTGGGGGTGACCTATGGGGTGTGGGGGGGCACCCTATGGGGTGGGGGGTGCCCCATAGCAGGGGGTGCCCTATGGGGTGTGGGGCTGCCCCACAGCGGGGGGGTGACCTATAGGGTATGGGGGGCGCCCTATGGGGTGTAGGGGTGCCCCATAGCGGGGGGTGCCCTATGGGGTGGGGGGCGCCCCGTGGGGTGTGGGGGTGACCTATAGCAGGTGGGGGTGCCCCATAGTGTGGGGGGGTGCCCTATGGGGTGGGGGGGTGCCCCACAGCGGGGGGTGCCCTATGGGGTGGGGGGCTGCCCCATAGTGTGGGGGGGCACCCTATGGGGTGGGGGGTGCCCCATAGCAGGGGGGTGACCTATAGGGTGTGGGGGGGCACCCTATAGGGTGTGGGGCTGCCCCATAGGGTGTGGGGCTGCCCCATAGCAGGGGGGTGCCCTATGGGGCGGGGGGTGACCTATAGGGTGTGGGGGGCGCCCTATGGGGTGTGGGGGTGCCCCATAGCAGGGGGATGACCTATGGGGAGGGGGTGCCCCATAGGGTGTGGGGCTGCCCCATAGTGTGGGGGGCACCCTATAGGGGTGTGGGGCTACCCCATAGCGGGGGCCTGCCCTATAGGGTGTGGGGATTGCCCCGTGGGGGGGTACCGGGGGATTTGGGGGGCTCCCAAGGGGGGCACTGGGGGGGATTTGGGGGGGTTTCGGGGGGTTTTGCGGTCCGAGGTGGGATGTGGGGGTCTTCGGGGGGGGCTGGGGGAGGAAAGGGGGAGGGGGGGGCAGCGGGGGGATTTGGGGGCACGGGGGGGGGATTTGGGGGCACGGGGGGGATTTGGGGGTGGTCCGGGGGGGATTTGGGGGGTCCGGGGGGATTTGGGGGTGGTCCGGGGGCGATTTGGGGGCACGGGGGGGATTTGGGGACAGCAGGGGGATATTTGGGGTCTTTAGGGAGGATTTGGGGACTCAGCGGGGGGGGTTGTTTATTTTGGGGGGGATTTGTTTTTGGGGGGGGTAGTTGAGGGTCTTTAGGGGGGATTTGAGGTCTTTGGGGGGAATTTGGGGGAAGATGGGGGGGATTTGGGGTACTTTTAGGGGATTTGGGGATCTGTTAGGTCATCTTTGGGGCACTTCGTTATTTTTGGGGGGGGTAGGGTAATTTAGGGGTGTTTGGGGCGTTTTAGGGTATTTTGGGGTTGCTTTTGGGGTACTTGGGGGGTGGTCGGGGGCATTTTGGGGTATGGTTGGGGCATTTTAGGGGTGTTTTGGGGTATTTTGGGGGTGATCTATGGTATTTTGGGGGCGTTTGGGGGTATTTTGGGGATAATTTAGGGTATTTTGGGGACGCTGGGGGTGATTTAGGGTATTTCGAGGTGTTCTGGGGTGGTCTTTGGATGCTTTGGGGTGTTTTAGGGTATTTTGGGGTGTTTTAGGGGTGTTATAGGGTATTCCAGGGTTATTTTGGGGTTACTTTGGGGTGTTTTGGGGTATTTTGGGGGTGTTTGGCTGTTTTGGGGTGTTCTTTGGCTATTTTGGGGGTGTTTTGGGGTATTTTGGGGTGTTCTTAGGCTGTTTTGGGGTGTTTTAGGGTATTTTGGGGTTATTCTCAGTGTTTTGGGGTGTTCTTTGGCTGTTTTGGGATGTTCTAGGGTGTTTCGGGGTGTTTTAGGGTATTTTGGGGTTATTTTAGGGTGTTTTGGGGTTATTTTGGGGTATTTTGGGGTGTTTTTTGGCTGTTTTGGGGGTGTTTTGTTTTTTTGGGGGGTATTTTGGGGTGTTCTCTGGCTGTTTTGGGGTGTTTTAGGGTATTTTGGGGTTATTTTCGGGTGTTTTGGGGTGTTCTTTGGCCGTTCTGGGGTTGTTTTGGGGGCGCTGACCCCCCCGTGCCGCAGACGAGTGCTTCGAGGCGCTGCGCATCGACGCCTTCTCCAGCCCCCGAGCTCCCCGACGTGATGAAGCCCCAGGACTCCACCGGCGGCGCCAACGAGACCCCGGTGCAGTGAGGGGGCCGGGACCCCCCCCCCAAACCCCCCCCTCCCGACCTCGGGACCCCCATGGTTCCCCCCAAAAATAAAGCCGCCGCCCCCCTCCCAAAACCTCCCCCGTTGTGGGCGCTACCTGCGGCTCCGGCTCGTCCCGCGCCAGCGTCCTGCGGGGTCCTGGGGGGCAACGGGGAGCGGGGGCATTTTGGGGTCCCGGGGGCATTTTGGGGTCTCCAACGGGGTATTTGGGGTCCTGGGGGGCATTTTGGGGTCTCCAAGGGGGTATTTGGGGTCCTGGGGGGCATTTTGGGGCCTCCAAGGGGGTATCTGGGGTCCCAAGGGTGGCATTTGGAGGTCCCAGGGGGGGCATTTGGGGTCCCAGGGGGCATTTTTGGGGTCCGGGGGGGGGGAATTGGGGGTCCCAGGGGGTATTTTGGGGTCCTAGGGGGTGTTTGAGGGTCCCAGGGGGTCCAGGGGGGTATTTTGGGGGAGTCCCGGGGGTTTTGGGGTTCCCGGGGCATTTCAGGGTCCCCTGGGGGTCATGTGGGGGGTCCCGGAGGTACTTTGGGGTCCCAGGGGGGCATTTGGGGGGGTCCCTTCAGGTATTTGGGGCCCATGGGGTGCTTTTGGGGGGGGGGGGGGGATTCCCGGGGGTATTTGGGGGCACTTGGGGGTCCCAGGGGGTACTTGGGGAGGTCCTGGGGGTATCTGGGGGTCCGGGGGGGGGGATTTGGGGTCCGGGGGGGCACTTGGGGGTCCCGGGGGGTATTTGGGGGTCCCGGGGGAGTATTTGGGGGTCCCGGGGGAGTATTTGGGGGTCCCGGGGGAGTATTTGGGGGTCCCGGGGGGTATTTGGGGGTCCCGGGGGAGTATTTGGGGGTCCCGGGGGGTATTTGGGGGTCCCGGGGGGTATTTGGGGTCCCAAGGGTGGCATTTGGGGGTCCCAGGGGGTATTTGGGGGTCCCGGGGGGGTATTTGGGGGTCCCGGGGGGTATTTGGGGCGCTGTGGGGCAGAGGCACCGGGGGACTCGCCGAGGGGCCCCTCCCACCGGACACGCCCCCCGCCAAGCCCCGCCCACCCCCACCCCAAGCCCCGCCCACCCCCCGACAAGCCACGCCCCCTCCCGCGCAGGCCCCGCCCACCCCCAGAGACCACGCCCACGCCTGCCATTGGCCTTTCGTCTTTATATGTAAAACGCGGAGAAAAGGGGGCGGGGCTTAGAGAAAGGGGCGGGGCTTAGAGAAAGGGGGCGGGGCTTAGAGAATCAGGAAGGGCTTAAAGGGGCGGGGCTTAGAGAAAGTGGGCGGGGTTTGGAGGGAAAGGGGCGGGGCTTGGAGGGAAAGGGGCGGGGCTTGGAGGGAAAGGGGGCGGGGCTTGCCTCCGGGGGGGGCGGGGCTGCAAGAGAAGAGAGGGAGGGGGCGGGGTGAGGGGCGGGGCTTGCTGCCCCACGGCGCCCCACGGCGCGGCCCCTGCCCCACACCTACCGGCCGCCCGCGGGCTCCGGGCAGCGGCTGCGGCGTCCTCGGCGCGAGCGGCACCCTGCGGGGACAGGGGTCAGCCCCACGGCCGGCCCCACGGCGAGACCCACGGCCGGCCCCATAGCCCCCGGCCGGCGCGACCCCCCAGGCAGACAGCACGGCCCCACAGACTCCCAGCCCCACGGATCGCCAGCCCCACAAGCTCCAGCCCCATAGATTCCAGCCCCACAGATCCCAACCCCTAAAGGCCCAGCCCCATAGATCCCAGCCCCACAGATTCCAGCCCCTAAACTCCCAGCCCCACAACTCCCAACCCCTAAAGTCCCAGCCCCACAGATCCCAGCCCCATAGATCCCAGCCCCACAGATCCCAGCCCCACAGATCCCAGCCCCTAAAGTCCCAGCCCCACAGATCCCAGCCCCACAGATTCCAGCCCCTAAACTCCCAGCCCCACAACTCCCAACCCCTAAAGTCCCAGCCCCACAGATCCCAGCCCCATAGATCCCAGCCCCACAGATCCCAGCCCCACAGATCCCAGCCCCACAGCAGTAGGGCCCTGGGGCCCCCAGCCCCCAAGTGGGCCCCATGGGCCCCCCAAGCAAGCGTCACCCTCCCCCCCCCCCCAAATCCGCCCCCCAAGCGAGCACGGCCCCACTGACCCCCTCCCCGCCCCACAAGCACACAGCGCCCCCCCCCTCCCCCGCCCCATAGCTCTGCCCCATAGTCCTGGCCCCATCACCGGGCCCTGGCTGCCTGCCCCCTAAGTGGGCTCTGCCCCACAGCCGCGCGGCAAGCGCCCCACAACTGCCCCCGGCCACGGCGCCGCCCCACGGCTCTGCCCCCCAAGTGGGCACCGCATGCACCCCACAGCGAAGACCCGGGTGGGAACGGCCACCGGCCTGCGGGCCCCATAGATCCGTGCCCCATAGATCCGTGCCCCATAGATCCCTGCACCCCATAGATCCGTGCCCCATAGATCCCTGCACCCCATAGATCCGTGCCCCATAGATCCCTGCACCCCATAGATCCGTGCCCCATAGATCCCTGCACCCCACAGATCTGTGCCCCCCGTGGATACGCACCCCGTACATCCGGGCGCCCCATAGATCCGCGCACCCCATAGATGTGCGCCCCATAGATCTGCACCCTGTAGACCCAGGTGCCCCAGTGATCCACGCGCCCCACAGATCCCTGACCCCCCTCCCCAGACCCACGCGCCCCACAGATCCTTGCGCCCCATAGATCCGCGGCGCCCCACGGATCCTCTGTGCCCCATAGATCTACGCGCCCCATAGATGCGCGCACCCCACAGCTCTGAGCTGCCCCACAGCTCTTCGCACCCCCCAGACCCACGGCACCCCATAGATTACATCCCCATAGACCCTCACCCCATAGATCTCACCCCACAGATCACGCGCCCCATAGACCCACCTGCCCCACAGACCCACCCACCCCATAGGTCTACGTGCCCCATAGATCTACGCGCCCCACAGATCTACGCACCCCCATAGGTCCTCACCCCATAGATGCTCACCCCATAGATCTATGTGCGCCCCATAGATCCGCTCACCCCATAGATCCGCTCACCCCATAGATCCTCACCCCACAGATCTACGCGTGCCCCATAGATCCTCGCCCCATAGATCCTTTCCCCATAGATCCGCTCGCCCCATAGATGCTCACCCCATAAGTCCATGCACCCCACAGATCCCACCCCACAGCTCCTCACCCCGCAGACCTACGCGCCCCACAACCCCCCCAACCCACCCCCTTGTGCCCCACATCTCCCCACACCTCCCCGTGTGCCCCACATCGCCCCACATCTCCCCGCTGCTCACCTCGGGGGGGGGGGCGCTCCGTGGGGCAGGATGCGGCCGCTGTCCGCGGGGCTGGAGCTGCCGTGGGGCCGGGGCCTCGCCGTGGGGCCGGGGCCGCGCCGTGGGGCGCGCTACGGGGCGGGGGACACCCAGTTCCCCCAGCTCACCCCGCCGGCCACGCTGCCGGTGCCGGCGGCCGAGGCGGCCGCCCAGGCGTCCTGCGCCGCCTCGCCCCACGCCGCCGCGCCGTACTGGGAGGCGCCGGCGCCGTACTGGGCCGCGTCCACCCCGGCGTACTGGGAGGCGTCAGCGCCGGCCGCCACGGCGTACTGGGAGGGCGCCGGCGCCGTACTGGGAGGCGTCGGCGGCGCCGCTGCCGCTGGCCGCGGCCGCTGCCGCCGCGTACTGGGCGGCCGCCGCCGCCATGGCGCTGTACTGGGAGGCGCCGGTGCCGTACTGCGAGGCGCCCGAGCCGTACTGCGAGGCGCCGTACTGGGAGGCGGCGGCGGCGGCGCTGTACTGGGTGTACTGGTTGCCGCCGTACTGGGCGCCGTTGACGCCGTACTGGTAGTACTGGCCGCCGCCGCCGCCGCCGTACTGGGCGTACTGGGCGTACTGCGCGGCGCCGTAGGCGCGGGCGGCGCCGGCGGGGGTGGCGGCGAAGGGGGAGGGCGCGGGGGGCGCGGTGCTGGCCCCCCACCATGCGGTGGCAGCAGGGCGCCAGGCGCGCCCCCCGCAGCCCAGGCGGTGCAGGCAGCCCCCCCGAGGCGGGGGCAGCCCCCCGAGGCGCTGCAGGCACGGGGAGCCCCCCCCGAGGCGGGGGGAGCAGCAGCCGCCGCCGCCCCCCTTGCAGCCGGTGCACGCAGCCCCCCCCGCCGCCGCCGCCGCCGCCGGCCGGCCCCCAGCCCCAAGCGGGGGGAAGCAGCCGCCCCCCCCCGCCGCGGCGCCCCCGCGGCACGGGGAGCCCCCCCGGCGGCGCCCAGGAAGGGGGAGGCCGGGGAGCGCGGCGGAAGCAGCCCCCCCCGCCGCCGCCGCCGCCGGGGGCCGCGCGCGCCCCCCGGGGTGGCCAGGAAGGGGGAGGCCGGGGAGCGGGCGAAGGCGGCGGCGCCCCCGGGAGGGCAGGGGAGGGGAAGGGGCCGCGGGGAGCCCAGCGCCCCCCCGGGCGGGGGTGAGGGAGAGGAGGGAGCCGGGGGCGGGCGGGGGCGCGGGGGGGCGGGAGGGGGTGAGGGCGAGGAGGGAGCCCGGGGGGCGGGCGGGGGCCCCCCCGCTTTGGGGGGCGGCGGGGGGGGGGCGGGGGGGGGGGGGGAGAGGAGGGAGCCGGGGGCGCGGGGGGCGGGGGTGGGGGTGGCAGGGGTCTGGGGGGGTCGGCGGGGGTCTGGGGGGCGTCGGAGGAGGAGGAGGGGGGTGGAGGAAGGAGCGGGGGCGGCGGCGGGGGTCTGGGGGGCGGCGGGCCCTCCGCGGCGGTGGGGGGGGGGGCGGCGAGGGGTGGGGGGAGGCGGCGGGGGCGGGGGGGGGCGCGGGGGGCGGAGGAGGAGGAGGAGGAAGAGGAAGACGAGGAGGAGGAGGAGGAGGAGGATGAAGAAGAGGAGGAGGAGGAGGAGGAAGAGGATGAGGAAGAGGAAGAGGAGGAGGAGGAGGAGGACGAGGAGGAAGAGGAGGAGGACGAGGAGGAGGAGGAGGAGGAGGAAGAGCTGCGGGAGCGCCGCTTGCGGCGGGCGGCGGTGGGGGCGCGCCCCTCCCGCGTCGCCGCCGTCGTCGCTGCCCCGGGGGCCGCGGTCGCGGTGCTGCTGGGCTCGGCCGCCGGCGCCGCCGCTGCGCCGGGGGGGACCTGCGGGGACAGGGGGGGTCAGCGCCCCGGGGTGGGGGGTCAGCACCCCGGGGTGGGGGGCACCCGAAAGCGAAGGACCCCAGGGGTACGGGGACGCGGCCGCGGGGCCCCTCGGGGACACGGGGGGCACCCCGGGGACAGGGCACCCAAGGAATAGAAGCCGCTGGGGACATCGATGGCGCCCCTGGGGGCATGGGTGGCACCTTGGGGACACGGCACCCAAAGGACGAAGGCCCTTGGGGATGCAAAATGGGGTCAGCGGGTCCCTGGGGGACACCTTAGGGACGTAAGGAGTGGCCTTGGGGACATGGGGGGCACCTTAGGGACACGGCACCCAAAGGACGAAGCACCCTGGGGACGCAAAATGGGGTCAGCGGGTCCCTGGGGGACACCTTAGGGACGTAAGGAGTGGCCTTGGGGACATGGGGGGCGCCTTAGGGACACGGCACCCAAAGGACGAAGCACCCTGGGGACAGGGGACGTGGCCAACGGGTCCCTTGGGGACGTGGGGAGGGGTCTAAGGGGATACCGGGGGACGTGGGGGGCACCTTGGGGACACGGCACCCAAAGGACGAAGCACCCTGGGGACGCAAAATGGGGTCAACGGGTCCCTGGGGGACACGGGGGGCACCCTGGGGACACGGGACGTGACCAGCGGGGACCTTAAGGACATGGGGGGCGCCTTAGGGACATGGCACCCCAAGGACAAGGCCCCTCGGGGACACGGGACACGGCCAACGGGTCCCTGGGGTACACGGGGGCACCCTGGGGACAGGGCACCCGAAGGACGAAGCACCCTGGGGACATGAGATGGGGTCAGCGGGTCCCTGGGGGACACGGGGGGCACCCTGGGGCGATGGGACGTGGCCAAGGGCACCCCTGGGGACGTCGATGGTGCCCCTGGGGGCATGGGTGGCACCTTAGGGACACGGCACCCGAAGGACCAAGCCCCTTGGGGACACGGGTGGCACCCCGGGGACGGGGCACCCCCAGAACGAAGCCCCCTGGGGACACGGGACGTGGCCAAGGGCACCCCGGGGACATCAGTGACCCCCCTGGGGACATCAATGACCCCCTGGGGACCCGGGTGACACCCTGGGGACATGGGGGGCACCCTGGGGACACGGGGGGCACCCTCGGGGACATGGGGGGCACCCTCGGGGACACGGGGGGGCACTCACCCGGGCTGGGCGCTGGCGTCGACGCCGGGCGCGGGTGCCGGCGACGGCGGCGCCGAGTCGGAGGAGCTGGAGCTGGAGTCGGAGTCCGAGGAGGAGGAGGAGGAGGAGGAGGAAGACGAGGGACGAGGAGGAGGAGGAGGAGGAAGACGAGGAGGAGGAGCTGCGCTTCTTCTTCTTCTTCCCGGCGCCGCCACCGCGGGAGCGGCGGCGGGGACGTCGGCGGCGGGGACGAGGACGGTGGCGGCGGCGTGGACGGTGACGGCGCTGGTGGCGTCAGCGGTGGCTCCGGTGACGTCAGGGGTCATCTTGGTGACGTCAGCGGCCATCTTGGTGACATCAGGGGTCGTTTTGGTGACATCAGAGGTCATTTTGGTGACGTCAGAGATCGTTTTGGTGACATCAGAGGTTGTCTTGGTGACGTCAGAGGTCGTCTTGGTGACATCAGAGGTCGTCTTGGTGACGTCAGCAGCAGTTCTGGTGACATCGGCGGTCATCGCGGTGACGTCAGCGGATCTGGTGACGTCAGGGGTGGCTTTGGTGACGTCAGGGGTGGCTTTGGTGACGTCATTGGCCGCTCTGGTGACGTCAGCGGTGGTCTTGGTGACGTCAGCAACGCTCCTGGCGACGTCAGCAGTGGTTGTGGTGACGTCAGAGGCCGCCGGGGCGACGCCCGCGTTGGGTTTGGTGACGTCAGCGTTGGGTCTGGTGACATCAGTCACTGCTTTGGTGACGTCACTGGGTTTGGCGGCCTCAGCGCTGGGTTTGGGGACCTCAGCGGTGGGTTTGGGGACGTCAGCGGTGGCCTTGGTGACATCAGAGTTGGCTTTGATGACCTCAGCGTTAGGTTTGATGACGTCAGTGTTAGTTTTGATGACGTCGGCGGTGGGTTTGATGACGTCAGCGCTGGGTTTGATGACGTCAGCAGCGCCGGCAGGGCCCACGGGTGACGCTCTGGTGACAACGGTGGCGGCCGCAGCGGCCGCGGGGACAGGGGACGCCCTGGTGACATCGGCAGCGGCCACCTTGATGACGTCAGCAGTGGCCACGCCGGCGTTGACGGTAGCCACGGGGGACGCGCGGGTGACAACGGCGGCCGCGGTGGCACCGAGGACGGCGGCCGGGGGCGCCTTGGCGGCATCGGCGGCGACGGCGGGGGACGCTCTGGGGACGGCGGCGGTGGCCGCGGCGGCGGTGGCGGTGGCCGCGGCGGTGCCGGCGGCGGCCGGGGACGCCCTGGGGACGTTGGCGGTGGCCCCAGGGGACAATTTGGCGGCCTCGGCGGTGGCCGGGCTGAGTGCCGCGGCGGTGACGTCACTGCTGGCGGCGGGTGACGCGCGGGTGACGTCACCGGTGGCCGTGGGTGACACGCGGGTGACGTCAGCGGTTGCCACGGGCGACGGCCGAGTGATGTCAGCGGTGACAGCGGGCGATGCGGGGGTGACGTCAGCGGTAACCGCGGGCAACGGCCGAGTGACGTCAGCGGTGACAGTGGGCGACGCGCGGGTGACGTCAGCGGTAACCGCGGGCAACGGCCGAGTGACGTCAGCGGTTGCCACGGGCGACGGCCGGGTGACATCGGCAGCGACCGCAGCCGGTGCTCGGGTGACGTCAGCACCAGTGGGGGTGACGCGCGGGTGACGTCAGCGGTCGCCATGGGTGACGCGCGAGTGACATCAGTGGTTGCCGCGGGAGATACGCGAGTGACATCAGTGGTTGCCATGGGCGACGGCCGAATGACGTCACCGGTTACCGGGGTAGATACACGAGTGACATCAGTGGTCGCCGCGGGAGATACGCGAGTGATGTCACCGGTTGCCATGGGCGACGCGCGAGTGACGTCACCAGTTGCCATGGGTGACGGCCGAGTGACGTCACCGGTTACGGCGGGTGATGGCCGAGTGACGTCAGCGGTTGCCGCGGGCGACGCGCGAGTGACGTCAGCGGGTGCCAGGGCGCCGGCTTCCAGGCGGCCGCGCCGATGCCCCCCGCGGCAGCGCGCGGCGCCGCCGGGCCCCAGGGACACCGGGGAGGCGGCGACGGGGACGGGGAGGCGGGGAGGGGCCGCGGGGCCACCTTCGGGTGCAGCGCCGAGGCGGCCACGGGGGACGAGGGCAGCCCCAGCAGCTTGGCGGCCGCCAGCGCCCGCGGCAGCCCCGGGGGCGGCGGCGGGGGGGCGCCGAGCTTGGCGCCGCCCGGGAGGGCTTCGGGGGGGGCGCCGCGGGGGGCTTGGGGGCGGTTTTGGGGTCCGCCGAGGGTCTGGGGGGGTCCGCGGAGGGCTTGGGGCGCCGGCGGCGTCACCGTGAGCACGGGCATGGCTTTGGGGAGGGCGGGGGGCCGGCGCGGCGCGGGGCAGCGCCGGGGAGGCCGATTTGAGGAGGTTTTGGGGCGCTGGTGACGTCATCGGTGATGTCATCGGCGATGTCACGGCGGCGGCGGCGGCGTCGCTGGGCGGCGGCTCCGATTTTGGGGGCTCGGCGGCGGCGGTTGGTGGCGCTTTGGCGTCACCGGCGGGTGCGGGTGACAGCTTGGGCTCGGCGGCCATCTTAGGAGCTGGCGACGTCGCCGGCTTCACCTCGGCGGCCATCTTAGGGGCTGGCGGCGGCGGCGGCTTCGTTTCGGTGACGGTTTTGGGGACGTTCGGCGGCGTCCCCGGCCCCGTTTTGGCGCTGGCTGGCGGCGGCGGCACCGGTTTGGGCTCGGCGGCCATCTTAGGAGACGTTGGCGGTGCCGGTTTGGGCTCGGCGGCCATCTTAGGTGCTGGCAGCGGCGCCGGTTTGGCGTCGGCGGCCGCCTTGGGTGCCGGCTGTGGCGCCGCCGGCGCCGGTTTGGCGTCGGCGGCCATCTTGGGCGCAGTCGCGGCGCTCACCGGTGCCGGTTTGGCGTCGGCGGCCATCTTGGGGACAGTCTGCGCTCCCGGGGTCGCCGGCTTCGCCTCGGCGGCCATCTTGGGTGCGTTCGGCGTCGCCGCCGGCGCCGGCTTCGCCTCGGCGGCCATCTTGGGGGCTTCGGGCTGGGCCGCCGGCGGGGGTCTTGGCGTCGCCGGGGGCGCCGGTTTGGGGGGGTCGCCGCCTTCCCCTCGGAGCCCGGTGGTGCCGCCGGGGGGCGTGGTTTTCGCCTCGGCGGCCGGTTTTGACGCCGGGGGGCCGCCGGTGACGGCGCCGGGGGCCGCGGCGCCCTGCGGGGGGCTTCAGCAGAGGACGGGGAGGGGAGGCGGCGGGGGGGGCGGGCTTGGCGTCGGCGGGCGGTTTGGGTGCAGCCGGGGGGTCTCGGCGGCGGCGGGCGCCTTGGGGGCGTCAGCTGGGTGCCGGGGGGGGCGGCGCCTCGCCGATGGGCACCCACTTGGGGCCGGCGGGGGGCTTGGCCAGGTTGGGGGGGGCTGGGGGGCGGCGGGGTGCAGCTCGGCGATGGGCACCCACTTGGGGCGCGCCGGGGGGCCGGGACGGGGGCGGGGGGCGGCGGGGGCGGGGGGGCTCGGCGCGGGGCGGGGGGCTGCGGCGGGGGGTGGGCGAGCGGCTGGGGGGGTGGGCGAGCGGCGGCGGGGGGCGTGGAGGAGCGGCGGCGGCGCCGGGCGGGGTGCGGGAGCGGGAGGAGCCCCGGGCCCGCTTCTTGGGGCGGGGGGAGGAGAGGGAGCGGGAGCGGCGGCCCCCCCGCGGCGGGACGAGTCGGAGCGGGAGCGGCGCCCCCCCCCGCGGGCCCGGCGGCGGCGGTCGGGGGAGGAGAGGGAGCGGGAGCGGCGGCGGGCGGGGGGTGCGGGAGCGCGAGCGGCCCCCCCCGCGGCGGGGGAGCGGGAGCGGCGCCGGGGGGTGCGGGAGCGGCGGCGGGAGCGGGAGCGGCGGCGGGAGCGGGAGCGGCGGCGGGAGCGGGAGCGGGAGCGACCCCAGCGCCCCCGCGACCAAGCCCGGCTGCCGCGGGGGAGCGGGAGCGGGAGCGGCCCCCCCCAGCGCTGCGGGGAGCGGGAGGAGCGGCGGCGGGGGGCGGCGAGCGGGAGCGGGAGGAGGCGGCGGCGGCGGCGGCCACGGCGGCGGCGGCGGCGGGGGAGGCGGATGGGGCTGGTGGAGTTGGGGCGCCACAGCGGGGGTGCGGGGAGCGGGAGCGGCGGCGCGCGGGGGGGGGGTGCGGGGAGCGGGAGCGGCGGCGGCGCGGCGGGGTGCGGGAGCGGCCGCGGCGGGTGGCGGGGGTGCGGCGGGGGGGGTGCGGGAGCGGGAGCGGGCGGCGGCGCGGCGGCCGCCGGGGGGGGTGCGGGTGCGGGAGCGGTCGCGGCGGGCGCGGGGAGCGGGAGGAGGAGGAGGAGGAGGGTTTGGAGGGGGGGGCGGCGGGGAGCGGGTGCGGGAGCGGCGGGCAGGGGCTGCGGGGGGCTTGGCGGGGCGGGGGGGACGGGGAGGGGCTGCGGGGGGCGGGGGGGGGAGGAGGAGGAGGGCGGGGGGCGGCGGGGGGGGGGCGAGGAGGCGCGGGGGGGGCTCGGCGGGCGCCGGGCTCACGGGCGGCGGCGGCTCGGGCTCCGTCGGCGGCTGCTGCTGCCGGGGGGCGACGCCGGGGGCTGCGGCTGCGGCGGCGCCTGGGGGGGGGCGGAGGGGGGTTGAGGAGGGGGCGAGAAAACAAAAAGGAGAAAGGGGATGAGAGGGGTGGGGGGGGGCGGCGACGGGGAGGGGAGGGGGCGCCCCCCGCGGCCCCCGCGGCCCCCCGGGCTCACCTCCGGCTGCTGGCTGCCCTCGGCGGGGGCCGGCTCCTGCGCCTCGGGGCGGCTCTCGGCGGCTGGCGGCGGGGGGGCCTGGGGCGGGCGCTTCGGGGCCGTGGCGCTGCGGGACCTGCGTGGGGGGGGCGGTGAGGGGCCCGGGGGGTCTCAGGGGGGGGTCGGGGGGGTTTCGGAAAGGGGGGGGCTCACCTGCTGCGCGAGGAGGCGGAGGAGGAGGAGGAGGCGGCGGGCGAGGAGGAGCGCTCCCGGCGGCTCTTCTGCGAGGCCGCCTCGCTGGGGGACCTGGGGGCGAGAAGGGGGGTCAGGAGGGGGCTGGGGGGGGGGGGGTTGGGGGGGGGTTTTGGGGTGATTTGGGGGGGTTGGGGGGGGTTTTGGGGTGATTTGGGGGGGTTTTGGGGTGATTTGGGGGGGTTGGGGGGTTTTGGGGTGATTTGGGGGGTTGGGGGCGCTCACCTCTTCCGCTTCTTCTCTTTGGACTTGTGTTTGGTCTTGGGGCTCGGAGACCTGGGGGGACGGGGGCGCATGCTATGGCTGCGATCCCCTTTAAACGTCCCAAAAGTTCCCCAAAACTCCCCAAAATTTCCCTAAATCCCCCTAAAAATTCCCACAACCCCCCCAGAATTCCCCAAAACTCCCCAAACTCCCCCCCAAAAAACTAAATTCCCCCAAAACCCCCCTGAATTCCCAAAACCCTCCTGAAACTCCCCCAAATCCTCCAAAACTCCCCCAAAACTCTCTAAAGCTCCCCAAAATTCCCCAAAACTCCCCCAAATTCCCTAAAGCCCCCCAAAATTCCCCAAAACTCCCCCCAAATTCCCTAAAGCCCCCAAAATTCCCCAAAGCTCCCCAAAATTCCCTAAAACACCCCAAAATTCCCCAAAACACCCCAAAGTTCCCCCAACCCCCCCGCATCCCCACCCCAACCCCCCCCCCTCAGCCCCCAGCCCCTCACCGGTGCTTCCGCTTCTTGGCCTCCGATTCCGACCTGGGGGGGTCGCAGAAAAACACAATGAGGGGGGACACAAAACGAGGGGGGGCTCGGGCTGCCCCCCAGGTGCCCCCCCCCCCCAGCTGCCCCCCAGCCCCCACACCCACCTGTGCTTCTTCTTCTTGGCCTTCTTGCGCTCCCCGGAGCGGCTCTCCGACCTGCCACAAACCCCCCACCCCGAGTCAATCCGGGCTCTGTTCCCCGCCCCCCCCGCCCCCAAAACCGCCTCGTTTCACCCCAAAAAATTGGCTCCCCACGCACCGGCCTCGGTCTTTCTTCTTCTTCTTCTTCTTCTGCTTGGGTGACGGCGAGGGGGAGCTGGACGACTCACGCGCCGCCGCCGGCGCCGCCGCCACCGCGCTGGGGACGAGACGGGGTGGGGGGTCAGAGAGGGGTGTTGCACCCCCCCAACCCCCCCCCCCCCAAAAAAAAAGCCCCCGGGGGTACCTGGGGGGCTGTGGGGGCTCCGGGGGGCCTCCTTGGCCCGGCGGCTGGGGTCGAAGGAGCTGCCGTCCACGTAGGTGTCGCTGATGCCGAAGGCCGCCCGCAGCCGCTCGTTCTTCTTCTCGTTGGCCTCGGCCAGCTGGTGGGTCTCCGTCACCCTGGGGGGGGGCAAAGGGGGGGGGTGAGGAGGGGGCTTGGGGGGGGTGAGGGGGGGGGCTTGGGGGGGCGAGGGGGGGCAAAAGGGGGTGAGGAGGGGGTTGGGGGGGGTGAGGAGGGGGAAAAAGGGGGTGAGGAGGGGGTGGGGGGGTGAGGAGGGGGCAAAAGGGGGTGAGGAGGGGGTTGGGGGGTGAGGAGGGGGAAAAAGGGGGTGAGGAGGGGGGTGGGGGGGGTGAGGAGGGGGCAAAAGGGGGTGAGGAGGGGGTTGGGGGGTGAGGAGGGGGAAAAAGGGGGTGAGGAGGGGGCAAAAGGGGTGAGGAGGGGGCAAAAGGGGGGGGCTGGGGGGGTTTTGGGGGGGGCCGGGGGGGCGAGGAGCGGGGTCGGGAGGGTTTGGGGGGGGGGGAGGAGGGGGTTGGGGGGGGGGGGCGAGGAGCGGGGTCGGGGGGGTTTGGGGGGGGGGGTTGAGGGGCTGAGGGGGGGTTGGGGGGGCGAGAGCGGGGTCGGGGGGTTTTGGGGGGGGGGGGGGGGGGGGGGGGGGGAGGGGGTGGGGGGGGTTTTGGGGGGGGGGTTGGGGGGGCGAGGAGGGGGGGTCGGGGGGGCGAGGGAGCGGGGTTGGGGGGGGGGTTTGGGGGGGGGGCTGGGGGGGGCGAGGAGGGGGTTGGGGGGGGTTTGGGGGGCTGGGGGGGGCGAGGAGGGGGTTGGGGGGGCGAGGAGGGGGTTGGGGGGGGTTTTGGGGGGGCAAGGAGGGGGGTCGGGGGGGGCGAGGAGCGGGGGTCGGGGGGGTTTGGGGGGGGGTTGAGGAGGGGGGGGGGGGGGTTGGGGGGGGCGAGAGCGGGGTTGGGGGAGTTTTGGGGGGGTGAGGAGCGGGGTTGGGGGGTTTTGGGGGGGGGTTTAGGGGTGGGGGCACTCACGTGGGCTTCTGGTCGGGCTGCTCGCCCTCCTTGCCCAGCGCCACGTCCTTCTCCAGCAGCATCATGCGGAAGGTGGCCACCTTCTCCTGGATCTCGCTCTCAGTGTACCTGGGGGGGGGGAACGGGGGGCGTTAGGGGGCGGATAGAGGCAGAATTTGGGTGCAAACCAAGGTTTTTGGGGGGTGGGGGGCTCACCCTTGCTCCTCCATGAGCTCGGAGAGCTCCAGGCATTTCAGCTCCACCTTGCGCTTGCGCTCGTGGTCCAGGATGTCCTGGTTGGGCTTCTTGGCCAGGCTGGCCTCCAGCTTGCGCAGCTCCTCCTCGCCCTTGTAGTCCGCCCGCTCCTTCTTGTGCCGCAGGGCCGAGAGGTTGCGCTGCACGTAGCCGTTGGTGCCGCTGCCCCGGGGCGTCGGCAGCCCTATCCCATTGTACATGGCGACCCCGCTGCAGCCCCTGCGGGGGGGCCCGCCGTCAGCACCCCCCTGCCCCCTCATCCCCCCCCCCCAACACCCCGTGGGACTCGGGATCCCCGCTACGTGACGCCGGATCCCACCCCCCGCCCCCGCAGGCGTTTACAGCCCCACGACCCCGTGGCCCTTTGGGGGGGGGCCCCAAAACCCCCACCCCATTGTGGTGGGACCCCACAACCCCCCCCCCCAACCCTTTAGGGTGGGTCCCCACAACCCCCACCCCATTGTAGTGGGTCCCCAAACCCCCCGACCCTTTAGGGTGGGCCCCCACCCCATTGCGCTGCACCCCCAGAACCCCCACCCCACTGTGCTGCACCCCTGTGACCCCCCACCCCATAAACCCCCTCTCCCCCCACCCCATTTCCCCGCACCCCTTATCTCCCCCCACCCCTTATCTCCCCCCACCCCTTATCTCCCCCCACCCCTTATCTCCCCCCACCCCTTATCTCCCCCCACCGCCCCCCCACACCCGATTTGCCCCCAAACCCCCCCAAAATCCCCTCACAACCCCCCCTCCTACCTCTTTTTGCCTCAAACCTGCTCACACCTCTCTGCGTGCCCCCATCTCCACTCAGCTCCCCCCACGTCCATGCAGCTTCCCCCCCCCACCAAAATCCCCCTTTTTCCACTCAAAACAGCCCCCAAAACCACGTGCCCCCCCCCAGCCCCGTCTCCCCTCGCCAACGGCCCCAAACCCCGCTTTTTTTGCCTCCCAAACCCGTTTTTTTCCACTCAAAAGGCCCTGCACACTCCCATTTTCTCTCAACAAGTGCCCCCAACTCCGCTTTTCCCTAAAGAAAGCAGAGAAAAAACCTTTTTCCTCTCAAAACCTGCGCGCAAAGCCCGCTTTTACCCCCAAACCCTGCGTTTCCTCTCACAAAGCGCCCCCAAGCGTAAAAACCCCCTCAAAACCCCACTTTTTCCCTAAAAACACCACACACAAACCGCCTTTTTTTCCCCCCAAAGCGCCCCAAAGTCCCCTTTTCCCCACACAAAACCAACCTTTCCCCCAAAACCCTCCCGGAAACCCCCAATTCCTCTCACAAATCACTCAAAACCCCACCCTTTTCCTCAAAACCCCTTCCCCCCTCACAAAACACCCCGAAATTCACTTTTTTATAAAAGCTGTGCCTCAGAAATCCCCCTTTTCCCTCAAAACCTGCCCCAAATCCCGTTTTCTCCTCAGAAAACGCCCCCACACCCTTTCCCAGCCAGAAACAGACCCAAACCCCTGTTTTCTCTTCGCAATTTGCCCCCAAACACCACAAAAGTCCCTTTCCCTTCACAAAGAAACCCCAAGCCCTCCTTTTCCTTAAAGAAAGCATAAAAAATAAAAATTTTCCCTCAGAACTCCCACCAAACCCCACATTTCCTTTCGTAACGGACCCCAAATCCCCAGTTTTCCCCTTAGAACAAGCCTTCACGTCCCAATTTCCCCTCAATTACCGCTCAAAATCCTAGTCTTTCCCTGCCTGACCCCAAATCCTCTTTCCCTTCACAAAAAAATAATATAAAATTAAAAAAAATTACTTTTTCCCCTCACAAACTGCCCCCAAAACCCCTCCTTCCTCTCACAAAACGCCCAAGAACACTTTTGCCCCCTTTCTTCCTTAAAAATGACTCCCCAAACCCCTTTTTCCTCACAAAATGTGTCCCAAACCCTTTTTCCCGACAAACTCCCATTTTCCCCTCAAAAAAGATCCTCCAAAACCCCGCTTTTTCCTCACAAACAGCCCCAAAACCCCTTTCCCTGAAGCGCCCCCAAAACCCCACTTTTCTCCCCAGAATTCCCCAAATCCCCCTTTTTTCCCCTCACAAAGTGCCTCCTAAATAACTTGTCGCTAAAACAACCAAAATAAAGTGCTCTTTTTTCTGTGAAAAAATCCCAATAAACACGTTTTTCCTGTCAGAAACGGATTAAAACCCCACGCTTTCAGCCACCAAATCCCCCTGCTCAAAAGAACACCCAAACCCCTTCTTTCTCCCCTAACTAAACCCTACAAAACCCCCCAAAACTGCGCCCAAACCCTCTTTTCCCCCTAAAACCTGCACCCAAACCCCACTTTTCCCACAAAATCTGCACCCACACCCCCTTTTCCTTCAAAACCTGTGCCTAAAACCCACTTTCCCTCAAAACCTGCATGCAAAACCCACTTTTCCTCACAAAACCTCAGCCCAAAGCCTCTTTTCTTCACAAAACCTGTCCTCAAAAACTACTTTTCCCCCTAAAACGTGTGCCCAAACCATTTATTCCCTCAGAAACTGCACCCAAACCCCACTTTTCCCTCAAAACCTGTACCCAAAACCCACTTTTCCAAAAAAAATCATGCCCCAAACCCACTTTTCCCAAAAATACTGCACCCAAACCCCACTTTTCCTCACAAAACCTGAGCCCAAACCCTCTTTTCCCCTCAAAGCGTGCCCCCAAACCCCACTTTTACCTCAAAAACTGCCCTAGAACCCCACTTCCCCCCCAAAAAAACCCACTTTACCTCAAAAACTGCCCCCAAAGCCTCTTTTCCCCCCAAAAAAACTGCACCTAAAGCCTCTTTCGCCCTCAAAACATATCCCAACCCCCCACTTTTCCCCAAAAAAACTGCCTCAAAACCTTATTTTCCCCTCAAAACCTGCCCCCAAACCCACTTTCCTTTAGTAAGCTTCACCCAAATCCACTCTTTCTCTCATAAGCTTCACCCTGAAAGTATATTTTTCCTCACAATTTGTCCCAAACCCCTTATTTTCCTCAAACACTGCCCCTTAACTCCTTTTCCCTAAAAAGAACCTATACTCTTAACTCCCCCAAACTGCCCCAAACCCCACGTTTTCCCTCCCAACTTTCACTTTTTCCCTCACAAAACGCCCCAAACCCCACTTTTTCCCTCATAATTTTCACTTTTCCCCTCCCAAACTGCCCCAAACCCCACTTTTTCCCTCCCAACCCTCACTTTTCCCTCCCACCCTCCCCCAAACCCCATTTTTCTCTCCTAAACCTCCCCAAACCCCAATTTTTCCCCCACAAACCTCACTTTTTTCCCTCCCAAACCCCACTTTTTATCTCCTAAATTCCACTTTTTCCCTCACAAACCGCCCCAAACCCCACTTTTTCCCTCCCAATTTTCACTTTTTCCCTCCCAAACTGCCCCAAACCCCATTTTTTTCTCTCACAATTTTCACTTTTTCCCTCCCCACCTCCCCCAAATCCCACTTTTCCCCCTTCCCCAATCCACTTTTTCCCTCCCAATTTTCACTTTTCCCCTCACAAAACGCCCCAAACCCCACTTTTTCCCTCCCAATTTTCACTTTTCCCTCCCAAACTGCCCCAAACCCCACTTTTTCCCTCCCAATTTTCACTTTTTCCCCCCAAACTGCCCCAAACCCCACTTTTTCCCTCCCAACCCTCACTTTTCCCTCCCCCCTCCCCCAAACCCCATTTTTCTCTCCTAAACCTCCCCAAACCCCAATTTTTCCCCCACAAACCTCACTTTTTCCCCTCCCAAACCCCACTTTTTATCTCCTAAATTCCACTTTTTCCCTCACAAACCGCCCCAAACCCCACTTTTTCTCTCACAATTTTCACTTTTTCCCTCCCCAAACGCCCCGACTCCCGTTTTTCCCTCCCAAACCCCGCTTTTTCCCTCACAAAATTCACTTTTTCCCTCCCAAACCCCATTTTTCCCTCAAAAACCTCATTTTTCCCCTCCCAAACCGCCCCAAACCCCGCTTTCCCCCCCAACCCCCCCTCTTCCCCCCACCTCCCCAAAACCCCCGTTTTCCCCCAAAAACCCCGCCGCCCCCCCCCAACTCCCCTCACGAACCTCCCCGACCCGCTCTCTCCTCTCACCTCAACCCGCCTCCGGCCGGGCCTTCCCTCCCCCGTTCCTCTTCCTCTTCCCCCCCCCCGCCCGCTCCAACGGCCGCCCCCGCCCGTTCCCTCGCCCCCCGCCCGTTCCCCTCCCCTTCCCCTCCCCGTTCCCCCCGGCCGCCCCCCCGGCTCTCACCGGCCGCCGGCTCCGCTTGCGCCGCGCACGGACCCCGCGCTCGAGGCTGCCCCGGACGCGAGACGCGAGGCGACGCCACGCGCCCCCCTCCCCCGCCTCCCCTTCCGGCCGTCGACGTCAGCGCGCGCGCGCGGGGACGCCGGGAAGTGTAGTCCGCGCGCCCGCTCTCCCCAGCAGCGAAGGTGCCCCGGGGGACTACTACTCCCAGCGTGCACCGCGCGCGGCCGCCATCTTCTGGCTGCCGCCGCTGGTGATGCGCGCGGTGTGTGATGGGAAATGTAGTCCGCCGCGCCGCCGCTCTCGCCCAAGGGGAGGCCCTGCCGGACTCCACCTCCCGACAACCCCCGCGCCGCCCTCCATCTTGTGCACAGCCAGCGAGGCACGCCGGGACGGCGGCGGACTTTGCCCCCTCCCACCCCCATCCCGGGCGGGCAGCCAATCGCCGTCGGCCCCTTGGGGCCCCCGCGGCTCCTCGGGCGCCAGCCAATGGGAGCGCGCCGCGGCCCGCCGCCAGCCAATCAGCGGCGGCCCCGCCTGGGGGGGCCCGGGCGCGGTTGCTAGGCAGAATAGCTGCTGGCCCATGGTGGCCGGGGGGGGTCCCCAAATCCCAGGGGTCCTGGGACGGGGCCGCCCCCCCAGCGGGCCCAGACCCCCAAACCTCGGGGGGACCCCAAAGCCCCCTCCTTTTGGGCGTTCCCCCCCCCCCCCCAAAATGGGGACCCCGCTGGGGCCCTCCCAAGGGAGGGGCAGAGTTAAGGGTAATTTTGGGGGGGGGGGGGGCCTAATGACCCCCTAATTTCCCCCTAATTACCCCACCACCACCCAAAACTCATTAAGGGGGGTCCCACCGCCCTCACAGCCCCTGGCAGCGGGGGGTTAAGACCCGAGGCCCTGCCCCCCCCCCAACCTCCCAGCGCTCCCCTAACGGGGCCTCCCCCCCAGCCCCCCTTATCCCCCCCCCTCCCCACACACCCAGGCCCGGGGGGGGGGGCCGGGGGCCGCCGGCGGGGGCTCGAGGACAGCGGCGCCATGGAGGTAACGGCCGCGGCTGCCGGACCCCCCCAGGGCCTTGGGACCCCCCCCAGGGCCTTGGGACCCCCCAGGGCCTTGGGACCCCCCCCAGGGCCTTGGACCCCCCAGGGCCTTGGGACCCCCCCCAGGGCCTTGGGACCCCCCTCCAGGGCCTTGGGACCCCCAGGGCGTTGGGACCCCCCAGGACCCCCCAGGGCCTTGGACCCCCCCCAGGGCCTTGGACCCCCCCAGGGCCTTGGGACACCCCCAGAGCCTTGGGACCCCCCAGGGCCTTGGGACCCCCCCAGGGCCTTGGGACCCCCCAGGACCCCCAGGGCCTTGGGACCCCCCAGGGCCTTGGGACCCCCCCCCAGGGCCTTGGACCCCCCCCCCAGGGCCTTGGACCCCCTCAAATCCCTCCCCCCAAAAAATCTCTCCCCCAGGGTCCGGTGGCGGCGGTGCTGGTGGTGCTGGCGGTGCTGGGGGGGCTCCCGAGGGCGGGGGCAGCCCATTGCCCCCAGGGTGAGTGGGGACGGGGAGGGGGGGGGACAGGGTTGGGGACGGGGAGGGGACAGGGATGGGGACCAGGGATGGGAACGGGATGGGGGCAAGATGGGGACAGGGTGGGACCCCCGTGGGACCCCCCCCCATTGGGGCCCCCCATGGGGACAGGGTTGGGGTCAGGTTTGGGGTTGGGACCAGCTGGGACCCCAAAGGGGGTTGGGATGGGGACGAGAGGGGACCCCGGGTGGGGACGGGGTGGTCCCGGGGCTGGGGACAGGGTTGGGGGCGGGATGGGGACGGGATGGGGACGGGATGGGACCCCCCCATGGGGCGGGGAGGGGGTCAGGGTGGCCCCGGTGCCGCGTGGCGGTGCCGGTGACGCCGTGCCGGCAGCGGTGGCGGCGCCGCTGTGCGAGGCCGCGGCCCCCCGGGACTGCCAGGACGTGCACGACGCGGGGGCGCAGGCCGACGGCGTCTACCTGGTGTACCCCTCGGGGCCGGGGCTGCCCGTGCCCGTCTACTGCGACATGAGCACCGAGGGACACGTCTGGACGGTACCGCCGTGTCCCCGCGTCCCCCCCGGGGCCACCGAGCCCCCCGAGACCCCCTGAGCTCCCCCCCGTGCCCCCCAGGTCTTCCAGAAGCGCTTCAACGGCTCCGTCAGCTTCTTCCGGGGCTGGAACGACTACCGCTTCGGCTTCGGGCGCGCCGACGGCGAGTACTGGCTCGGTGAGACCCCCAGGAGCCACCGGTGTCCCCCAGGAGCCACCGGTGTCCCCAGCGTCCCTGTGGATTCCCCGCGGTAGCCCCATCATGTCCCCACGGCGTCCCTACGGAGTCCCTGCGGTCTCCCCACGATGCCCCCACGGCGTCCCCACAGAGTCCCCACTGTGTCCCCAGGGAATCCCCTTGGCGTCCCCATGATGCCCCCATGGACCCCCATGGTACCCCCAAGATGTCCCCTTGGTGTCCCCCTGGTATCCCCTTGATGTCCCCCCAGTGTCCCCCTGGTGTCCCCTGGTATCCCCTTGATGTCCCCCTGGTGTCCCCCTGGTATCCCCTTGATGTCCCCCCAATGTCCCCCTGGTATCCCCTTGATGTCCCCCCAGTGTGCCCCTGGTGTCCCCCTGGTATCCCCTTGATGTCCCCCCAATGTCCCCTGGTATCCCCTTGATGTCCCCCCAATGTCCCCCTGGTGTCCCCCTGGTATCCCCTTGATGTCCCCCCAGTGTCCCCCTGGTGTCCCCCCAATGTCCCCCTGGTGTCCCCCTGGTATCCCCTTGATGTCCCCCCAGTGTCCCCCTGGTGTCCCCCTGGTATCCCCTTGATGTCCCCCCAATGTCCCCCTGGTATCCCCTTGATGTCCCCATGGTGTCCCCCTGGTATCCCCTTGATGTCCCCCCACTGTCCCCATGGTGTCCCCCGGTATCCCCTTGATGTCCCCCTGGTGTCCCCCTGGTATCCCCTTGATGTCCCCCCAATGTCCCCATGGTGTCCCCACGGTATCCCCCTGGACTCCCCACGTTGTGCCCATCATATCCCCCATTGTCCCCCCCAATTTCCCTCCCCCCGTCCCCCCCGCCCTCCCCGGTGCCCCCCTCCCCCCTCACGTCCCCCCTCCCCAGGCCTGCAGACGCTGCACCTGCTGACGCTGCAGGGCCGCTACGAGCTGCGCGTGGAGCTCGAGGACTTCGAGAACAACACGGCCTCCGCCACCTACGGCACCTTCGCCCTCTCGCCCCACGCC
Source organism: Anser cygnoides (assembly GCF_040182565.1). Classification (NCBI taxonomy): domain Eukaryota; kingdom Metazoa; phylum Chordata; class Aves; order Anseriformes; family Anatidae; genus Anser; species Anser cygnoides. Next base: position 182,715 of record NC_089900.1, on the reverse strand, counting down.
ATCAGCGCCGAGGAGGACGGCTACACCCTGCACGTGGGGCGCTTCGTCGACGGCGGGGCCGGTAGGGAGGCGGGGTGGGGCGTGGGGAGGGGTTTGGGGTCGGTGGGGGCGTGGGGAGGGGTTTGGGGTCGGTCGGGGTCATGGGGAGGGGCTTTGGGGTCAATGGGGCCATTGGGGAGGGATCTTTGGGTCAATGGGGGGCATGGGGAGGGGTCTTTGGGTCAATGAGGCCATGGAGAGGGGTGTTGGGGTCAACGTGGACCACTGGGAAGGGTCTTGGGGTCAATGGGGCCTTGGGAAGGGATTTTTGGGTCAATGGGGCCATGGGGAAGGGTCTTGGGTCATTGGGAAGGGTCTTGGGGTCAATGTGGGTTATGGGAAGGGGTCTTGGGGTCAATGGGGGCCATGGGGAGGGTTCTTGGGGTCAACATCGGCCATTGGGAAGGGTCTTGGGGTCAGTAGGGCCATGGGGAGGGTTCTTGGGGTCAACATGGACCATTGGGAGGGACCTTGGGGTCAACGTGGGCCATTGGGACAGCTCTTGGGGTCAACACGGACCATGGGGAGCGATGGTCGGGTCAACAGGGCCATGGGAAGGGTCTTGGGGTCAACGCGTGCCGTGGGGAGGGATCGTTGGGTCAAGGTGCACCACGGGGAGGGTCTTGGGGTCAACGTGGGCCACTGGGAAGGGTCTCGGGGTCGATGGGGTCATGGGGAGAGTTCTCGGCGTCAACGTGGGCCATTGGGAAGAGTCTTGGGGTCGACGTGGACCACTGGGGAGGGTTCTTGGGGTCCATGTAGACTATGGGGAGGGTCTGGGGGCCAACGCGGGCCGCTGGGAAGGGTCTCGGGGTCAACGGGCTGCGGGGGTGGGCCACGGGGAGGGCTCTTGGGGTCAACGTGAGCCGCTGGGAGGGCTCTTGGGGTCAACGCGGACCGCGGGCAGGGGTTGTCGGGTCAACGGGGCCGCCGGGGAGAGCCTCGGGGCCAACGCGAGCCACGGGCCGCGATCGTCGCGCGCCGCCCCCCGCCCCGCCCCCCGCCCCCCCGTATCGGTGCCGTGGCCGACCCCGTCCCCGTCCCCGTCCCCGCGGCGCCCCGCAGGCGACTCGCTGAGCTACCACCACGGGCAGAAGTTCTCCACCTTCGACCGCGACCAGGACCTCTACGTGCAGAACTGCGCCGCGCTCTCCTCGGGCGCCTGGTGGTTCAAGAGCTGCCACTTCTCCAACCTCAACGGCTTCTACCTGGGCGGCGCCCACCTCTCCTACGCCAACGGCATCAACTGGGCGCAGTGGAAGGGCTTCTACTACTCCCTGAGGAAGAGCGAGATGAAGATCCGCCGCCTCTGAGCCCCGCCCCCCGTCCCGACAGGCCCCCGGCCCCGCACCCCCCGTTACGCCCCGCTGCCAATAAAAACGCATGCGTCACGATGTCTTGTGCCCTCCTGTCTACACGTCCCGATATCCCGATAGCCCCGTGTCCTGATATCCCGATATCCCGATATCCCCATGTCCCAATGTCCCGATATCCCCATGTCCCGATATCCCCATGTCCCGATATCCCGATGTCCTGATATCCCAATGTCCCGTTACCCCAATATCCCGATATCCCGATATCCCGATATCCCCATGTCCCAATATCCCCATGTCCCAATGTCCCGATATCCCCATATCCCAATATCCCGATATCCCAATGTCCCAATATCCCCAAGTCCCAATATCCCATTACCCCAATATCCCCATATCCCAATATCCTGTTACCCCAATGTCCCCATATCCCGATATCCCCATATCCCAATATCCCGATATCCTGATATCCCAGTATCCCCATATCCCAGTATCCTGATGGTCTGATATCCCCATGTCCCAGCGTCCCGATATCCCCATACCCCAATACCCCGATATCCCCATATTCTGATATCCCGATGTCCCAATATCCCCATACCCCAATATCCCAATACCCCAAAATCCCCGTATCCCGATATCCCAATATCCCGATATCCCAATATCCCGATATCCCCGTATCCCGGTACTCTGATACCCCAATATCCCCATATCCTGATACCCCAATACCCCCATATCCCGATACGTCAATGTCCTGATATCCCCATAGCCCAGTATCCAGGTACCCCCATATCCCAATACCCCCTATCCTGATAACCCCATATCCCGATAACCCCATATCCCGATATCCCGATACCCCAAAATCCCCCTATCCCGACACCCCAATATCCCGATATCCCGATACCCCCATATCCCGATACCCCCATATCCCCATATCCTGATATCCCCCTATCCCGACACCCCAACATTCCTGTGTCCCCATATCCCGACACCCCCATATCCCCATATCCCGATACCCCCATATCCTGACACCCCCATATCCCCATATCCCCATACCCCGACACCCCAATACCCCGACACCCCCATACCCCAACACCCCCATACCCCGACACCCCAATACCCCGACACCCCAATACCCCCGACACCCCAACACCCCCCATCCCGACACCCCCCACCCCGACGCCCCCCGTCCCCATACCCCCCTCTCGCTACCCCCCGTCCCGCCCCCCCCTATCGCGATACCCCCCCCCAGATCCCGCCCCCCCCCCCGTGAGCTCAGCCCTGGCCCCGGGCCCGATCCTGCGGGCTCCTGGCCGCGCTCCCAGCAGGCACTGGGGCGGGGGATGGGGGCGGGGGGCAGCGCCCTCCCAGTAACCTCCCAGTAACCTCCCAGTAACCCCCCAGTGCCCCCCCAGTCCCTCCCAGTGACCCCAAATCCCCCAGTGCCTCCCCAGTCCCCTCCCAGTTCCTCCCCCCCCCCAGTCCCCCCCAGTGCCTCCCCAGTGCCCCCCATCCCTCCCAGTATCCCCCAGTCCCCCCCCAGTCCCCTCCCAGTCCCCCCCAGTGCCTCCCCAGTGCCCCCCATCCCTCCCAGTATCCCCCAGTCCCCCCCAGTCCCCCCAGTGCCTCCCCAGCGCCCCCCATCCCTCCCAGTATCCCCCAGTCCCCCCAGTCCCCCCCCAGTGCCCCCCAGTGCCTCCCCAGCGCCCCCCATCCCTCCCAGTATCCCCCAGTCCCCCCCAGTCCCCCCCAGTGCCCCCCAGTCCCTTCCAGTTCCCCCCGGTATCCCCCAGTCCTCCCCAGTCCCCTTCTAGTCACCCCCAGTACCCCTCCACTCCCTCCCAGTCCCTCCCAGTCCCCCCCAGCGCCCCCCAATCCCTCCAAGCACTCCCCCAGCGCCCCCCAATCCTTCCCAGTCCCTCCCAGTATCCCCCAGTACCCTCCCAGTGCCACCCCCAACCCCTCCCAGTACCTCCCAGTCTCTCCCAGTCTCCTGCAATGCACCCCCAGTGCCTCTCAATCCTTCCCAGTGCCCTCCCAGTCCCTCCCAGTTCCCCCCCCCAGTTCCCCCCAGTGCCCCCCAAGTCCCTCCCAGTTCTCTCCCAGCACCTCCCAATCCCCCCAGTTCCCCCCCAGTACACCCCAGTCCCTCCCAGTGCCCTCCCAGTATCCCCTAGTCCCCCTCCAGTCCCCCCAGACCCTCCCACTCCCCTCCCAGTATCCCCCAGTCCTCCCCAGTGCCCCCCTATCCCTCCCAGTCCCTCCCAGTTCCCCCTCCCAGTGCCCTCCCAGTATACCCCAGTCCCTCCCAGTGCCCTCCCAGTGCCTCCCAGTACCCCCAGTCCCCCCCAGTTCCCTCCCAGTCCCCCCCCAATCCCTCCCAGTGCCCTCCCAGTCCCTCCCAGTACAACCCAGTCCCCCCCAACCCCTCCCAGTATACCCCAGTCCCTCCCAGTTCCCCCCAACCCGTCCCAGTCCCCCCCAGTTCCCTCCCAGTCCCCCCCCCAATCCCTCCCAGTGCCCTCCCAGTCCCTCCCAGTACAACCCAGTCCCCCCCAACCCCTCCCAGTATACCCCAGTCCCTCCCAGTTCCCCCCCAACCCCTCCCAGTCCCCCCCAGTCCCCCCCAGTTCCCTCCCAGTTCCCCCCCAACACCTCCCAGTGCCCTCCCAGTCCCTCCCAGTTCCCCCCAACCCGTCCCAGTCCCCCCAGTCCCCCCAGTTCCCTCCCAGTACCCCCCAATCCCTCCCAGTGCCCTCCCAGTCCCTCCCAGTACAACCCAGTCCCCCCCAACCCCTCCCAGTGCCCTCCCAGTCCCTCCCAGTTCCCCCCAACCCCTCCCAGTCCCCCCAGTCCCCCCCAATCCCCCCCTCGCCCCCCACCCCCACCCAAGCCCCGCCCCCAGGCCCCGCCCCCGCCCGCCCCCCCTCCCTCCCCGCCGCCGCGGCCGCTGCCGCCCCGCTCCCGTCCCGCCGCCCCCCCCCGCCCCCGCCCCCGCCCCCGCCCCGGCCGTGGGGCCCCCCCCCCGCACCCCGCGGGAGCCGCCCAGGTACGGGGCTGGGGGGGGGGGGGATCTATAGGGGGCTATAGGGGATGGGGGCTGTAGGGGATGGGGGGGGGGCTATAGGGGGCTATAGGGGATGGGGGCTATAGGGGATGGGGGCTATAGGGGATGGGGGAGGTATGGCGGGGGCTATAGGGGATGGGGGAGCTATAGGGGGTGGGGGGTATGGGGGATCTATAGGGGACGGGGGGGCTATCGGGGGCTATAGGGGATCTATGGGGGAGCTATAGGGGATGGGGAGCTGCAGGGGGATATAGGGGATCTATAGGGGATGGGGGGCTATAGGGGGCTATAGGGGATGGGGGGCTGCAGGGGCTATAGGGGATCTACAGGGGATGGGGGACCTACAGGGAATGGGGGTGGTATGGGGGATCTATAGGGGACGGGGGGCTATCGGGGGCTATAGGAGATCTATAGGGGAGCTATAGGGGATGGGGGGCTATAGGGGGCTATAGGGGTGGGGGCGGTATGGGGGGATAGGGGGCTATGGGGGAGCTATAGGGGAGCTATAGGGGGTGGGGCTATGGGGGGTCTATAGGGGATCTACAGGGGATGGGGGGATATACGGGGCTATAGGAGATCTATAGGGGATGGGGGAGCTACGGGGATGGGGGAGGTAGGGGGATATAGGGGATGAGGGAGCTATAGGGGGTGGGGGGGCTATAGGGGGTGGGCGGGTATGGGGGTCTATAGGGGATGGGGGATCTATAGGGGATGGAGGGCTATAGGCGGCTATAGGGGATGGGGGGCTATAGGGGATGGGGGGCCATAGGGGATGGGGGTAACAGGGGGTACGGCGGCATCGAGGAGCTGTAAGGGGTGGGGGGGCTATAGGGGCTGGGAGGGGCTATAGGGGCTGCGGGGGTACGGGGGGTATGGGGGCTATAGGGGCTGGGAGGGGCTATAGGGGCTGAGGAGGGTGGGGGGGTAGAGAGGGGGCTGGGGGGGCTGGGGCACAGGGGGCTGTAGGGCCCGGGGGGGGCTATAGGGGGCTGGGGGGGAGCTATAGGGCCCGGGGGGGGGGCTATGGGGGGGCTGGGGGGGGGCTATAGGGGGTGTTGGGGTGCTATAGGGGAGGGTTTGGGCCACCCCTCACCCCCCCGTTGCCCCCAGCCCTGAACCATGGCGGAGACCCCCGGGACGCCGCAGACGCCCCCCCGGCCCCACGGCTGCCCCCAGGACCCCCAGGACCCCCCAGGAGCCCCCAGGACCCCAAAGACCCCCCAGGACCCCCAGGACCCCCCCCAGGACCCCAAAGACCCCCCAAGGACCCCAAAGACCCCCCAAGGACCCCCCGGCCCCACGGCTGCCCCCAGGACCCCCAGGACCCCCCCAGGACCCCAAAGACCCCCCCAGGACCCCAAAGACCCCCCAAGGACCCCCCGGCCCCACGGCTGCCCCCCAGGACCCCCCAAAGACCCCCCCAAGGACCCCCCGGCCCCCAACCACCCCCGGGACCTTCAGGACCCCCCGAAACCCCCCCAGCCCCACGGCTGCCCCCAGGACCCCAAAGACCCCCAAAGACCCCCTGAGAGCCCCCCAGCCCTAAGGCCGCCCCCAGGAACCCCCCAGGACCCCCCAGCCCCACGACCCCCCTAAGCCCCCCTCAGCCCCCAGCTACCCCTAAAGCCCCCCAGCCCCGGAGCTGACCCTAGAGCCCCCCAGTCCCCCGATCTCCCCTAAAAGCCCCCCAGCCCTAAAACTACCCCGAAAAGCCCCCCAGCCCCGGATCTACCCCTAACCCCCCCCCTCAGCCCCATAGCCACCCCTAAGACCCCCCCAGCCCCCCATTTCCCCTACAGCCCCCCAGCCCCCAAACCGCCCCCGACCCCCCCAGCCCCCATCTCCCCCCAGGCCCCCCCGTAAAAGCCCCCCCAGCCCCACGACCGCCCCTAAGCCCCCCCCGGCCCCAAAACCCCCCAAAACCCCCCCGGCCCCAAAAGCCCCCCCAAAAGCCCCCCCCGACCGCCCCCCCCCGGCCCCCCGGCGGCGGCCCCCCCCCCCCCCGGCCGTGACCGTGGCCGTGGGGGAGGGAGCCCGGCCCCCCAGGAGAACGGGGTCGGGGGGGGGCCAGCAGGGGGGGGCAGCCCCGGGGGCGGGGGGGGTCCGGGGGGCCCCGAGGGCGAAGCCGCGCAGCTACGTGCTGCTGGCCGCCCTCGCCTGCTTCTGCCCCATCTGGCCCATCAACATCGTCGCCTTCGTCTACGCCCTCATGGTGAGGGGGGGGGCCAAAAATTGGGGGGGGGGGGGGGGGGGGGGGGGGGGGGGGCTGGGGGGGGGAGGGGGTGGGGGGGAGGGGGGGGGTGGGGGGGGGGGGGTGGGGGGGGGGGGGGGGGGAGGGGGTGGGGGGGGGGAGAATGGGGGGTTGGGGGGGGGATGGGGGGGGGGGTTATGGGGGGTGGGGGGGGTCGTGGGGGGCACAGGGGGGTTATGGGGGGGGTTATGGGGGGTGGGGGGGGTCGGGGGGGGGGGGGGGGGGTGGGGGGGAGGGAGGGGTTGGGGGGGGGGGGTGGGGGGCTGTGGGGAGAGATGGGAGTGGGGGGGGGGGGTTATGGGGGGGTTATGGGGGGTGGGGGGGGTCGTGGGGGGGGAGGGGGTTGGGGGGGAGGGAGGGGGTGGGGGGGGAGGGATGGGGGGGTTGGGGGGGGAGATGGGGGGGGGGGGTTATGGGGGGCTGGGGGGGGGTCGGGGGCATGGGGGGGGTCTTTGGGGGAGGGAGGGAGGGGGCTGGGGGGGAGGGAGGGGGGTGGGGGGCACAAAGGGGGTTATGGGGGGGGGTGGGGGGGGTCGTGGGGGGCACAGGGGGGTTATGGGGGGGTGGGGGGGGGGTCGGGGGGCATTGGGGGGTCTTTGGGGGGGGGGGAGGGGGGGGGGGGGGGGGAGGGAGAGGGGTGGGGGGGGGGGGGGGGGGTGGGGGGGGGGGGGGGGGGAGATGGGGGGGCAAGGGGGGGGTTATGGGGGGGTGGGGGGGGGTCGGGGGGGGCATGGGGGGTCTTTGGGGGGAGGGAGGGGGCTGGGGGGGGAGGGAGGGGGGTGGGGGGAGAGAATGGGGGGGCTGTGGGGGTTATGGGGGGGCAAGGGGGGTTATGGGGGTGGGGGAGTCGTGGGGGGCACAGGGGGGGTTATTGGGGGGGGGGGGGTCGTGGGGGGCTTGGGGGTCTTTGGGGGGGGAGGGAGGGGGGTTTGGGGGGGGAGAATGGGGGGCTGTGGGGGGGAGATGGGAGTGGGGGGGCACAGGGGGGGGTTATGGGGGGGTGGGGGGTCGGGGGGGGCATTGGGGGGTCTTTGGGGGGAGGGAGGGGGGGGGGGGGGGGAGAGAATGGGGGGGGCTGTGGGGGGAGATGGGGGTGGGGGGGGGCACAAGGGGGGGGTTATGGGGGGGTGGGGGGGGGGGGGTCGTGGGGGGGGTCGGGGGTCTTTGGGGGGGAGGGAGGCGGGTTGGGGGGAGGGAGGAGGGTGGGTGTGGCGGGAGGGAGGGGGGGTTGGGGGGGGGTCATGAAGGGGGGGGGGGGGCACAAGGGGGGGGTTATGGGGGGGTTATGGGGGGGGGGGGGGGTCGTGGGGGGGCACAAGGGGGGGTTATGGGGGCGCCGTGGGGAGGGATGGGGGGGGAGTGGGGGGGGGGGTGGGGAGGGTTATGGGGGGGTGGGGGGCAGGATGGGGGGGCTGTGGGGTGAGATGGGGCAGAGAGTGGGGTGCCGTGGGGCGCTATGGGGCGCTACGGGGCCATGGAGCCTTACGGGGCGCCGTGGGTCTGGGTGTGGGGCGCTGTGGGGCACTATATGGGGCTCTATGGGGCTCTATGGGGCACAGGGGGGCACTATGGGGCCTGGTATTGGGGCACTATGGGGCACTATATGGGGCCCTATGGGGCTGTATGGGCCCCGCGGGTGCCGGTGGGGCACTTATGGGGCGCTGTGGGTCTGGGTGTGGGGCGCTATGGGGCACTATGGGGCACTATATGGGGTGCTATGGGGCGCTATAGGGCACTATATGGGGCACTATATGGGGCGCTATGGGGCGCTATGGGGCGCTATGGGGCACTATATGGGGCACTATATGGGGCACTATGGGGCACTATGGGGCACAAGGGGGCTCTATGGGGCTCTATGGGTCCCGTGGGGCCCTATGGGGCTGTGCGGGGCCCCGCGGGTGCCGGTGGGGCACTTATGGGGCGCTGTGGGTCTGGGTGTGGGGCTCTATGGGGCACTATATGGGGCACTATATGGGGCGCTATGGGGGCGCTATGGGGCACTATGGGGCACTATATGGGGCCCTATGGGGCTGTATGGGCCCCGCGGGTGCCGGTGGGGCACTTATGGGGTGCCGGGGGTCTGGGTGTGGGGCGCTATGGGGCACTATGGGTCCCATGGGGCACTATATGGGGCACTATGGGGCACTATGGGGCACTATGGGGCACTATATGGGGCACTATGGGGCACTATGGGGCACTATATGGGGCACTATGGGGCACTATGGGGCACTATGGGGCACTATATGGGGCACTATGGGGCACTATGGGGCACTATGGGGCACTATGGGGCACTATATGGGGCTCTATGGGGCACTATGGGGCACTATGGGGCACTATGGGGCACTATGGGGCTCTATGGGGCACTATGGGGCTCTATGGGGCACTATGGGGCACTATGGGGCACTATATGGGGCTCTATGGGGCGCTATGGGGCACTATGGGGCGCTATGGGGCACTATGGGGCACTATATGGGGCACTATGGGGCTCTATGGGGCACTATGGGGCTCTATGGGGCACTATATGGGGCTGTATGGGGCACAAGGGGGCTCTATGGGGCACTATGGGGCTCTATGGGGCTCTATGGGGCACTATGGGGCACAAGGGGGGCACTATGGGGCACTATATGGGGCACTATATGGGGCACTATGGGTCCCATGGGGCACTATATGGGGCACTATGGGGCTCTATGGGGCTCTATGGGGCGCTATGGGGCTCTATGGGGCTCTATGGGGCACTATATGGGGCTGTATGGGGCACAAGGGGGCTCTATGGGGCACTATATGGGGCACTATGGGGCGCTATGGGGCACTATGGGGCACTATGGGGCTCTATGGGGCACTATATGGGGCACTATGGGTCCCATGGGGCACTATATGGGGCGCTATGGGGCGCTATGGGGCGCTATGGGGCACTATGGGGCTCTATGGGGCACTATATGGGGCTCTATGGGTCCCATGGGGCACTATGGGGCACTATGGGTCCCATGGGGCACTATATGGGGCGCTATGGGGCGCTATGGGGCACTATGGGGCACTATGGGGCTCTATGGGGCTCTATGGGGCTCTATGGGGCACTATGGGGCTCTATGGGGCTCTATGGGGCACTATGGGGCACTATGGGGCACAAGGGGGCTCTATGGGGCGCTATGGGGGCGCTATGGGGCTCTATGGGGCACTATGGGGCACTATGGGGCACTATGGGGCTCTATGGGGCACTATATGGGGCACTATGGGTCCCATGGGGCACTATATGGGGCGCTATGGGGCACTATGGGGCACTATGGGGCACTATATGGGGCACTATGGGGCACTATGGGGCACTATGGGGCACTATGGGGCACTATGGGGCACGATGGGGCACTATGGGGCTCTATGGGCCCCGCGGGTGCCGGTGGGGCACTTATGGGGCGCTGTGGGTCTGGGTGTGGGGCGCTATGGGGCACTATGGGGCACTATATGGGGCACTATGGGTCCCATGGGGCACTATATGGGGCACTATGGGGCACTATGGGGCGCTATGGGGCGCTATGGGGCACTATATGGGGCACTATGGGGCACTATGGGTCCCATGGGGCACTATATGGGGCGCTATGGGGCACTATGGGGCACTTATGGGGCACTATGGGGCTCTATGGGGCTCTATGGGGCTCTATGGGGCTCTATGGGGCTCTATGGGGCACTATGGGGCACTATGGGGCTCTATGGGGCTCTATGGGGCACTATGGGGCTCTATGGGGCTCTATGGGGCTCTATGGGGCACTATGGGGCACTTATGGGGCTCTATGGGGCACTATATGGGGCTGTATGGGGCACAAGGGGGCACTATGGGGCACTATGGGGCACTATATGGGGCACTATGGGGCACTATGGGGCTCTATGGGTCCCATGGGGCACTATGGGGCACTCACTTATGGGGCCGTGCCGTGGGGCAGTCGCGGCACAGCCTGCAGCAGGGGGACGCGGACGGCGCGCGGCGCCTGGGGCGCGTGGCCAAGCTGCTGGCGGGGGTGGCCCTGGCGGGGGGCCCTGCTCATCGCCGCCTCCTGCGCCATCAACTTCGGCCGTGAGTGCCCCAAAAACCCCCCTTTCTCACCCCAAATCCCCCCTCTCCGCCCCCTGACAGCCCTTCCTGCCCCAAACCCCCCTTTCTGACCCCAAATCCCCCTTTCTCTACCCCCAAATCCCCCATTTCTTCCCCAAAATCCCCCCCCACCCCCTGACATCCCTTTCTGCCCCAAATCCCCCCTTTCTGACCCCAAATCCCCCTTTCTGACCCCAAATCCCTCCTTTCCTCCCCCTGAAATCCCTTTCTGACCCCAAATCCCCTTTTCTGACCCAAATCCCCCCTTTCTGACCCAAATCCCCCTTTCTGACCCCAAATCCCTCCTTTCCTCCCCCTGAAATCCCTTTCTGACCCCAAATCCCCCTTTCTGACCCCAAATCCCCCTTTCTGACCCAAATCCCCCCTTTCTGACCCCAAATCCCCCTTTCTCTACCCCAAAGCCCCCTTTTCTTACCCCCAAATCCCCCTTTCTTCCCCAAAATCCCTCATTTCCTCCCCCTGACAGCCCTTCCTGCCCCAAATCCCCCCTTTCTCACCCCAAATCCCCCCTTTCTCTACCCCCAAATCCCCCCTTTCTCTACCCCCAAATCCCCCATTTCTTCCCCAAAACCCCTCCTTTCCACCCCCTGACATCCCTTCCTGCCCCAAATCCCCCCTTTCTGACCCCAAATCCCCCTTTCTGACCCAAATCCCCCCTTTTCTGACCCAAAATCCCCCCTCTCCACCCCCTGACAGCCCTTTCTGACCCCAAATCCCCCCTTTCTGACCCAAATCCCCCCTTTTCTGACCCAAAATCCCCCCTCTCCACCCCCTGACAGCCCTTTCTGACCCAAATCCCCCTTTCTGACCCAAATCCCCCTTTTCTGACCCAAAATCCCCCCTCTCCACCCCCTGACAGCCCTTTCTGACCCCAAATCCCCCTTTCTGACCCCAAATCCCCCTTTCTGACCCAAATCCCCCTTCCTGCCCCAAATCCCCCCTTTCTCTACCCCCAAATCCCCCCTTTCTTCCCCCCAAATCCCCCTTTCTTCCCCCAAATCCCTCATTTCCTCCCCCTGAAATCCCTTTCTTCCCCCAAATCCCTCCATTCTTCCCCCAAATCCCTTTTCTTTCCTCCCAAATCCCTCATTTCTTCCCCAAAATCCCCCTTTCTTCTCCCCAAATCCCCTTAATTCCCCCAAATCTCCCCTTTCTGACCCAAATCCCTCCTTTCTCTGCCCCAAAATCCCCTTTTTTTCCCTAAAATCCCCTTTTTCACTCCAAATCCCCTTAATTCCCCCAAATCCCCCTTTCTTCCCCCAAATCCCCCTTTCTTCCCCAAATCCCTCGCTTTTCTCCAAAATCCCTGGTTTTCTCCCCAGTCCCTTGGTATTTCCCCAAATCCCTTTCTTTTCTCCCCAAATCCTTTGCCATTTCCCCCCAAATCCCTCGTTATTTCACAAATCCCCTTCTTACTTCCCCAAATCCCTCCTTTTGTCCCCAAATCCTTTGTTATTTCCCCCAAATCCTTTGGTTTTCCCCCAAATCCCTTCTTTTCATCCCCAAATCCCTTTTTTCCCCAAATCCCTCATTTCTTCCCCCAAAACCCTTGTTCTTCCCCCAAAACCCTTGTTCTTTCCCCAAATCCATTCTTTCTCACCCCAAACCCTTTATTTTCCCCCAAAATCCCCATTTTTCCCCCCAAATCCCTTATCCCCCCAAATCCCTCATTTCCCCCCAAAATCCCCATTTTCCCCCCAAATCCCTTATCCCCCCCAAATCCTTCATTTTTCCCCAAAATCCCCATTTTCCCCCAAATCCCTTATCCCCCCAAATCCTTCATTTTTCCCCAAAATCCCCATTTTTCCCCCAAATCCCTTATCCCCCAAACCCTTCATTTTTCCCCAAAATCCCCATTTTTCCCCCCAAATCCCTTATCCCCCAATCCCTCATTTCCCCCAAAATCCCCATTTTTACTTTTTCCCCAAATTCCCGTTATTCCCCCCAAACCCTCCTTTTTCCCTAGAATCCCCCAATCTCCCCCCAACCCCCCCCCCCCCCACCCCAATTTTCCCCAAATCCCCCGTTTTCCCCCAAACTAACGCCCGTGTCCCCCCCCCCAGTGTTCCAGTGAGGACCCCCCGGACCCCCGGACCCATTTGGGGGTCGCCTCCTGCCCCCCCCCCCCCCCCCCCACGTCCATCGGGGGGGGGCGCTGCCTGCCTGCCCCCCCCGTCCGTCCGTCCGTCCCGCGGGGGGGGGGCACCGCCTGCCCGCCCCCCGTGTCCGTCTGTCCGTCCGGGACCCCCCCCCTCTGTCTGCGGCCCCCCCCCCACGCGCGGGGCCCCCCCATTGCGGGGGGGGCCGGGGGGGGGGGGGGCCGGGGGGGGCGCGTTTGTATCGGCGCATGAAATAAAGGCTGCCTGCATGGACGGGACCCCCCAAAATGGGGACCCCCCCCAAAATGGGACCCCCCCAAAATGGGGACCCCCCCAAAATGGGGACCCCCCCAAATGGGGACCCCCCCAAAATGGGGACCCCCCCCCAAAATGGGGACCCCCCCCCAAAATGGGGACCCCCCCAAAACGGGGACCCCCAAAATGGGGACCCCCAAAATGGGGACCCCCCCAAAATGGGTACCCCCCTCAAATGGGGACCCCCCAAAATGGGACCCCCCCCCCCAAAATGGGGACCCCCCCCAAAATGGGGACCCCCCCAAAATGGGGACCCCCAATAAATGGGGACCCCCCTCAAATGGGGACCCCCCCAAAATGGGGACCCCCCCCCAAAATGGGGACCCCCCCAAAATGGGACCCCCCCCCTCAAATGGGGACCCCAACAAAATGGGGACCCCCCAAAATGGGGACCCCCCCAAAATGGGGACCCCCTCAAATGGGGACCCCCCAAAATGGGGACCCCCCTCAAATGGGGCCCCCCCTCAAATGGGGACCCCCAAAATGGGACCCCCAAAATGGGGACCCCCGAAATGGGGACCCCCCCAAAATGGGGACCACCCCCAAGGGGGACCCCCCCCGAAGGGGGACCCCCAAATGGGGACCCCCCCCAAAATGGGGACTCCCCCGAAGGGGGAACACTGCACTGGACCCCCCCCAAAATGGGGACCCCCCACGGAGCCCCCAACCCCTTTGCCCCCCCCCATTGCCCCCCGTAATTGGGGACCCCCCACTGAGACCCCCCAATAAATGGGGACCCCCTGGACCCCCCATGCCCAAGACCCCCCATTGGGCCCCCCATAACCCAAGACCCCCCCCCCAGACCCCCCATCGGGCCCCCCCCAATAACTGCCCCCCCCCCCCGGCCCCCTCCCAGCCCCCCTGGACCCCCCAGACCCCACTGGGACCCCCCAGCCCCCCCCCATACCCAAGACCCCCCACAATAAATGGGGACCCCCCATAACTGCCCCCCCCATAACTGCCCCCCCTGCCCCCCCCCCATACCCAAGACCCCCCCATTGGGACCCCCCCCCACCCAACCCCCCCCACAATAAATGGGGACCCCCCCATAACTGCCCCCCCATAACTGCCCCCCCCCAAATGCCCCCCCCCCATCCCCCCCCCCCCCAAAAAACCCCCCCCACGGCTCAGACCGGGTGCGCGTTTATTAAGGTGGGGGGGGGGTAACGAACCAAGCAATTAATTAACGAACCAAGCAATTAATTAACGAACCAACCAATTAATTAACGGGGGGGGGGGGGGGCCCGGGGGGGGCCTCAGTCGCTCTGGCGCGCCCCCCCGTCCATGGCCGCCAGGCGCCGCGCGGCCCCCCAGCTGCAGCAGGTGCAGCCCCCTTGAGCAGCGCCAGGGGCGCAGAGCCACAGCAGGGCGCGGAACAGCCCCGGGCCGCCCGGCACTGCGGGCACCAGTACGGACCAGTAAGGACCAGTACGGACCAGTATGGACCAGTACGGGCCAGTACGGGCCAGTACGGGCCAGTACGGGCCAGTACGGGCCAGTACGGGCCAGCAGGCGTCCCTGCGGCCCTACAGCCCCCCCCAGTGCTTCCTGGTGCCCCCCGGGACCTCCCGGTAACTCTCGGTGCACCCCCCAGTAACGCCCAGTACCACCCCAGTACCTCCCAGTTCAGCCCAGTATCTCCCAGTGCCCCCCCAGTACCTCCCAGTGTCCCCCCACTATCTCCCAGTGTCCCCCCAGTACCTCCCAGTGTCCCCCCAATACCTCTCAGTGCCCCCCAGTAACTCCCAGTGCCCCCCAGTTCATCCCAGTATCTCCCAGTGCCCCCCAGTTCAGCCCAGTATCTCCCAGTGCCCCCCAGTCCCCTCCCAGTAGCCCCCAGCCCCCTCCCAGTCCCTCCCAGTAGCCCCCAGCCCCCTCCCAGTGCCCCCCAGCCCCCTCCCAGCGCCCCCCAGTCCCTCCCAGTAGCCCCCAGCCCCCTCCCCAGTGCCTCCCAGTGCCCCCCAGTCTCACCAGCAGGCCCCTCCCCGAAGTACACCAGGTAGAGGCTGCAGTAGAACCCCCTCATTGCCGGCACACACCAGGAACAGGACGGGCTGGGGGCGGGGCCAGGAAGGAGGGGGGCGTGGTCAGAGAAGGGGCGTGGCCTCCCGTGGCCCCGCCCCCTCAGGCCCCGCCCCCACTCACGCGGTGCCCGTAGTAGAGCTGCAGCAGGCGGCTCCCGCCCGGCCCCGCCCCCTTGTGGCTCTCGGCGCCCTCCAGGGTGCAGCTGGGGGAGGGGGCGGGGCTCGTGGAGGCCACGCCCACAGCCACGAGCCACGCCCCCATCGCAAACAGGCCACGCCCACCCAGGCCACGCCCACCATATAGCCACGCCCAACTCCACAGGCCACGCCCCTCCCGAAGGCCACACCCCCACACCCCCTCCCCCTCCCCACACCAAAGCCCCGCCCACCCGACAGCCCCGCCCGCTCAAAGGCCACGCCCACCCGAGCGACCACACCCGATCACCCCAGGCCACGCCCACCCCAGGCCACGCCCGCCCCCAGGCCACGCCCACTCCCCAGGCCACGCCCCCTTGCGACACCCCCAGCCAGTCCCTGCCCCCTACTCGAAGCCCCCCACCCCAAGACCACACCCACCAACCCCTCCAAGCCCCGCCCCCTCCAAGCCCCGCCCCTCCAAGCCCCGCCCCCACCATGACCACGCCCCCACCATGACCACGCCCCCTTTTCCCTCCTCCCCCTCCCCGCCCCCTTCTCCACCCCCCACCCCCTCCCCACGCCCCCAAGCCCCGCCCCCCGCAGGCCCCGCCCACAAGACCACACCCACCTACCCCAGGCCCCGCCCACGCCCCAAGCCCCGCCCCCACTTGGCCACGCCCCCTTTCCCTCCACCCTCCTCCCCTCGCAGCCCCCCCTGCCCCCCGGCCACGCCCCCCAGGCCACGCCCCCGGAAGCCCCGCCCCGGAAGCCCCGCCCCCCGGAAGCCCCGCCCCCGGAAGCCCCGCCCCCGGAAGCCCCGCCCACGTGTGCAGGTGCAGCCAATGGCTGGCCACGTCCAGGACCATGCTGAGCTGCAGCCAGGGGGCGGCGGCCGGGTAGAGCAGGGCGAGGTTGAGCAGCAGGCACATGGCGGCGCAGCGGTCCGTCAGCATGTCCAGCATGGCGCCCAGCCGCGAGCCTGGGGGGCGGGGCGTCCCGCGGGGGGCGGGGCTTAGCCGGGAAGGGGCGGGGCCTCGAGGAGGGGGCGGGGCATGAGGGAGGGGGCGGGGCCTCGAGGACGGGGCGGGGCATGAGGGAGGGGCGGGGCCTCGAGGAGGGGACGGGGCATGAGGGAGGGCGGGGCCTCGGGGACAGGGCGGGGCATGAGGGAGGGGGCGGGGCCTCGGGGAGGGACGGGGCATGAGGGAGGGGGCGGGGCCTCGAGGACGGGGCGGGGCATGAGGGAGGGCGGGGCCTCGAGGAGGGGACGGGGCATGAGGGGGCGGGGCCTCGAGGACGGGGCGGGGCATGAGGGAGGGGGCGGGGCCTCGAGGACGGGGCGGGGCATGAGGGAGGGGGCGGGGCCTCGAGGACAGGGCGGGGCATGAGGGAGGGGGAGGGACTCAGGGATGGGGGCGCTCAATGGAGGGAAGCCCCGCCCACGAGAGGCCACGCCCACCCCTAAAGCCCCGCCCCTATAAGCCCCTCCCACCTCAATAAGCCCCTCCGACCAAGGAGCCCCCACCCTGCCCCCCCGTAATGCAAGGCCCGGCCCCGCCCATGGAAGCCCCGCCCACTTTTCGAGCACAACCCCGCCCACCACGAGGCCACGCCCCACCGCCGAGGCCACGCCCACCGGCACGGCCACACCCACTCGCAAGCCCCGCCCACCCCAGCTCCATTCCGTGCTGCAAGGGGGTGGGACACGCCCCCTGGAGACCACACCACCATAAGCTCCGCCCACTCATTAGCCACGCCCACTCCCTGGCCCCGCCCACCCACAAGCCCCGCCCACCCCACCCCCAACAGCAGCCCCATCTTGGAGCCCCCTATGGAGGCCCCGCCCCTCCCACCGAGGCCCCGCCCCCCTCCCACCGAGGCCCCGCCCCCTCCCACCGAGGCCCCGCCCACCCCAGAGGCCCCGCCCCCTCCCACCGAGGCCCCACCCACCCCGCAGGCCCCGCCCACCCTGCCCCAGCAGCCTCGCCGCCAGCCCGTCGACGGCGTCCAGGAGGGCGCTGAGCACGTAGCAGGCGGCCGCCGGGCCCGGCTCCCGCGGCATCAGCACGAAGGCGGCCGCCGCCAGCAGCACCCGCACGTAGCCTGGGGGGGGGGGGACACACCAGTACAGCCAGTGCCTCCCAGCGCCCTCCCAGTATCCTCCCAGTATGCCCAGCGCCACCCCGGTGCCTTTCCAGTACCTCCCAGCGCCCCCCCGGCGCTTCCCAATGACCCCCCAGTGCCTCCCGGAGGCCACCCGGTGCCTACCAGTAGCCCCAGGGCCCTCCCAGTATCTCCCAGTAGCCCCAATGCCCCTTCCAGTACCCCCCAGTATGCCCAGTGTCCCCCCAGTACCTCCCAGTGCCCCCCCAAAACTCCCAGTGTCCTCCCAGTATCCCCAGTACCCTCCTAGTTCCTCCCCAGTGCCTCCCAGTAGCCCCAGTATCCCCACTGCCCCTCCCAGTGACCCCCAGTAGCCCCAGCATCCTCCCAAGTGTCACCCAGTGCCCTCCCAGTATCCCCATTACCCTCCCACAGCTCCCCAGTAGCCCCAGTAACCCTTCCAGCATCCCCAGCCCCCCCAGTGCATCCCAGCATCCCCAGTGCCCTCCAGCGTATCCCAGTACCCCCAGTGTCCCTCCCAGTGTCTCCCAGTACTCCCAGCACCCCCAGTAGCTCCCAGTCCCTCCCAGTGCCCCCAGTATCCCCCCCAGTGTCCTCCCATCACCCCCCAGTCCCCTCCCAGTAGCTCCCTGTGCCCCCAGTACTCCCAGTCCCTCCCAGTGCCCCCCGCTCACCGATGATGTTGGGCACGAACAGGAAGACGTTCCTGCTCCCCTCGCCGCCCGCCATGGCCCCCCCGCCCCCCCGGTGGTCCCGCCCGGCGCCGCCGCGGCCCCTTTAAGAGCGGCCGGAACCAACCGCGCCGCGAGGGGGAAGCGCGCAGGGTTCTGCGCATGCGCACAGGCGGCGAAGCGGGCGCGGCCCTTCCCGCGCATGCGTCGGGCGTCCCGCTGCCCGCCCCTCCCTCCCCGCGGGGTGCTGGCAGCCGGCCCCGCGCATGCGCGCGGCGGGAAGGCTCCGCCGGGGCACGTGACGCTCGGCGGCCAATGGGCGCGGCGGAGCTGTTGCCATGGCAACGGGAGATAAGGGGGGAAGAAGCAGCCAACTGAGAGCGGGGCTGATTAATGAACGCAATTAAGGGGCGCGGAATTAATCAGGGAGCAATCAGCGTGTGATTAACGAGCGTTTAATTAATAAAAATACAGATAATTAATTAATTAGCGCTCCTTTAATTAAATTATAGTCGAGGAGGCCTCTCCGAGGGCCCGCAGGCCCCAAGATGGCCGCCAGGCCTCGCTGCCCGCCCCCCCCCCCCGCGTTGCATCACAAGAGGGGCGGGGCCAGGTGGGCGTGGCTTATCTCTATAGCCACGCCCACAGCGCCACACCCAGGCCTCTGGGTCCTGGCAGGGGTGTAGAGAGGGGCCTGGGGGGCCTCTGGGTCCTGGAAGGGGTGTAGAGAGGGGCCTGGGGGGGCCTTGAAACCACCCAACCCCCCCCCGGGGAGCCCCGAAACCACCCAAACTCTTACGGGGAGCCCCAAAACCTCCCCCAAACCACCCAGAGGAGCCCCAAAACCTCTCAAATTCCCCCAAGGGAGCCCCAAAACCCCCATGGTCTCTCTGGGGAGCCCGAAACCCCCGAAATCCCTCCTGGGGAGCCCCAAAACTACCAGAATTCCCCCGGGGAGCCCCAAAACCACGCAAATCCCCCCAAGGGAGCCCCAAAACCTCCACGGTTCTTCCGGAGAGCCTCAAAACCGCCACAATTCCCAACGGGGAGCCCCGAAACCACCCAAATCCCCTCTGGGGAGCCCGAAACCACCAAAATCCTTAAAAGGGAGCCCCAAAACCACCAAAACTCTTAAGGGGAGCCCCAAAACCACCCAAATTCCTACAGCGGAGCCCCAAAACCACCCAAACCCTTACGGGGAGCCTCGAAACCACCAAAACTTTTATGGGGGAGCCCCAAAACCACCCAAATCCCCCCCCGGGGAGCCTCGAAACCTCCAAAATCCCCACAAGGGCGCCTTGAAACCACCAAAACTCTTCAGGGGGAGCCCCAAAACAACCCAAATTCCTCCTGGGAGCCCCAAAACCACCCCAATCTCCCCTCGGGGAACCCCAAAACCACCCCAAAACCACCCAAATCCCCCGGGGACCCCCAAAACCACCCCAATCCCCCCGGGGAGCCCCGAAACCGCCGGCGGCCGGACAGAGCAGCGAGACGAGGAGCAGGGGCGAAGAAAGTCATCGAGAACCCGAAACCGAGGGGAACGGCCCCGAAACGCGGCCCCGCGGCAATAAATAGGGGGTCCCCGGCCCCACGGGGGGGGGCCGATAAAAGGGGGGGGGGGTCCTCAGGTCAAACGAGGGGGCCCCAGTATAAAAAGGGGGCTCCCAGTACAAAGAGGGGGCCCCAGTAAAAAGGGGCTCCACGCTGGGGGGGGCTCTGCCTCCAAAAAGGGGTCCCCGGCCCCAAAATGCGGGGTCTGACCCCAAAACGGGAGTGTTTGACCCCAAAACGGGGGGTCCCCGACACCAGATGGCGGTCCCCGGCACTAAAATGAGGGTTTTGAGCCCCAAAAGGGGGTCCCCGGCCCCAAAAATGGGGTTTTTCAGCCCAAAAGCAGGGAGATCCCCAAAACAGGGGTTCCGGCCTCAAAATGGAGGTTCCCGGCCTCAAAAAAAGGAAAGTCCCTGACCCCAAAAGGGGGTTCTTAGCCTCAAAATGGGGGTCCCCGGCCCCAAATCGGGTTCTCAGCCCCAAAAAGGGGCTCTCTGGCCTCAAAACGAGTGTTCTGGACCCAAAATTGAGAGTCCCGGCCTCAAAATGGAGAGGTCCCTGGCCTCAAAATGGGCGTCTTGGCCCCAGAATGGGGGTTTTGACCCCAAAGCGGTGTTCCTGCCCCCCAAAAGGGGGTCCCCGGCCTCAAAACAGGGGTCCTGGGCCCAAAACTGGGAGTCCCGGCCTCAAAACGGGGAGGCCCCCGGCCTCAAAACGGACACCTCGGCCCCAAAGTGGGGGGTCTTGGCCCCAAAAAGGGGGGGTTTTAGCCTCAAAATAGGGGGGTTTTAGCCTCAAAACGGGGGGTTTAGCCCCAAAACGGGGGTCTTGGCCCCAAAAAGAGGGGTTTTAGCCTCAAAATGGGGAGGTTTAGCCCCGAAACGGGGGGTCTTGACCCCGAAAGAGGCACCTTGGCCCCGAAAAGGGGTCCCCGCCCCCAAAGCCGGGGCTCCCCGCATCTCCCTGCCGGGACCACGGCCTCCCCGGCCTCCCGTGGCCCCGTGGCCTCCGTCACCTCCACGGCCTCCTGGGGGGCGGCTGGGGGGGTGCCGGGGGCCTGGCGGGGGGGCCGGGGGCGGCGAGGGGGCCCCGCGGGCGGGGGCGAGGGCGCGGGATGCGGCTGGCGGGGGCGGCGGGCGGCGGAGGAGGCCGAGGCGGTGGCGGAGGCCGGCGGGGAGCGGAGGCAGCGCCCGCAGGAGGAGGGCGAGGAGCCGGGGGCGAGGGGCGGCCGGCGGCGGGGCCGGGGGGGGCCCCCCTCGGGGCGGGGGGGCCGGGCACGGGGAGGCGCGGCGGAACGCCCCCCCGCTTGTTGGCCTTGGGGAAGAGGCGGAAGAGGCCGCGCTCGGAGGCCAGCCCCAGCCTCTGCAGCGCCCCGAAGAGAGGCCGGGGCAGGCGCAGCAGCGCCCGCAGCCACCAGCGGCCGGCCCGGCGGGGAGCCCCCCCCGCCCCGGGCGGCCCCCCCCCCCGGCGGGACCCCCCCGGCCCCGGGCGGCCGCCACCAGGAGGTAGAGCGGGAGGGAAGAGCCAGGGGGAGGCCAGGAGGCGCGAGGCCAGCAGCAGGACGGGCACGTGGAGGCCGCCGGGGGGGGCGGCGGCACCAGCAGCGGGCGCCCAGCCCCAGCAGCGCCGCCAGGGGGCGCCGGGGGGGCCGGGAGGAAGAGGAGGAGGAGGAGGAGGACGAGGAGGGAGGAGGAGGGGGGAGGAAGGAGGGCGAGGCCCGCGGGGCGGGGCGCAGGCGAAGGCCAGCCCCACGGCCGCCCCCTCCAGCGCCGCCCGCGCCCCCAGCCCCGCGCCCACAGCGCCCCCCGCCAGCGCCAGGGCCCAGCAGGGGGCGGGGGGGGGCAGGAAGGGCGGGGCGGGGGGCGGGGCCTCGGGAGGAGGCTCCGCCCCCCGGGGAGGCTCCGCCCCCGGGAGGGGGCGGCGGGGGGGTGGGGGGGGGGCGGGGATCCTCCTCCTCCTGTGGGGGGGGGAGGGGGGGTGTCGGTGCGGTGGCCCCGCCCCCAACGCTCGCACAGGCCCCGCCCGCCCGTGGCCACGCCCACTTGTAGCCACGCCCACCCGAAGCCACGCCCCCCAGGCCTTTAGCCCCGCCCACGCTCCTGCCACCCGCATTGAAACCCCCTGGCCCCGCCCCCTTTGACCACACCCCTTTAAGCCCCGCCCCCTTTAACCCTACCCGCTGGCCCCACCCCCGCCCCCTTTAGCCCCACCCCTCCTTCACTTGGCCCCGCCCCCTCTGACCACACCCCTTTAAGCCCCGCCCCCTTTAACCCTACCCAGTGCCCCCGCCCCCTTTAGCCCCACCCCTCCTTCACCTGGCCCCGCCCCCTCTGACCACACCCCTTTAAGCACCACCCACTTCACCCCACCCCCTTTAGCCCCACCCCCTCTGCCCCACCCACTTTGGCCCCACCCCCTTAAGCCCCGCCCCTTGTCCACATAACCCCACCCTCTGACCACACCCCCCTTAAGCCCCCACCCACTTGTCCATGTAACCCCGCCCCCTCTGACGACACCCCCTTAAGCCCCGCCCCTTCAACCCCACCCTCCTTCACTTGGCCCCGCCCCCTCTGACCACACCCCTTTAGCACCGCCCACTTCACCCCACCCCCCTTTAACCCCACCCACTTTGGCCCCACCCCCTTAAGCCCCGCCCCTTGCCCACGTAACCCCACCCCCTCTGACCACACCCATTTAAGCTCCGCCCCCTTTAACCCTACCCATTGACTCCGCCCCCTTTAACCCCACCCCCTCCTTCACTTGGCCCCGCCCCCTATGACCACGCCCATTTAAGCCCCGCCCCCTTTACCCCACCCCCTTTACCCCCACTCTCCCCGCCCCTGCCCCCTTTGGCCCCGCCCCCATCTGACCCCGCCCCCTTTGGCCACGCCCCCCGGCCCCGCCCCCCAAGCCCCGCCCACCTGCCGGGTGCCCACGTGGGGCGGGGGGGGGCTCCGGCTCCTCCCCTCCTCCTGCGGCTCCTCCTCCTCCGGGGGCGGGGCCTGAAAGGGGGGGCGGGGCGGTGGGGATGAGATATGGGGGTGGGCCCCCAGCGCCCCATAGATGTGGGGCAGGGCCCCCAGCGCCCCATAGATGTGGGGCAGGGCCCCCCACAGCCCCCCAGCGCCCCATAGATGTGGGGCAGAGCCCCCCTCCCGGCAGCCCCATAACCCCACAGATGTGGGGCTGGGACCCCCAAGTGCCCCACAGCGGCCCCATAACCCTAAAGATATGGGGCAGGAGCCCCCCAGCGCCCCATAGATGTGGGGCAGGGCCCCCCAGCACCCCACAGATGTGGGGCAGGGCCCGCAGCGCCCCATAGCGGCCCCACAGCCCCACACATGTGGGGCAGAGACCCCCAAGTGCCCCATAGCGGCCCCATAACCCCAAAGATATGGGGCAGGAGCCCCCCAGCACCCCATAGATGTGGGGCAGGGCCCCCCAGCGCCCCATAGCAGCCCTATAACCCCACAGATGTGGGGCAGGCCCCCCGTAGCCCCCTAGATGTGGGGCTGGGACCCCGAGTGCCCCACAGCGGCCCCATAACCACGTAGATGTGGGGCAGAACACCCCCAGCACCCCAAAGCAGCCCCATCACCCCCAAAAATGTGGAGCAGGAGCCCCCCAGCGCCCCACAGATATGGAGCAGAGCCCCCCAGTGCCCCACAGCGGCCCCATAACCCCACAGATGTGGGGCAGGGCCCCCAGCACCCCACAGGAGCCCCAAAGCCCCCTAGATGTGGGGCAGGGCCCCCACTGCCCCATAGCGGCCCCATAACCCCACAGATGTGGGGCAGGGACCCCCAGCACCCCACAGGAGCCCCAAAGCCCCCTAGATGTGGGGCAGGGCCCCCACTGCCCCATAGCGGCCCCATAACCCCACAGATGTGGGGCAGGGACCCCCAGCACCCCACAGGAGCCCCAAAGCCCCCTAGATGTGGGGCAGGGCCCCCACTGCCCCATAGCGGCCCCATAACCCCACAGATGTGGGGCAGGGACCCCAGCACCCCATAGATGTGGGGCAGAGCCCCCCCCCCCCCCCAGCAGCCCCATAACCGCAAAGATATGGGGCAGGGCCCCAGTGCCCCACAGATGTGGGGCAGGGACCCCAAGCGCCCCCTGACTTACGGCTGGGGGCTCGGTGACGGAGCCGTCGGGGGCGGGCGGGCGCCTTCCTCCCCCCTCCTCCTCCTCCTCCTCCTCCTCGTCCCCGTCCTCGTCCTCCGGCCCCGAGGCGTTGGTGGCACTGGTGGCACTGGTGGCACTGGTGGCGCTGGTGGCGCTGCTGCTGCGGCTGGCCAGGCTGCCGTCCCCCGGAGCCTCCTGGGGATACTGGGTGAGGGGGGGCACTGGGAGGGGACTGGGGGGGCACTGGGAGGGGGTATGGGGGCACTGGGGGGCACTGGGAGGGGACTGGGGGGCACTGGGGGTGGGATATGGGGACATCGGGGCCATTTGGGTCTGTTTGCGGGAATTTAGGGTCGCTGGGGATAGGATTTGGGGCCGATTGGGGCCATTTTGAGCCCAGTTAGGGCCATTTAGGGCTGCTTAGGGCCACCTAGGGCAGGATTTGGGTCTATTTAGAGCTATTTGGGGCCTTTTGGGGTTCCTAATAACAAAATATTAAGGCGTTCGGGGTTTTTCAGGGTCGCTAACAACAGCATTTAGGGCTATGTAAACCTATTTAGGTCCACTTAGGAGCCCTAAAAACGGGATTTCCGCTCATTTAATACATTTAGGATAGGATTTGAGACTTTTTACGGCTATTTAGAGCTTTTCAGATTCCTAAATAAACAATTTGGGGCCATTTGGGGCCATTTGGAGGCTATTTAGGGCTATTTACGGTGGGGAGACGACCCCGGGGTACTTTTGGGGTGCTGGGGGTATCTATGGGGCACCGTGGGGTGTCTATGGGGCTCCGTGGGGCACTATAGGTTATCTATAGGGCATTATGGGGTGCCTATGGGTCGCTGTGGGGCACTGTGGGGTGTCTATACGGCCCTATGGGTCGCTGTGGGGCACCGTGGGGCCCTATAGGTTATCTATAGGGCATTATGGGGTGCCTGTGGGTCACTGTGGGACGCCGTGAGGCCCTGTGGGCTATCTATAGGGTGCCATGGGGCACTGTGAGGTGTCTATGGAGCGCTACGGGGCCCTATAGGGTATCTATAGGGCACTATAGGGTGCTGTAGGGCTCCGTGGGGCACTATAGGTTATCTATAGGGCATTATGGGGTGCCTATGGGTCACTGTGGGGCACCGTGGGGTGTCTATGGGGCGCTGTGGGGCTCTATGGGGTGTCTATAGGGCCCTATGGGGCACTGTGGGGCTCCATGGGGCACTATAGATTACCTACAGGGCATTATAGGGTGTCCATGGGTCGTTGTGGGGCGCCGTGGGAGGGTACCTGTGGGGCACTGTGGGGTGTCTATGGGGCGCTGTGGCGCTATATAGGGTATCTATAGGGCCCTATGGGTCACTGTGGGGCACTGTGGGGTATCTATAGGGCACTGTGGGGTGTCTATGGGGCGCTGTGGGGCTCCATAGGGTATCTATAGGGCACTGTGGGGTGTCTATGGGGCGCCGTGGGGCTCTGTGGGGTATCTATAGGGCCCTATGGGGCACTGTGGGGCCCTATAGATTATCTATAGGGCATTATGGGGTGCCTGTGGGTCGCCGTGGGGTGCCATGGGGCACTGTGGGGTGTCTATGGGGCGCTGTGGGGCTCTGTGGGGTGTCTATAGGGCCCTATGGGGTGCTGTGGGGCTCCGTGGGGCCCTATAGGTTATCTATAGGGCATTATAGGGTGTCTATGGGTTGCCGTGGGTCGCCGTGGGTCTCGCGCGCGTCTCACCTGGTCGGGGCCGCGGGGGGCCCCGCGTGCAGCCCCCAGGCCGGGCGGCGCCGGGGGGCAGCTCCGGGAGCTGCAGGAGGCGGGGGGAGCACCGCGGGGGGCGGGGGCGACACCAGCGGGTGCTGGGGGGGCGAAGGGGGGGGGGGCGGGGGGGGGGGGGGGGGGGGGGGGGGTAACGGGGGGGTTGGGGGGTCGGGGGGGGGGGTTGGGGGGGGGAAATGGGGAGGGTGGGGGGGGGGGGGGAAATGGGGGGTTATAGGGGGGGATGGGGGGGTTTGGGGGGGTTATGGGGGGGTTACGGGGGGTTATGGGGGATTGGGGGGCAATGGGGGGGGTATTGGGGGGGGGTTTTGGGGGGGATGGGGGGGGTATTGGGGGGGTTTGGGGGGTTATGGGGGGGTTATGGGGGGGTTATGGGGGATTGGGGGGCAATGTGGGGGGTATTGGGGGTTTCAGGGGGATGGGGGGTTTTGGGGGGGGTTATGGGGGGGTTACGGGGGATTTGGGGGGGTTGGGGGTCAATGGGGGGGGGTGGGGTAAAACGGGGGGGATTGGGGTCAAAACGGGGCAGAAAAGGGAACCGGGGGGGAAATGGGGGTGGGGGGAGAGAAATGGGGCGGGGTCAGCACCCGCCTGTGGCCCCCGCCCCCCGACCACGCCCACGTGACCACGCCCCCCTTGGCCCCCACCCCCGTACCCCCTCCCCACCCCCCACCCTAAAGCCCCGCCCCCTCTGACCCCGCCCCTCGTAGCCCCACCCACTTTGAGGCCCCACCCACCCCGACCACGCCCACCGTGGCCCCGCCCCCAAATTGACCCCGCCCCCTTAACCCCTGCCCCCACCATGGCCCCTCCTTCCCCCCACCATAGCCCCGCCCCCACGTGGCCCCGCCCCACGTGACCACGCCCCCGTAGCCCCGCCCCCACATTGGCCACGCCCCCACCCCCTCCCCCCTGTCCCTGCCCCTGTGACCACTCCCAGCGTGGCCCCGCCCCCGACCCCGCCCCCACGTGACCCCGCCCCCACGTGACCCCGCCCCCAGTAGCCCCGCCCCCACCTTGGCCACGCCCCCCACCCCTCAGACCACTCCCAGCGTGGCCCCCGCCCCCGACCACGCCCCCAGAGGCCCCGCCCCCGACCACGCCCCCACGTGACCACGCCCCCACGTGACCGCGCCCCCACGTGACCGCGCCCCCACGTGACCACGCCCCCACGTGACCACGCCCCCCACGTGACCACGCCCCCACGTGACCACGCCCCCACGTGACCGCGCCCCCACGTGACCACGCCCCCACGAGGCCCCGCCCCTCACCGCCAGCAGGAGCTGGGCGCGGGGGCGCTGCTGCGGCGCCTTCTGCAGGCAGGCGGCCACGAAGGAGTGCAGGGGGGGGGGGACCTGGGGGGGGGGGGGATTTGGGGGGGTCCTGGGGGGGCTGGGGGGGCCTTGGGGTGCCTGGGGGGGGGCTTGGGGGGGGTGCTGGGGGTCCTCAGGGTGCCCTGGGGGGCTTTGAGGGAGTTTTGGGGGGGCATTTAGGGGGGTCGGGGGGGTTGGAGGGAACTGGGGGGGCCTGGGGGGTCCAGGGGTGACTTCGGGGGGGGGCTTGGGGAGATGGGGGGAGTGGGGGGGAGTGGGGGGTCCCAGGGAGGGTTTGGGGGTCCCAGGTGGTTCCTGGGGGGGGGGGGTCCCATGGCTTTGGGGCCGTTCCTGGGGGTTTTGGGGGAAGATCTCAGGGATTTGGGGCCCCCCGGTGCATTTTAACCCCCCTTGGATTTAGGCCCACCCCCCAAGTGGATTTAGGCCCCGACCCTATGGATTTTACCCCCTCCCCTTGGATTTAGGGCCCCCCCCCCCCGTGGATTTCGCACCCTCCCCCCACGTGGATTTAGGGCCCCCCTCTGGATTTGGGCCCCCCATGTGGATTTGGGGTCCCCCCTGAATTTTGCCCCCCCTTGCGGATTAACCCCCCCCCCCCCCCGTGGATTTCACCCCCTCACCCTCGGATTTAGGGCCCCCCCCCGTGGATTTGGGCCCCCCCCAATCTATATTTGGGGCCCCATCCCAAGCATTTGAACCCCTTCCTTGCGGATTTTACCCCCCCCTTTGGATTTAGGCCCCCCATGGATCTACCCCCCCTTTAGATTTGGGTGCCCCCCCTTTGGATTTGGGTCCCCCCTTTGGATTTGGGTCCCCCCCCCCCAAATTTAGGGCCCCCCCCCACCATCGGGCGGGCTGCAGCGCGGGCGGGGGGCTCTGGGCGATGTGGTACAGGGCGCTCATCGCGTTCAGGTTGAAGAGCGGCGGCTTCCCCTCGGCTGTTTGGGGGGCAGGGGGGCACAGGGGGTGGGGGTCAGCCCCCCAGGCCCCCCCCCCGTTTAAAAAAGCCCCCAACCCCCCCCGCTACGCACCCAGCTCGATGCAGGTGATGCCCAGCGACCAGACGTCCGCCCGCCCGTCGTAGTGCCCCTCCTCCATGGCCAGGATCACCTCGGGGGCCATCCTGGGGGGAGGGGCAGCTGTGGGGCAGGCTGGGGGGCTGGGGGGCAGGCTGGGGGGCCACGCTGTGGGGCTGGGGGGTGCTACGGGGCAGGGGGTGCTATGGGGCAGGGGGAACTATGGGGCAGGGGGAGCTATGGGGCAGGGGGAGCTATGGGGCACAGCCTGGCGGGGGGGCAAGCTATGGGGCTGGGGGGCTGCTATGGGGCTGGGAGGCACGCTATGGGGCTGGGGAGCTGCTATGGGGCTGGGGGGCAGGCTGTGGGGCTGGGGGGCTGCTATGGGGCTGGGGGGCAGGCTGTGGGGCTGGGGGGGGGGTGCTACGGGGCAGGGGGGTGCTACGGGGCAGGGGGAGCTATGGGGCAGGGGGAGCTATGGGGCAGGGGGAGCTGCTATGGGGCAGGGGGAGCTATGGGGCTGAAAGTTCTATGGGGCAGGGGAGCACGCTATGGGGCGGGGAGGGCTATGGGGCAGGGGGTGCTGTGGGGCTGACAGTGCTATGGGGCAGGGAGAGCTATGGGGCTGAGTTCTATGGGGCACGGGGAGCTATGGGGCACGGGGAGCTATGGGGCAGGGGAGCACACTATGGGGCAGGGGGTGCTATGGGGCAGGGGGTGCTGTGGGGCTGACAATGCCATGCGGCAGGGGGCACGCTATGGGGCGGGGATGGCTATGGGGCTGGCAGCAAGCTGCGGGGCTCGGAACAAGCTATGGGGCTGGCGGCGTGCTATAGGGCAGGAGGTGCTATGGGGCAGGGAACAAGCTATGGGGTGGGGGCCGCTATGGGGCTGGGGGCTATGGGGCACAAGACACGCTGTAGGGCTGGGTCCTGCTATAGGGCAGGTCCTACTGTGGGGCGGTCTCGCTATGGGGCAGGGCCCCGCTATGGGAGCAAAGACCCGCTGTGGGGCTAGACCGTACTATGGGGCAGGGGGGACGCTATGGGGCAGGGAAGGTGCTATGGGGCCGGGGCCCTGCCGTGGGAGCTGAGACCCGCTATGGGGCTGAAACCCGCTATGGGGCCAGGTCTCTCTATGGGGCCAGGTCTCGCTATGGGGCCGGGGCCCTGCCGTGGGGCCGAGACCCCCTACGGGGCACGGTCCCGCTGTGGGTCAGGATCCCTCTATGGGGCCGGGCTCCTCTATGGGGCAGGGTGCGCGCCGTGGGGCAGGGCCGCGCCGTGGGGCAGGGCCGCGCCGTGGGGCAGGGCCCCCCCGTACCAGTAGGGCGTCCCCACGAAGGAGTTGGCCGGGGAGCTGCCGGCGGCCGAGCCGAAGTCTCCGAGCTTCACCTGCCCCGGCGGCGCCAGCAGGATGTTGCCGGCCTTCACGTCCCTGCCGAGAGCGCCGTGGGGCTGGGGGGCGGGATGTGGGGCGCGGGGTGGGGCAGGGGGGTGGGTTTGGGGCTGGGGGTGGGGCTGGGGGGCTGGGGGGTGGATATGGGGCTGGGGGTGGGGCTGGGGGGCACGCCGTGGGGTTGGGGGGTGGATATGGGGTGCGGTGTGGGGCATGGGGGTGAGTATGCAGCAGGGTGTGGGGCTGGAGGTGGGCTGGGGGGTGGATATGGGGCATGGTGTGGGGCAGGGGGTGGGGCTGGGGGGCACACCATGGAGCTGGGGGGTGGATATGGGGCTGGGGATGGGGCAGGGGGCGGGATGTGGGGCTGGGGGTGAGGCTAGGGGGCACCCTGTGGGGCTGGGGGTGAATATGGGGCACGCCGTGGGGCTGGGGGGTGGATATGGGGTGTGGTGTGGGGCAGGGGGCACGCTGTGGGGCAGGGGTGGGGTGGGGGGGGGCACGCTTGGGAGCTGGGGCACGGTGGATATGGGGTGTGGTGTGGGGCTGGGGGTGGGGCTGGGGGGCACGCCGTGGGGCTGGGGGGTGGATATGGGGTGCGGTGTGGGGCAGGGGGGCACGCTGTGGGGCTGGGGGTGGGGCTGGGGGAGCACGCCGTGGGGCTGGGGGGTGGATATGGGGCACAGTGTGGGGCAGGGGGCAGGTGTGGGGCAGGGGGTGGGGCTGGGGGGAACGTTGTAGGGTTGGGGGGTGGATATGGGGCATGGCGTGGGGCTGGGGGTGGGGCTGGGGGGTGGGATGTGGGGCGTGGGGTGGGGCAGGGGGCTGGGGGTGGCACAGGGGTGGGGCTGGGGGCACCCTGTGGGGCTGGGGGGGTGGATATGGGGCACGGTGTGGGGCAGGGGGTGGGGCTGTGGGGGGGATATGGGGCTGGGGGTGGGGCTGGGGGCACAGCATGGGGCTGGGGGGTGGATATGGGGCACGGTGTGGGGCACGGTGTGGGGCTGGGGGGCGGGTGTGGGGCAGGGGGTGGGGCTGGGGGGAACGTTGTAGGGTTGGGAGGTGGATATGGGGCATGGTGTGGGGCAGGGGGCAGGTGTGGGGCTGGGGGGTGGGTATGGGGCAGGGTGGTGTGGGGCAGAGGGGTGAGTGTGGGGCAGGGCGTGGGGCAGGGGGTGGGCTGGGGGGACATAGGGTGAGTTTTGGGGCAGGGTGTGGGGCTTGGGGGCACGCTGTGCGGCTGGGGGGGTTGGGTGTGGGGCTGGCTGTGGGGCTGGGGTTTTGGTGTGGGGCAGGGTGTGGGGCTGGGGGTTGGGTGTGGGGCAGGGCGTGGGGCTGGCTGGGAGACGCAGGGGATGTGGGGTGGGTTTGGGGGCAGGGCACGGGGCTGGGGGATGAGCTGTGGGGCTGGGGGGGTGGATATGGGGCAGGGCGTGGGGCTGGGGGGGATGTGGGGCTGGGGGTGGGATTGGGGCGCAGGTGTGGGGCGGGGCCGTGGGGCAGGGGGAAGAACGAACGAGTTTGGGAGGAGGAAAGGAGCTTG
This sequence comes from Anser cygnoides, assembly GCF_040182565.1. Classification (NCBI taxonomy): domain Eukaryota; kingdom Metazoa; phylum Chordata; class Aves; order Anseriformes; family Anatidae; genus Anser; species Anser cygnoides. The sequence continues at coordinate 151,838 of NC_089900.1, read as the reverse complement.
TGGGGCAGCCGTGGGGCAGCTGTGGGGCGCTGTGGGGCGGCTATGGAGCGCTATGGAGCGCTGTGGGGCAGCTATGGGGCAGCTATGGAGCGCTGTGGGGCAGCCATGGGGCGGCTGTGGGGCGCTGTGGGGCAGCTATGGGGCAGCTATGGGGCAGCACCTGTGGATGATGCCGTGCGCGTGCAGGTAGGCCAGGCCGTGCAGCGCCCCGAGCAGGATGGCGGCGATCTCCTCCTCCCGCAGCGGCTTCCGGTGCGCTGGGGGGTCGGGGGGGTGAGCGGGGCCGGGGGCGCCCCACGGCGCTGCCCCACAGCGCCCCCGCCCCACAGCACCCCCGCCCCACAGCCCTGCCCCACAGCGCCGCACTCACCCTCCAGCAGGTCGGCGGCCGAGCCCAGGCAGTACTCCATCACCAGCTGGGGGGGGAAGGATCAGGCCCTGCCCCATAGCGGGACCTGCCCCATAGCGGGACCCTGCCCCATAGATTCCCCTGCCCCATAGCGGGCCCTGCCCTGCCCCACACCGCTATGGGGCGCCCCCTTCCCCCCGGGGTCTCCCTGCCCCACATCCCCCCCAGGCCCTCTCTTATGGGGTTTTCCTGCCCCGCGTCCCCTCGCTGTGGGGTGCCCCACATCCTATGGGGCGCCCCCAAGTCCCCCCCATGCTATGGGGCACCCCCCAGCCCGCTATGGGGCGCTCCCCAACCCCCCCACGCTATGGGGTGCCCCCCAAGTCCCCTGCCCCACACCTCCCCGCTATGGGGCACCCCCAAGCCCCCCCCCCACGCTGTGGGGCACCCCCAGCCCCCCTCCCGCTATGGGGCGCCCCCAAGCCCCCCCCCCACGCTATGGGGCACCCCCAGCCCCCCCGAGCTGTGGGCACCCCAAGCTCCCCGGGCAGCCCCCAAGCCCCCCCCATGCTGGGGGCGCCCCCCAAGCCCCCCCCCGACCCCGGCCCCCCATGCTATGGGCGCCCCAGCCCCCCGCCGGTGGGGCGCCCCCAGCTCGCTATGGGGCGCCCCCAGCCCCCCCCTCACCCAGGCGGTGCGGCCCCGCAGGAAGCAGCCCCGGAACTGGACGGCGTTGGGGTGCCGCAGGCGCTGCAGGACCCGCACCTCCCGCACGATGTCCTGCCACTTCTGGGGGGCACCCCGACACCCCGGGTCAGCCCGAGCCACCCCAAGTGCCCCCAAATCACCCCAAATACCCCAGAGTCACCCCAAATACCTCCCATACGCCCCCAAAATCACCCCAAATGCCCCCCAAATCACCCCAAATACCCCAAAGTCACCCCAAACACCTCCCAAATGCCCCCAAAATCACCCCAAATACACCAAAATCCCCCCAAATACCCCCAAATACCCCAAAGTCACCCCAAACACCTCCCAAATGGCCCCTAAATCACCCCAAATACCCCAAAATACCCCCAAATACCCCAAAGTCACCCCAAACACCTCACAAGTGCCCCCAAATCACCCCAAATACTCCGAAATCTCCCCAAATACCCCAAAATCACCCCAAATACCTCCCAAATGCCCCCAAAATCACCCCAAATACACCAAAATCCCCCCAAATACCCCCAAATACCCCAAAGTCACCCCAAACACCTCACAAGTGCCCCCCAAATCACCCCAAATACTCCGAAATCTCCCCAAATACCCCAAAATCACCCCAAATACCTCCCATATGCCCCCAAAATCACCCCAAATACCTCAAAGTCGCCCCAAACACCTCCCAAATGCCCCCCAAATACCCCCAAAGTAACCCCAAACACCGCCAAATACCCCCAAAATCACCCCAAATACACCAAAATCCCCCCAAATCACCCCAAATACCCCAAAGTCACACCAAACACCCCCAAATACCCCCATAATCACCCCAAATCCCCCCAAAATACCAAGTACCCCAAAAGTCACCCCAAACACCCCCAAACACCCCCAAAAATCACTCCAAATGTCCCCCAAATACCCCCAAGTACCCCAAAGTCGCCCCAAATACCTCCCAGATGCCCCCAAAATCACCCCAAATCCCCCAAAATACCCCCAAATACCCCAAAGTCGCCCCAAATACCTCCCAAATCGCCCCGAAATCACCCCAAATACCCCAAGTTACCCCCAAATACCCCAAAACCCCCCAAACACCCCCAAATACCCCCAAAATCCCTCCAAATCCCCCCAGTCACACTAAATACCCCAAAAATCCCCCCAAAGTCACCCCAAATCCCCCCAAAGTCACCCCAAATCCCCCCGAATACCCTGAAAACACCCCCAAAATACCCCAAAATCCCCCCAAATTCCCCCAAACTCACCCCCAATCCCCCCCCCAAATACCCCCCAAATCCCCCCCAAATCCCCCCGGGTCCGAGCAGGACCACAGAACCCCAAATTCCCCCAAAATCCCCCCAGAACCCCCCCAACCCCCCCGTATCCCCCCACCCCCCCCCCCCCGCCCCGCCGTCCCCCAGTGGCTCCCAGTCCCTCCCAGTGCCCCCAGTTGCCCCAGCGCCCACCTCGCTGGCCTGCTTCCCGCTGTAGGACATCTTCTTGATGGCCACCGCCTCGTCCGTGCGCCGGTCACGGGCCTGCGGGGACGGGGGGGGGCGTTGGGGACCCCCGGGGACATTTTGGGGACCCCCCGGGGACATTTTGGGGACCCCCGGGGACATTTTGGGGACCCCCGGAACCCCTTAGGGGCCTCTTGGGGATGTCGGGGACCCCCCAGGGACGTTGGGGACATTTTGGGGACCCCCTGGGGACATTTTAGGGGCATTTGGGACCCCCTGGGGACCTTTTTGGGGACGCAGGGACCCCTCAGGGACCCTTGGGGACCCCCTGGGGACGCTTTTTGGGACCCCTTGGGGACACGGGGACCCCCTGGGGACCCTTTAGGGACATTGGGGACCCCTTGGGGACCCCCTGGGGACACTCTGGGGACCCTTTAGGGACATGGGGACCCCCTCAGGACCCCCTGGGGCCATTTTGGGGCCATTTGGGGGAGCCGTTTTGGGGCCATTTGGGGCCGTTTTGGGGCCATTTGGGGCCGTTTTGGGGCCGTTTGGGGCCATGGGCCATTTTGGGGCCATGGGGACCCTCTCAGGCCCCCCGGGACCCCTTGGGGACACCTTAGGGACACGGGGACCCCTGGGGCCATTTTGGGGCCACTTGGGACCAGTTTGGGGCCATTTTGGGCCATTTTGGGGCCATTTGGGGCCACGGGGACCCTCTCAGGCCCCCCGGGGACCCCTTCAGGACCCTTTATGGACAGGGGACCCCCCTGGGGCCCTTTCGGGGCCGTTTGGGGCCGTTTGGGGCCCCGGTGACGCACGCAGTAGACGGCTCCCGAAGCTGCCGTGGCCGACCTCGCGCAGGTCCCCGAAGAGCCGCTCGGGGTCCTCGGGCAGGAACAGCTCGGCCCCGGGGCCCCGGGGGCGGGGCATGGCGGGGGCGGGGCCTGAGGGGGCGGGGCTTAGAGGGGCGGGGCCCTGAGGGGGCGGGGCTTAGAGGGGCGGGGCTCAAAGGGGCGGGGCTTAGGGGGCGGGGCTGCCCCATAGAGACTGGGTCCTGCCCCATAGCCCTGCTCCATAGCCCCTATATTGCCCCGTAACCCCGCCCCACAGCCCCAGCTCCTGCCCCACAGCCCCCGGTACTGCCCCACGGCCCTGCCCCGTAGCCCCACACCTGCCCCCCAGCCCCCAAACCCGCCCCCACAGCCCCCGATACCACCCCACAGCCGTGCCCCATAGCCCCCGAGGGCGCCCCCAGCCCCTTTATTGCCCCGTAGCCCTGCCCCACAGCCCCCAACCGTGCCCCATAGCCCTAAGCCCACCCCGCAGCCCCCGTCCTGCCCCACAGCCACGCACCAGAGCCCCAAACCTGCCCCGTGACCCCCACTACAGCCCCATAGCCCTGCACCGTAACCCCCAATGGCGCCCCATAGCTCCTAGTGGTATCCTATAGCCCTTATATTGCCCCATAGCGCTGCCCCACAGCCCCAGGGGTGCCCCACAGCCCCAAAGCTGCCCTATAGCCCCTTTATTGCCCCACAGCCCTGCCCCATAACCCCCAATACAGCCCCACAGGCCCCGCTATTGCCCCCTAAACCCCAATACAACCCCGTAACCCTGCCCCACAGCCCCAATACTGCCCCGTAGCCCCTATACTGCCCCACAGCCCTGCCCCACAGCCCCAAACCTGCCCCATAGCCCCCAATACAGCCCCATAGCCCTGCCCCATAGCCCCCAATGACAGATACCTCAGCCCCCATATAGCCCTGTAACCCTGGTGCTCCACAGCCCCAATGCTGCCCCGTAGCCCCTATACTGCCCCACAGCCCTGCCCCACAGCCCCAAACCTGCCCCATAGCCCCACAATACAGCCCCCCACAGCCCCCAATACAGCCCCATAGCCCTGCCCCCATAGCCCTGCCCCATAGCCCCCAATGATGCCCCACAGCCCCCATATAGCCCTGTAACCCTGCCCCACAGCCCCCAAGGGTGCCCCCTAACCCCGCAGCTGCCCCCCAGCCCCTACGCAGCCCCAACGCAGCCCCAACACAGCCCCACAGCCCTGCCCCACAGCCCCAAACCTGCCCCATAGCCCCCAATACAGCCCCACAGCCCTGCCCCACAGCCCCCATACGGCCCCACAGCCCCAATGCTGCCCCCATTGCTGCCCCACAGCCCCCGGCCCTCCCTGAAGCCCCGCCCCCTCCCATAGGCCCCGCCCCTCGCCCGCCAGGCCCCTCCCCTCCCCTCAGGCCCCGCCCCCTCCCTCAGGCCCCGCCCCCTCCCTCCAGGCCCCGCCCCCTCCCTCAGGCCCCGCCCCCTCCCATAGGCCCCGCCCCTCACCGCCGGCTCGGGCTCCCTCAGCGGCCGGGGGCTTCCCCCCCTCGCCCCCCCTCGCCCCGGGACCCCCCCGGGGTGCGGCTGCGGGGGCGCCTCGAGGGGGGCCCGGGGGCGTCAGGGCGCGGCCGGGGCCATGGCGGCCGCCGGGGGCTGGGGGCTGGGGGCTGGGGGCGGCCCCGGCCCCGTCCCGGTCCCGCTCCGCCGCCGCCGCCCCCGGCTCCAAGATGGCGCCGGCGCCTCACGGCCGGGCCGGCCCCGCGCGCGCTGCGCATGCGTGAGGGGGGCAACCGGCGGAGGGCGGGAGGGAGGCGGCCAATGGGAGGGCGGGGTCGGCCGAGAGGAGGGCGGGGCGAGCCGCTATTGGCTGTTTGCGTGAGGGGAGGAGAGAGGGAGGGCGGGGATTGGGCGAGGCGCGGAGAGGGCGGCTTCTCATTGGGCGCCGCGCCCCGGTAGCCGCCCCGGTCTCCTTGGCAACCGGAGGGGCCCGCCGCGGTCTCCATAGCAACGCCTCAGCGCCGGGCCACCCCCACGGGGACCGCGCGCAAAGCCCTCCGCGGTCTCCATGGCAACGCCTCAGCGGCGCCCAGGCCACGCCCCCTTGGGAGCTGCGCGCATGCGCACTGGCGGGGGCGGGCTCGGTGAGGGGAGGGCCAAAACGGCGGCGGGGGGCGTTGGGGGGGAAGGAGGGGAGAAGGAGAGGGGAAGGGGGAGGGGAAGGGAGAAAGGGAAGGATGGGAGGGGAGGGGCTGCGGGCTCCCAAGATGGAGGCCCCTGGAGGTCCCTCAGGCCCCAACATGGCGGCGCCCTTCCCAAGATGGCGGCGCCCTTCTCAAAATGGCGTCCCCTCAGCCCCTAAATCGAGCCCTGGGCCCAGGATAACGGCTCCCGCCCCGGGAAGGCGGCGCCATTCCCAGAATGGCGTCCCAAATCCACAAGCGCTTCCCCTTCCCCAAGACAAGAACGTCCCCCCCCAAGACAGAGGGGTCGCCCTTACAAAGATGGCGTCCCCTTCCCAAAACGGCGCCCAGCCTGAAGCTTACGACACCTCCCCAAAATGGCGGCGCCCTTCCCAAGATGGCGCCCCCCGCCCCAGCTTACAGCACCCTTCCAAGATGGCGGCGCCCTCTCTAATACGGCTTCCGTGCACCAAGATGGCGGCGCCCTCCCCGAACACCGGCCGTACTCCAAGATGGCTCCCCACCCCTTTAACCCCCGCCCCCCTCAACCTTACGGCACCTCCTCAAAATGGCGGCGTCCTCTCTAACGTGGCTTCCGTACTCCAAGATGGCGCCCTCACCCCACCCTTACGGCCCCTTTCCAAGATGGCGGCTCCCACTTCAACGTGGCTTCCGTACACCAAAATGGCGGTAGGCCCCCCTCAATCCCGCCCCGTTACGGCCCGCCCCCAAGATGGCGTCCCCCACCCCGTCCCCGCCCCAAGATGGCGGCGCCCTTCCCAGAGTCCCGTCCGTACCCCAAGATGGCGCCCGGCCTCCCGCTTACGGCCCGCCCCCAAGATGGCGTCCCCCACCCCGTCTCCGCCCCAAGATGGCGGCGCCCTTCCCAAGATGGCGGCGCCCTTCCCAATATCCCGTCCGTACCCCAAGATGGCGCCCGGCCTCCCGCTTACGGCTCCCTTCCAAGATGGCGGCGCCCTTCCCGATGTCCCGTCCGTACCCCAAGATGGCGCCCGGCCTCCCGCTTACGGCCCGCCCCCAAGATGGCGGCGCCCACCCCCGTCTCCGCCCCAAGATGGCGGCGCCCTTCCCAGAGTCCCGTCCGTACCCCAAGATGGCGCCCCGCCTCCCGCTTACGGCCCGCCCCCAAGATGGCGGCGCCCAGCCCCCGTCCCCGCCCCCAAGATGGCGGCGCCCAGCTCCCCGCCCTCCCCCGCCGCCGCCAAGATGTCCGCGGGCTCCCCGGCGGCCCCGCCGCTCTCGCCGGCCGCGGCGGGCCCGGGCCCGGCGGCGGAGGAGGACGAGTGGGGCGCGGGCTGCAGCGACGCCGAGCTGGAGGCGGCGGGGGCCGAGGCCTGGGCGCCGCCGCCCGCCGACATCCGGCGGCTGTACGAGCTGCTGGCCCGCCGCGCCGCCCCGCCCCCCCTCGCCGCCCCCCGGCCCCGCCGCGCCCCCACCCCACCCCCCCCCCCGGGCACCGGCACCGGGCAGGGGGGGGGGGGGGGACGGGGAGGGGGAGGGGGGGGGGGGGGGGGAGGGGCGGGGGGGAGGAGGAGGAGAGGTGAGGGGGGGAGGGGTTCATTGGGGGGGGTGGGGTAATTAGTGGGGGAGGGGTTAATTGGGGGGTAATTAGTGGGGGAGGGGTTAATTGGGGGGTGATTGGGGTAATTAGTGGGGGAGGGGTTAATTGGGGGGGTAATTAGTGGGGGAGGGGTTGGTTGGGGGTGATCGGGGTAATTAGTGGGGGAGGGGTTAATTGGGGGGTGATTGGGGTAATTAGTGGGGGAGGGGTTAATTGGGGGGTGATTGGGGTAATTAGTGGGGGAGGGGTTCATTGGGGTAATTAGTGGGGGAGGGGTTAATTGGGGGGTGATTGGGGTAATTGGGGAGGTGATTGGGGTAATTAGTGGGGGAGGGGTTAATTGGGGGGTGATTGGGGTAATTAGTGGGGGAGGGGTTAATTGGGGGGGTGATTGGGGTAATTAGTGGGGGAGGGGTTAATTGGGGGTGATTGGGGTAATTAGTGGGGGAGGGGTTAATTGGGGGGGTGATTGGGGTAATTAGTGGGGGAGGGGTTAATTGGGGGGGTGATTGGGGTAATTAGTGGGGGAGGGGTTAATTGGGGGGGTGATTGGGGTAATTAGTGGGGGAGGGGTTCATTGGGGTAATTAGTGGGGGGAGGGGTTAATTGGGGGGTGATTGGGGTAATTGGGGGGTGATTGGGGTAATTAGTGGGGGAGGGGTTAATTGGGGGGTGATTGGGGTAATTAGTGGGGGAGGGGTTAATTGGGGGGTGATTGGGGTAATTAGTGGGGGAGGGGTTAATTGGGGGTGATTGGGGTAATTAGTGGGGGAGGGGTTAATTGGGGGGGTGATTGGGGTAATTAGTGGGGGAGGGGTTAATTGGGGGGGTGATTGGGGTAATTAGTGGGGGAGGGGTTAATTGGGGGGTGATTGGGGTAATTAGTGGGGGAGGGGTTCATTGGGGGGTTAACTGGGGTAATTAGTGGGGGGAGGGGTTAATTGGGGGTGATTGGGGTAATTAGTGGGGGAGGGGTTAATTGGGGGGTGATTGGGGTAATTAGTGGGGGAGGGGTTAATTGGGGGGTGATTGGGGTAATTAGTGGGGGAGGGGGTTAATTGGGGGGTGATTGGGGTAATTAGTGGGGGAGGGGTTAATTGGGGGTGATTGGGGTAATTAGTGGGGGGAGGGGTTAATTGGGGGGGTGATTGGGGTAATTAGTGGGGGAGGGGTTAATTGGGGGTGATTGGGGTAATTAGTGGGGGAGGGGTTAATTGGGGGTGATTGGGGTAATTAGTGGGGGAGGGGTTAATTGGGGGGTGATTGGGGTAATTAGTGGGGGAGGGGTTAATTGGGGGGTGATTGGGGTAATTAGTGGGGGAGGGGTTAATTGGGGGAGTGATTGGGGTAATTAGTGGGGGAGGGGTTCATTGGGGGGTGAACTGGGGTAATTAGTGGGGGAGGGGTTAATTGGGGGTGATTGGGGTAATTAGTGGGGGAGGGGTTAATTGGGGGGTGATTGGGGTAATTAGTGGGGGAGGGGTTAATTGGGGGGTGATTGGGGTAATTAGTGGGGGAGGGGTTAATTGGGGGGTGATTGGGGTAATTAGTGGGGGAGGGGTTAATTGGGGGTGATTGGGGTAATTAGTGGGGGAGGGGTTAATTGGGGGGTGATCGGGGTAATTAGTGGGGGAGGGGTTAATTGGGGGTGATTGGGGTAATTAGTGGGGGAGGGGTTAATTGGGGGGTGATTGGGGTAATTAGTGGGGGAGGGGTTAATTGGGGGGTGATTGGGGTAATTAGTGGGGGAGGGGTTAATTGGGGGGTGATTGGGGTAATTAGTGGGGGAGGGGTTAATTGGGGGGGTGATTGGGGTAATTAGTGGGGGAGAGGTTAATTGGGGGGTGATTGGGGTAATTAGTGGGGGAGGGGTTAATTGGGGGGTTGATTGGGGTAATTAGTGGGGGAGGGGTTAATTGGGGGGTTGATTGGGGTAATTAGTGGGGGAGGGGTTAATTGGGGGGTGATTGGGGTAATTAGTGGGGGAGGGGTTAATTGGGGGGTGATTGGGGTAATTAGTGGGGGAGGGGTTAATTGGGGGGTTGATTGGGGTAATTAGTGGGGGAGGGGTTAATTGGGGGGTGATTGGGGTAATTAGTGGGGGAGGGGTTCATTGGGGGGTGATTGGGGTAATTAGTGGGGGAGGGGTTAATTGGGGGGTTGATTGGGGTAATTAGTGGGGGAGGGGTTAATTGGGGGTGATTGGGGTAATTAGTGGGGGAGGGGTTAATTGGGGGGTGATTGGGGTAATTAGTGGGGGAGGGGTTCATTGGGGGGTGATTGGGGTAATTAGTGGGGGAGGGGTTAATTGGGGGGTTGATTGGGGTAATTAGTGGGGGAGGGGTTAATTGGGGGGTGATTGGGGTAATTAGTGGGGGAGGGGTTCATTGGGGGGTGATTGGGGTAATTAGTGGGGGAGGGGTTAATTGGGGGGTGATCGGGGTAATTAGTGGGGGAGGGGTTCATTGGGGGGTGATTGGGGTAATTAGTGGGGGAGGGGTTAATTGGGGGGTGATCGGGGTAATTAGTGGGGGAGGGGTTCATTGGGGGGTGATTGGGGTAATTAGTGGGGGAGGGGTTAATTGGGGATGATTAACGGGGGGTAATTGGGGGGTAATTGGGGTGGGGGGGTAATGGGGGTAATTGGGGTGGGGGAAGGCAGCGTTAACGGGGGCTAATTGGGGCGGGTAGGTTAATTGGGGGGGGTTAATGGGGGAGGGGACCCCTTGGGGGGGTCACTGGGGGGGGGGGGGCAGGAGAGTTTGGGGGGGGGGTAAGCGGGGTCGGGGGGGGTGCTTGAGGAAAAAAGACCTTTTACAGGGGGGTTAATGAGGTTTATTAGGGATTAATTAAGGGGGGGTTAATTAAGGGGGGTTAATTAAGGGGGGTTAATTGCTGGGGGGTCAATTGCCGCCCCCAGGCCGCCCCCCGACCGAGTTCGACTTCGAGGACGAGCCCCCGGCCCCCGAGGGGGGGGCTCCTGGAGCGCCGCCGCCCCCGGGTGAGTCCTAGGAGGGGCGGTGGGGGGGGGGGGGGGGGGGGGGGTCAGCACCCAAGGGTGCCGCTGACCCCCCGGTTCCCCCCCCCCAGGCGCGGGGGCGGCGGCGGCGGCGCGAGGCGCGGCTGGACAAGGTGCTCTCCGACCTCCAGCGCCACCGGCGCCTCCGAGGAGCAGCTCCTGCGGGGGGGCGCCCGAGGGACCCCCCCCCCCCCGGGAGCCCCCCCACCCCCCCCCCCGGCAGGGGAGACCCCGAGCCCCCCGGGCTGCTGCTGCTGCGCCAGCGCAAGTGAGGGGGGGCCGAAAACGCGGCGTTTGGACCCAAAACCGGAGCGGTGTGCTGTGCTTATTTGGGGGGGGGGGGGCTCCGGGGGGGTGACCCCCACAGGCTCCAACCTCCCCCCAGACCCCCCCCAGACCCTAAATCCCCCCCCCAGACCCTAAATCCCCCCAGACCCAAATACCCCCCCCAAATTCCCCCCAGACCCTAAATGCCCCCCAGACCCTAAATCCCCCCCAGACCCAAATGCCCCCCCCAAGTTCCCCCCAGACCCCAAATGCCCCCCTCCAACAGCCCCCAGGCCCCAAATTACCCCCCCCCGACCCCAGTTACTGCCCCCCCACCCCCCAGACCCCAAATCCCACCCCTTAAGGCCCCCTCCCTCCCCTAAATGCCCCCTAACCCCCAAATAACCCCCCAGACCCCAAATCCCCCCCAAGCCCCCCTAGACCCCCAAATACCCCCCCAAATACCCACCAGACCCCCCCAAAGACCCCAAATGCCCCCCCCCAGACCCCCCAATAGCCCCCAGGCCCCGAATACGCCCCCAGCCCCCCCCAATACCCCTTTATCCCCCAATACCCTCCCAAATATCCCCCAGACCCCCCCCAGACCCCAATCCCCCCAAATGCCCCCAAGCCCCCCCAGACCCCCAATGCCCCCGGGCCCCCCCAGACCCCAAATAACCCCCAAATCCCCCTTTATCCCCCCCAAACCCCCCTGTAGCCCCCCTGAGGCCCCCCAAGTGCCCCCCAGACCCCAAATCCCCCCTCAAAGACCCCAACCCCCCCAGGCCCCCCCAGGACCCCAAAACCCCCCAAATCCCCCAAATCCCCCAGCCCCCCCAGCCCCTCCCCTCCCCGCTCCCCCTCCCCTCCCCACTCCTCTGACGTCACCGCCAACGGTGGGCGGGGCGACGCAAAGCGGCAGCCAATGGGGCGGGAGGGGCGGGGCGACGCGCGGGAACCAATGGGAAGAGAGGGGGCGGGGCTTCGAAGGGGCGGGGCTTCGAAGGGGAGGGGCGGGGCGAAGCGCTACGGAGCCAACGGGCTCGAGGGGCGGGACTCCTCGCGGGGCGCAGCCAATGCGGGCGCGGCGCCGGCCGCGGGCAGCCAATGGGAGGCGGCGGCGGCGCGGGGCACGCCGGGAGCCGCCATGTTGGGGGGGCGCCCCGCCGGGAGATGAACGGCGCGGCCGAGGCCGAGCCCGGCGGCGGGGGGGGGGCGGGCGGCGGCTACCGGCGGCGGTACCGGGCCCTGAAACGGCGCCTCAAGCTGCTGCTCTACGTGAGGGGCTCGTTAACGCGTTAATTAACCGGGGGGGGGGGGCTTAATTACCCGCCAGGAGGCCTCGCTTGACCCGGGGGGGGTTAATTGACCTTAATTGACCTTAATTAACGCGGGGAGGGGGCTTGATTACCCCGGGGGAGGGTCGTAATTGACCCGGGGGGGCCTTGTTTAGACTGGGGAACAGCTTAATTAGTACGAGGGTGCCTTAATTGAGCTGTGGGGGGGCTTAATTTGCTCAGGGGGAGTTAATTAGCTGGGGGGGGGCTTAATTGACTCGAAGGGGGCTTAATCAGCCCCGGGGGCCTTAATCAGCCCCGGGGGCCTTAGTTACCCCATGAGGGGGCCTAAATTAACCAGGGGCGGGAGTTAATTATATGGGGGAGGAGCTTAAGTTGACAGGGGGAGGGCCTTGATTAACCCGGGGGCTTAATTGACCTGGGAGGGCCTTAATTAGACCGGAGGAGGGAGCTTAGTTAACCAGGGGAGGGCCTTAATTAGCAAGGCAGGCTTAATTAGCACGGGGGGGCTTAATTGGCTTTATTAAAGCTTAATTAGCCTTAATGAACTGTCCGCAGGAGCAGGAGTGCTTCCAGGAGGAGCTGCGGAGGGCCCAGAGGAGGCTGCTCCGGGTGTCCCGGGACAAGAGGTGAGGGGGGGCCCAAACGGGCCCCGGGGACCCCAAAATGGCCCCGTGGGACCCTGAAATCCTGCTCAGGACCCCCAAAGGGTCCCGTTGGGACCCCAAAATCCCCCCCGGGCACTTTCAGAGACCCTAAAATCCCCCTGAGGACCCCAAAATCCCCCTGGGGACCCCAAAATCACCCTTTGGGACCTCAAACCCCCCCTCAGGGCCCCAAAATGCCCCAAACCCTTCTGGAGCCCCCAAATCCCACCGGGGACCCCCTGAACCCCCCAAAATCCCCCCAGCTACCTCCTGGACCGGCTGCTGCAGTACGAGCAGGTGGACGACGACTCCTCAGGTACGGGGCCGCGAGGCCACGCCCCCGGTGACGTCACACCCTGTGACGTCACACCCTCACGGCGTCACACCCGGTGACATCACGTCTGTGTGACGTCACACCCGGTGACATCACACCCCGTGAGCGTCACACCTTCTGATGTCACCGCCCCCCCCCAGACTCCGAAGCTACCGCCTCCTCCGACACCGATGGGGAGGGGCCCAAGGGGCGGAGCCTCCCTTAAAAGGTAAAGGGGGCGGGGCCGGCGGGGGGGCCAGCACCCAACATGGCGCCCGCCGCCTCACACCCCCCGCCCCGCCCCCACAGGAAGCGCAGCCCCACGGGGGCGGAGCCTCGCCCCCGCCCAGCCTGGCCCCGCCCACCCCCTACCTGAGCTCGGTGAGTGCCCCTGCCCCCATTGAGGCCACGCCCACCGGGGCGTGGTCAGCAGGAGGCCACGCCCCTCGAGGGCGTGGTCAGCAGGAGGCCACGCCCCCTCGAGGGCGTGGTCAGCGGGAGGCCACACCCCCTGGATGTCGGAGTGGGGGCGTGGCCGCTTGGAGGCCCCACCCCTTTGGAACCTGGGGGCGTGGCCAAGTGGAGACCACGCCCCCTTGGGCTTGGGGGCGTGGTCAATTAAAGGCCACGCCCCTTTTGGTCCAGGGGTGTGACCGAACGGAGGCCACGCCCCCTGGATCTGCCCCCTGCCTTATTTGGACCTGGGGGGGGTGTGTGTGGCCACCCAGAGGCCCCGCCCCCATTCTGGGGTCAGGGGGCGTGGCCAGAGGAGGCCCCGCCCCTGACCCCGCCCCCGCCCCCAGCTGGGCTCCCCCCTACAGCCCGTTCCCGGCCGAGTACCTCGCCCCTCCCCCGCGGGGGGCCCCGCCCGCAGAGCCAAGGGGCGCGGCGCCTGCAGGTAGGGGGGGACCCCAAAAATGGGGGGGGGGGACCCCAAAAATGGGGAGGGGGACCCCAAAAATGGGGGGGACACCCCAAAAATGGGGAGTGGGGACCCCAAAAATGGGGGGTGGGGACCCCAAAAATGGGGAGGGGGACCCCAAAAATGGGGAGGGGGACCCCAAAAATCGGGGGGACCCCAAAAATGGGGGGTGGGGACCCCAAAAATGGGGGTGGGGACCCCAAAAATGGGGGGGACCCCAAAAATGGGGAGGGGGACCCCAAAAATGGGGAGGGGGACCCCAAAAATGGGGAGGGGGACCCCAAAAAATGGGGGGTGGGGACCCCAAAAATGGGGAGGGGACCCCAAAAATGGGGAGGGGGACCCCAAAAATGGGGGGGACCCCAAAAATGGGGAGGGGGGACCCCAAAAATGGGGGGTGGGGACCCCAAAAATGGGGAGGGGGACCCCAAAAATGGGGGGGACCCCAAAAATGGGGAGGGGACCCCAAAAATGGGGGTGGGGACCCCAAAAAATGGGGAGGGGGACCCCAAAAATGGGGGGAGGGGGCCCCAAAAATGGGGGGGACACCCCAAAAATGGGGAGGGGGGCCCCAAAAATGGGGGGGACACCCCAAAAATGGGGAGGGGACCCCAAAAATGGGGAGGGGGACCCCAAAAATGGGGGGAGGTCTTAAAATATGGGGGAGGAGTCTTAAAATATGGGGGGGGGCTAAAAACACGGTGGGGGGGTTCTGAAATGTGGGGGGACCCCAAAAATTGGGAGGGGTGACCCTAAAGTATGGGGGTGGGGGCCACAAAATGGGGGGATCCTAAAATTGGGGGGGGGGACCCCAATGGCGGGGGGTGGATCCCAAAATGGGGAGGGGATGAAATGGGGGGGGGGTGTGGGGGGGACATGGAAATGGGGGAATGAGCCCAAAAGGGGGGACTCTAAAAAGGGGGGGGTTCCGAAAGGGGGGAACCCCAAAATTAGGGGGGACCTAAAAAGTGTGTTGGGGGGGGTAAAAGGAGGGAAAATCCCCAAAAGGGGGGGTCACCCAAAAAGGGGGGGGGTTCCTAAAGTGGGGGGGGTCACCCTAAATGGGGGGGGGGGGTCACCCTAAATGGGGGGTCACCCTAAATGGGGGGGTCCCTAAAAGGGACGGCGTCACCCTAAAAGGGGGGGGGGCTACCTTAAAAGGTGGGGGGGTGACCCTAAAAGGGGGGTTCCCCCTACCCCCCCCCGTTAACCCCTTCCCCCCCAGCTCCCCGCCGCCCCCTCGCTGCCGTTCCGGGGGGTGCCGGGGGGGGCTCCCTGTCGGCGGCCCCCCCGCGCTGCCCCCGCCGGCGCCGCCCCCGGTGCCCCCGGTGCCCAGCACGGTGCCGCGGCGCCTGCTGAGCGAGGGCAGCGGCGACGAGGGCGACGCGCTGGACGGCGACGACGAGCTGGTCATCGACATCCCCGACGGGCAATAAAGGGGGGCGCCGCCCCGAAACCGCTCTGGGGGGGTCTGGGGGGCTTCGGGGGGGGGGGCTGGGGGGCTCCGGGGGGGGGTGGGGGGCTCGGGGGGGCTGGGGGGGGTTGGGGGGGGGATACGGGGGCATTTGGGGGCGTTATGGGGGATTAAAGGCGGTCTGTAAGGACATATGGGGGGATTTTGGGGGGTGATGGGGGTCTGGGGGGGATTGGGGGAGCTTTGGGGGGTTTCTGGGGGTCTACGGGGGGGGATTTTGGGGGGGTTAGGGGGGATTAAAGGCTGGCTGTGAGGAGATAGTGGGGGTTTTGGGGGGGGGGTTGGGGGGGATTTGGGGGGGTTAGGGGGGATTAAAGGCTGGCTGTGAGGAGATGGAGGGGGCTCTGGGGGAGTTTTGGGGGGGGTTTGGGGGGTTTTGGGGGGGGGATTAAAGGCTGGCTGTGAGGAGATGGGGGGGGGGTTTTGGGGGGGGTTTGGGGGGTTAGGGGGGATTAAAGGCAGTGTGAGGAGATATGGGGCAGTTTTGGGGGGTTATGGGGTTTTGGGGGGGTTTATGGGGGGGATATGGGGGGGTATGGGGGGTGGGGGAGCTTATGGGGGGATTATAGGGGGGGTTACGGGGGCTTGGGGGGGTTATAGGGGATTACAGGTGATTTATGCGGAGATTTGGGGGGCTGCGGGGGGTTGTAAGGGGTCTAAGGGGTTTGTAAGGGGGTTATGGGGGTGGTGGGGTTATGGGGGGGTGGTGGGGTGGGGGGGTGGTGGTGGGGGGGGTGGTGGGGTTATGGGGGGGTGGTGGGGTTATGGGGGGGTGGTGGGGTTATGGGGGATTAATGGAGGTTTGTAAAAGGGTATGGGGGGGTTAAGGGGGTATGGGGCGCTTATGGGGGGATTATGGGGGGCTTATAACGGGGTTTAGGGCGCTGCTAAGGGTGTTACGGGGGCTGTAAGGGAGTTTGGGGGGCTTATGGGGGGGGCTGAAGGGGGTTGGGGGGGCTATAGGGGGGTTGTGGGGCTTCATAAGGGTGCTTGGGGGGCCTATGAGGGGGTTATGGGGGATGCAAAGCGCTCTGTAGGAGGGATTACGGGGGCTACACGGGGATTTGGGGGGGCTCAGGGGCACTCCGGGGGCTCAGGGGGGTTTGGGGGGCCCGGGGGGCATTTGTGGGAGCCGGGGGTGTAACTGGGGGCTGCGAGGTGCCTGCGGGGGGCCGTGGGGGCGCAGGCAGGTCCCGCGGGGGTCCCAGGGGGCTGCGGGGCCGGTTTGGGGCCGTTTCGGGGCTTTTCGGGGCTCGGTTTGTGGGGGGGGGGGGGGGGAACCTCGGGGGCGGGGCCACGTGCGGGGGCCTCACGTGCTGCGCGCGGCGTCACGTGGCCGCTCACCCCGCCCACCGCGGAAGCCGCCGGCGCGATGACGTCATGGCCACGGTCCCACTCCCCCTCCCCTCCCTGCGCCCGGAAGCCTGGCCCGCCCACTCGCCCCTGACGTCACTTCCGGTCCCCGAGGAGGGGGCGTGGCCGGGCTGCACCGCTCGGGTTTTTATTGGTTCCCGCGGCGCCGAACAGAGCCCCGGGGGGCGGGGCCGGGGAGGGGGCGGGGCCGGGAGGGAGAGGGGGGGCGGGGGGCGGGGCCTCCGCCCGTGCCCCGCCCCCCGCGCGGTTCCCGCGGGGCCGTCGCTGGGCGGGGCCAGACCTGGAAGGGGGCGGGGCCAGAGAGGGGGAGCCAATGGGGCGGGGGCGCGGTGGCCACGCCCCCAGCCCCTTGGCCCCGCCCCCATCGCCGTGACCACGCCCACGTCGCTGTGGCCACGCCCTCAAATGACCCCGGAGCTGGGGCTCCGCCTCCTCCCGCAACCACACCCCGCCCATAAGCCCCGCCCCTTTCCCTTAGCCCCGCCCCTTACCCTTAGCCCCGCCCCCTTTCAGCACCTCCCAGGCCACGCCCCCTCCTTAAGCCTGTGCCCCACCCCGTGCCCTGCTCCCTTAGCCCCGCCCCTTTCAGAAGCCCCGCCCCCTTTCTCTTAGCCCCGCCCACCTTTCCATTAGTCAATCCCATCCGGCCACGCCCCCACAACCCCCAATCCCGCTCCCTGTCCCCTTCCCTTAGCCCCGCCCCCTTTCCCTTAGCCCCACCCCCTCGACCAACCCCGCCCCTTTCCCTTAGCCCCGCCCCTTTCCCTTAGCCCCACCCCCTCAACCAACCCCGCCCCTTTCCATAAGCCCCGCCCCCCTTCCAGCCTCACCCCCACAAGCCCCGCCCCTTAGCCCCACCCCATCAGGCTCCGCCCCCTCAGGCCACACCCCCTCCCTAAGCCCCTCCCCCACCCAATGCCCCTCCCCTTAGTCCCGCCCCTTCAGAAGCCCCGCCCACCGACCTTTAGCCCCTCCCCCTTTCCCTTAGCCCCTCCCCTTTCCCTCAGCCCCGCCCCCATTTCCCCCTAGCCCCACCCCCTCAGGCCACACCCCCTCCATAACCCCTTGCCCCACTCCCTGGCCCCGCCCCTCCCCAAGCCCCGCCCCCTTTCCATTAGCCCCTCCCCTCCCCATAGCCCCTCCCATTTCCCACCAGCCCCGCCCCCTTCCTTTAGCCCCGCCCCTTCCGTTAGCCCCGCCCCCTTCCCGATAGCCCCGCCCCTCCCCTTCGCTCCGCCCCTCCCCTTCGCCCCGCCCCCTCCCCGTTAGCCCCTCCCCGTTAGCCCCGCCCCTGCCGTTAGCCCCGCCCCCTTCCCGTTAGCCCCGCCCCTTTCCCGTTAGCGCCGCCCCCATCCCCGTTAGCACCGCCCCTCCCCGTTAGCCCCGCCCCCTCCCCGTTAGCCCCGCCCCCTCCCCATTAGCCCCTCCCCCTTCCCGTTAGCCCCGCCCCCTCCCCGTTAGCCCCGCCCCCTTCCCGTTAGCCCCGCCCCTTTCCCGTTAGCCCCGCCCCATCCCCGTTAGCCCCGCCCCTTCCCATTAGCCCCGCCCCTCCCTGTTAGCCCCGCCCCTCCCTGTTAGCCCCGCCCCCTGCCGTTAGCCCCGCCCCCTCCCATTAGCCCTGCCCCTGACCTGCGGGGCTCAGCGCAGCGGGGGGGGGGGCTGGGGCCCGTCGGGGGGGCGGGGGCGGCGTCGGCGTGGGTCTGCAGGTGGCCGCTGAGCTGGGCGGGGGTCTTGCAGCTCACCCCGCACAGGCGGCACAGCAGGCGCTCGGCGCGGGGGGCGGGCGCCCCGTGGTCCTTCACCGCGTGCACCCGCAGGTAGGCGGCCGTCGTGAAGCCTGGGGGGGCCGGGGGGTTAGGGGGGGCTGGGGGGAGTTTGGGGGGATTGGGGGGGGTTATCGAGGGGTTAGGGGGGGGGGGATTTGGGGGGGGGAGGGGGCTGGGGGGGGGATTTGGGGGGCTAGGGGGGATTGGGGGGGGCCTAGGGGGGGAAATGAGGGGGTTGGGGGGGATTTGGGGGGGAAATGAGGGGCTTGGGGGGGATTTGGGTGGGCTAGGGGGGCTGGGGGGGGGAAATGAGGGTGTTAGGGGGGGGATTTGGAGGGGTTAGGGGGGGAAATGGGGGGACTAGGGGGGGATTTGGGGGGATTGGGGGGGTTATCGAGGGGTTAGGGGGGATTTGGGGAGGAAATGAGGGGGTTGGGGGGGGGGGGGGGGGGGGTTAGAGGGATTGGGGGGAGTTATCGAGGGGTTAGGGGGGGATTTGGGGGGGGATTTGGGGGGGAAATCGAGGGGAGTGTGGGGGGTAAGGGGCAGTTAGGGGGAATTTGGGGGGGCTGGGGGGGGAAATGAGGGGGTTCGGGGGGGATTTGGGGGGTTATTGGGGTGGTTATCGGGGGGATAGGGGGGATTTGGGGGGGAAATGGGGGGGGATTTGGGGGGGATTACGTGGGGGTTAGGGGGGCTTAGGGGGGGAAATGGGGGCTGCCGGGGGCTGTGGGGAAATGAGGGGAGGGGCTGCCAGTTAGGGGGGAGGGCGGGGCCACAGAAATGAGGGGGCGGGGCCCTAGAGGGGGGGGGGGAGCCGCCCATCCTCCTAGAAATGAGGGGAGTGTGGGGGGTAAGGGGCAGTTAGGGGGGAGCTGGGGGGGGGAAATGAGGGGGTTGGGGGGGATTTGTTACGGAGGGCGAGGGGGTGGCTGGGGGGGAAATGAGGGGGGTCAGGGGAGGACTTGGGGGGAAATGAGGGGGATTTGGGGCATTATGTGGGGGTTAGGGGGCTGCCAGGGGGCTGTGGGGAAGGGGAGGGGCTGCCAAGGAGGGGGGCGGGGCCACAGGAAGGGGGCGGGGCCCTAGAAGAAGGGGGGCGCCCATC
The DNA here is from genome assembly GCF_040182565.1 of Anser cygnoides. Classification (NCBI taxonomy): domain Eukaryota; kingdom Metazoa; phylum Chordata; class Aves; order Anseriformes; family Anatidae; genus Anser; species Anser cygnoides. The sequence continues at coordinate 132,549 of NC_089900.1, read as the reverse complement.
CTCCTCCCGCCTTTGGTGCGGCCCCCCCAGCCCCGCCCCCGGCCCTATAGCCCTGCCCCAGCCCCGCCCACACCCTTAGCCCCGCCCCCAGGCCCCGCCCACACCCTTAGCCCCGCCCACCCCCCAAGCCCCGCCCCCTTTGTTGTGGAGCACCGTGCCCCCTTTCCTTAGCCCCGCCCCCTTTCCTTAGCCCCGCCCCCTTCCCCAAGCCCCTCCCCCTTTCCTTAGCCCCGCCCCCTTCCCCAAGCCCTCCCCCTTCCCCAAGCCCCTCCCCCTTTCCCAAGCCCCGCCCCCTTCCCTTAGCCCCGCCCCCTTTCCCTAGCCCCGCCCCCTTTCCTTAGCCCCGCCCCCTTTCCCAGGCCCCGCCCCTTCCCTTAGCCCCGCCCCTTCCCCAAGCCCCTCCCCCTTCCCCAAGCCCCGCCCCCCTTTCCCAAGCCCCGCCCACTTCCCTTATCCCCGCCCCCCTTTCCCCAAGCCCCGCCCGCCCCTCCCCCAAGCCCCGCCCCCTTTCCCAAGCCCCGCCCACTTCCCTTATCCCCGCCCCTTTCTAAGCCCCGCCCCCCCTTCCCCAGGCCCCGCCCCCTTTCCAAGCCCCGCCCCCTTCCCTTAGCCCCGCCCCTTCCCCGGGCCCCGCCCACCTTTGTTGCAGAGGGCGCAGACGTGGCTGGGCCCCTGGCCGTGCACCTTCATGTGGTCGGCGATGTAGGCGGCGCTGAGCATCTTGCCGCACACGTGGCACGGCACCTTCTCCTCGTGCCGCACCGCGTGCGCCCGCAGCCGGTCCTTGGTGGCGAAGGCGGCCTCGCACGTCTGGGGGGCGGGGCCTCAGCGGGGGGGCGGGGCCTCGGCGAGGGGCGGGGCCTCAGCGAGGGGGCGGGGCTGGGGCACGGGCGGCCCCCATAGGGTCACGGTGTGGGGCTGGGGCACGGGGCGGCCCCATAGGGTGGGGCTGTGATATGGGGCAGGGGATGTGGGTCAGGGGCTGTAGTGCGGGGTTAGGGCATGGGGTGGCCCCCACAGGGCTCTGATATGGGGCTGAGATGTGGGGCCAGGATGTGGGGCAGGGGTTGGGGCTGTGGTGTGGGGCGAGGATGTGGGGCAGGAGTGTGGGGTGGCTCCATAGGGTCATGATATGGGGCTGAGATGTGGGGCTGGGGCTGGGATGTGGGGCTGGGACATGGGGTTGCCTCACAGGGCCATCATGGTGTGGGGCTGAGATGTGGGGCAGGGGCTGGGATGTGGGGCTGGGGCTGTGGGGTGGCCCCATAGCGTTGTGGTATGGGGCTAGGACGTGGGGCTGGGGCTTGGGGTGGCCCCATAGGGTCATGATGTGGGGCTGGGATGTGGGGCAGGGCTGTGGGGTGACCCTATAGGATCATGGTGTGGGGCTGAGGCCATGGTGTGGGGCTGAGATGTGGGGCTGGGGCATGGGGTGGCCCCATAGGGTTGTGATATGGGGCTAAGACGTGGGGCTGAGGTACGGGGTGGCCCCATAGGGTCATGGTATGGGGCTGGGATGTGGGGCTAGGGCATGGGGTGGCCCTATAGATTTATGATATAGGGCTGGGATGTGGGGCAGGGGCCAGGATGTGGGGCTGGGACGTGGGGCCGTGATATGCGGCAGGGCTGTGGGGCAGGGCTATGGGGCAGGCTATGGGGTGAGGTTATGGGGCAGGGCTGTGGGGTGGGGTTATGGGGCAGGGCTGTGGGGCAGGGCTGTGGGGCAGGGCTATGGGGCAGGGCTGTGGGGCAGGGGATGTGGGGCAGGGCTGTGGGGCAGGGCCGTGGGGCAGGCTATGGGGCAGGCCGTGCGGCAGGCCGTGGGGCAGGGCTGTGGGGCAGGGCTGTGGGGCCGTACCTCGCACTTGAAGGGCCGCTCCGTGGAGTGCACCTGGCGCACGTGGCTGTTGAGGTGGTCGGGGCTGCGGGAGAAACGGGCTGAGAGCGGGGAAACGGGGCGAAAAACGGGGGCTATGGGGCAAAGTGCGGTGAAAAGGGGCCCGAAGCGGGGGAGGGTCGGCGTAAACCGCGCTCAAAGGGGCGGAAAATTGGGGCAAAGCGGGGTCAAAGGCGGAAACGGGGGCTATGGGGCAGGCTATGGGGGCAGGAGAGTGGGGAGATTGGGGAAAATTGGGGAAAGTTGGGCAAGGTAGGGGAAATTGGGGGAAACTATGGCAGCAAAACGGGGAAAAATGGGGTGTGGGGGGGCTGTGGGGGGAAATGTGGCAGCAAAACGGGGAAAAATGGGGGAAATTGGGGAAATCGGGGGTAGGGGGAAATTGGCAGCAAAACGGGGAAAAATGGGGGGAAATTGGGGAAATCGGGGGAAATCAGGGGGAAAATAGGGGGAAATTGGCAGCAAAACGGGGAAAAATGGGGGGAAATGTGGGGAAATCGGGGGAAAATAGTGGGGAAATTGGCAGCAAAACGGGGAAAAATGGGGGGCAGGGAAATCGGGGGAAAATAGGGGGAAATTGGCAGCAAAACGGGGAAAAATGGGGGGAAATTGAGGAAATCGGGGGAAAATAGGGGGAAATTGGCAGCAAAACGGGGAAAAATGAGGGGGGGGTGGGGAAATCGGGGGGAAAATAGGGGGAAATTGGCAGCAAAACGGGGCGAAAAACGGGGAAATTGGGGCAAAGTGCGGGAAATCAGGGGGAAATAGGGGGAAATTGGCAGCAAAACGGGAAAAATGGGGAAATTGGGGAAATCGGGGGAAATCAGGGGGGGGAAATTGGCAGCAAAACAGGGAAAAATGGGGGGAAATTGGGGAAATCGGGGAAATCAGGGGGAAATTGGCAGCAAAACGGGGAAAAATGCGGGGAAATTGGGGAAAGTTGGGCAAGGTAGGGGAAAATTGGCAGCAAAACGGGGAAAAATGGGGGAAATTGGGAAATCGGGGGAAATCAGGGGGAAATAGGGGGAAATTGGCAGCAAAACAGGGAAAAAATGGGGGGAAATTGGGGAAATCGGGGGAAATCAGGGGGGGGGAAATAGGGGGGGGGAAATTGGCAGCAAAACGGGGAAAAATGCGGGGAAATTGGGGAAGATCAGGGAAAAATAGGGGAAATTGGCAGCAAAACGGGGAAAAATGCGGGAAATTGGGGAAATTTGGATAAATTTGGGAAATTTGGGTAAATTGGGGTAAATTGGGGGAAAATTGGGGAAATTTGGGTAAATTAGGGGGGGGAAATAGGGGAAATCTGCGTCAAAACAGGGAAAATGTGGGGGAAATGGGGAAAACGGGGGAAATTGGGGGGAAATGAGGAAAATTTGGAGGAAAATGGGGGATAACGGGCCAAGAGTGGGAAATGAGGTGAATAGTAGAGAAACGGGGAAGAAATCGGGTAAGAGAAGGGGAAATGGGGCAGGAATGGGTCGGTGTGGGGTGAAATGGGGCAGAACCGGGCCGATACGAGGCAAAATAAAATTCTACAGTTTTGTGACTCTGTGATTCTGTGAAAAGGAAGCAGAAATGGGTCAATGTGAGGCGAAATGGGTCAGAATCGGGTTAACGGGAGGTGAGACAGGACAGAACCGGGTCAACGTGAGGGGAAACGAGTCCAAACCGTGTCAATACGAATCACAACGAAGAAATTGGTTAATACGAGGCAAAACAGGACAGAACCGGGTCAATATGAGGTAAAATGGGAAAGTTTGAGGTAAAACGAGACAGAAACGGGTCAATATGAAATAAAACATGACAGAACTAGGTCATTGTGAGGTAAAACAGGACAGAACCGGGTCAATATGATGTGAAATGGGGCAGAAATGGGTCAATACGAGGTAAAACGGGACAGAACCGGGTCAATATGAGGTAAAACACGACAGAACCGGGTCAATATGAGGTGAAATGGGTCAGAAATGGGAAAGTTTGAGGTAAAACGGGACATAACCGGGTCAATATGAGGTAAAACAGGACAGAACTGGGTCAATATGAGGCGAAATGGGTCAAAAACGGGAAAGTTTGACGTAAAACGGGACAAAACTGGGTCAACATGAGGCGAAACAGCACAGAAACGGGTCAATATGAGGCAAAATGAAGCAGAACCGAGTCAATATGAGGTAAAACAGAACAGAACCTGGTTAAAATGAAGTAAGACAGGACAGAAGCGGGTCGATATGAGGTGAAATGGGTCAAACTTGGTCAAACTTGGTCAAAGAATGGGGAAACTTGGAGGTAAGACGGGACAGAACCGGGTCAACATGAGGTGAAATGGGCCAAAAACGGGAAACTTGGAGGTAAGACGGGACAGAACCGGGTCAACATGAGGTGAAATGGGCCAAAAACGGGAAACTTTAAGGTAAAACGGGACAGAACTGGGTCAATATGAGATGAAATGGGTCAAAAACGGGAAAGTTTGACGTAAAACGGGACAGAACCGGGTCAATATGAGGTAAAACAGGACAGAACCGGGTCAATATGAGGTGAAATGGGTCAAAAACGGGAAAGTTTGAGGTAAAACGGGACAGAACCGGGTCAATATGAGGTAAAACAGGACAGAACCGGGTCAATATGAGGCGAAATGGGTCAAAAACGGGAAAGTTTGACGTAAAACGGGACAGAACCGGGTCAACATGAGGTAAAACGGGACAGAACCGGGTCAACATGAGGTGAAATGGGTCAAAAACGGGAAACTTGGAGGTAAAACGGGACAGAACCGGGTCAATATGAGGCAAAATGAAGCACAACCGAGTCAGTATGAGGTAAAACAGAACAGAACCTGGTTAAAATGAAGTAAGACAGGACAGAAGCGGGTTGATATGAGGTGAAATGGGTCAAACTTGGTCAAACTTGGTCAAACAATGGGGAAACTTGGAGGTAAGACGGGACAGAACCGGGTCAACATGAGGTAAAACGGGACAGAACCGGGTCAATATGAGGTGAAATGGGTCAAAAACGGGAAAGTTTGACGTAAAACGGGACAGAACCGGGTCAATATGAGGTGAAATGGGTCAAAAACGGGAAACTTGGAGGTAAAACGGGACAGAACCGGGTCAACATGAGGCGAAACAGCACAGAAACGGGTCAATGTGAGCCAAAATGAAGCACAACCAAGTCAATATGAGGTAAAACAGAACAGAACCTGGTTAAAATGAAGTAAGACAGGACAGAAGCGGGTCGATATGAGGTGAAATGGGTCAAACTTGGTCAAACTTGGTCAAACAATGGGGAAACTTGGAGGTAAGACGGGACAGAACCGGGTCAACATGAGGTGAAATGGGTCAAAAACGGGAAACTTGGAGGTAAGACGGGACATAACCGGGACAACATGAGGTAAAATGGGACAGAACCGGGACAACGTGAGGCGAAACAGCACAGAAACGGGCCAACGTGAGGCGAGACGAAGCAGAACCGCGTCAGTACGGGGCGGAAGGGGACGGAAGCGGGCCCCGAGGAGCCGGGACCGCGCCGCGGCGTACCGCGAGAAGCTCTTCCCGCAGTGGCTGCAGACGTAGGGCTTGTGCACGGCGCCCTCGTGGCAGCGCACGTGGTAGCTCATGCGGTCCTTGCGCTTGAAGCGCTGCTGGCAGACGGGGCACTGGAAGGGCTTCTCGTCCGAGTGCGACAGCTTGTGCCGCTTCAGGTGGTAGACGTCGCGGAAGGCCTTGCCGCACATCTCGCAGGCGTGGCTCTTCCTCGCCCGCTTGGCGCTCCCGGCGGCGCCCGCGGCTCCCGGCGCCGTCGCCCAGGCCGGCCACGCTGAGCAGGCTGAGCGGCACCATGGTGGGCACGGCGCGCGGCGCGGCGGCGCGGCCGGGGGCGTGCGTGGCCTCGTGGCGCCGCAGGTTGTAGCCGTTCTTGAACTCCTTGGCGCACAGCGCGCAGATGTAGGGGCCCTTGCTCTTCGACTTGCGGGGGGGCGGCGGCGGGGGCGGGGGGCGCCTGGGGGGGCTGCGGGGGGTTTTGGGGAGGGGGCTCGGGGGCTGCCGGGGGCGGTTTGAGGGCGGCGGGGTCCACGGTGGTGCCGGCGGCGGGGGCTCGGGGCCCAGCACCGGGAGCAGCTCCACCGGCAGCGCCTCGGGGCCCGCGGCGGGGGGCGGCAGCGGGGGGGGGGGGGGGGGGGGGGCGGGGGGGGGCGGCGGGGCGGAGGGGGGGCGGGGGGGGGGGGCGGCGGCCTGGGGGGGGGGAGTGGAGGGGGGAGAGGGAGAGGGGGAGGGGGAGAGGGGGAGGGGAAGAGGGGGGGGGGAGGGGAAGGGGGGGGGAGAGGGAGAGGGTGGGGGAGAGGGGAGGGGGGGACGGGAAGAGGGAGGGGGAGAGGGAGAGGGGGAGGGGGGAGAGGGAGGGGGAGGGAGAGGGGGAGGGGAGAGGGGAGAGAGGGGAGGGGGGGAGAGGGAGGGGGGAGAGGGAGAGAGAGGGGGAGGGGGAGAGGGGAGAGAGGGGGAGGGGGAAGAGGGGAGAGAGGGGAGAGGGGGTTAGGACACGCCTAATTTGCATAGCCACGCCCCCTTATATAGCCACGCCCACTTTGTGTAGCCACGCCCCCTCCTCGTGGCCACGCCCCCTCCCCACAGACACCCCCCCCATAGGCATGCACCCCCAGGCGAAGCCCCGCCCCCTTCCTCAAGCCCCGCCCCTTCCGCGAAGCCCCGCCCCTTCCGCGAAGCCCGCCCACCCAACGGGCCCCGCCCCTTCCCTGGAGCCACGCCCCTCCTTGTAGCCACGCCCCCTCCCTGGGGGCAGCCCCCCTCCCGGCCATGTGCCCCTAGGTGAAGCCACGCCCCTTTCTGCGAAGCCACGCCCCCTCCCGCGAGGCCACGCCCCCTCAATGCCCGGTCCCGTAAGGCGAGGCCACGCCCCCTCCGCTTAGCCACGCCCCCCACGAGCACAGGCCCCTGCGCGAAGCCCCGCCCATCCCGAAGCCCCGCCCACTCCCGTAGGCCCCGCCCCCTCGCTGCTCACGTGTCCCCGCCGCGAAGCCCCGCCCCCTCCCCGAAGCCACGCCCACCCCGAAGCCCCGCCCACCGGCCCCACCCCAAACCCCGCCCACCCCCCGAAGCCCCGCCCACACCCATAAGCCCCGCCCCCCGCCCCAAGCCCCGCCCCGCGGGGGGGAGGAACAACCCCCCACCCCCCCTCCGGGCCCAGCCCCGCCCCCTCCAAGCCCCGCCCCCTCCAAGCCCCGCCCCCTCCAAGCCCCGCCCCCTCCGGGCGGTGGGCGGGGCCTCACCTGGAAGATGAAGCTGCTCCAGCTGCCCGCGTCCATGGCGCTCGGGCGGGAGGGGCGGGGGGAGCGGGCGCGGCGCGCGCCGCCGCTGATTGGCTCCGGCCCCGCCCCGCCCGCCGCCGATTGGCCGCCGCCGCCCGCCGCGCCCCCGCCCCTCGCGGCCCCCTCCCGCCGCCCGCCGCCGGGGCCCCCGCGCACAAAATGGCGGCGGCGGCGCCGCCCCCGCGGGCCCGGCCGGCACCATCGGGGCGGGGGGCGCCGTGACGACAGCCCCCCCCCTCCCCCGCCCCCTCCCCTCCGCTCCTCCCCCTCCCCCCCCCGCCCCCGCCGCTTGGTACGGCCCGGGGCTCGCCGGCAGCGCCGCCCGCCGCCGCCGCCGCCTCCAAAAGGGCCCCGGGGGGGTCGGGGGGGCTCGGGGGGGCTCGGGGGGAACTGGGAGGGGGGGTGGGGTGGGGGGGTCCCGGGGTGCGGGGGAGGCCGGGGTTTTGGGGGGAATTCGGGGTGTTTTGGGGGCGGGGGGGCGCAGGCCGCAGGGTGATCCCCTCAGGGGGAGCGCGGTTGCCATGGAGACGGGGCGGGAGGGGCGGGGGAGCCGCGCGGTTGCTATGGAGACGGAGGGGGAGGGAGGGGGGAGGCAGCGCGGTTGCTATGGAGACGGGCCTGAGGGGAGGGGGAGGCCGCGCGGTTGCTATGGAGACGGAGGGGGAGGGAGGGGGGAGGCCGCGCGGTTGCTATGGAGACGGGCCTGAGGGGAGGGGGAGGCCGCGCGGTTGCTATGGAGACGGGCGGGAGGGGCGGGGGAGCCGCGCGGTTGCTATGGAGACGGGCCTGAAGGGAGGGGGAGGCCGCGCGGTTGCCGTAGAGACGGGCGGGCGGGCAGCGCGGTTACCATGGAGACTGGGGGGGGGGGGGGGGGGGGGCAGCGCGGTCGCCATGGCGACGGGCGGGCGGGCAGCGCGCCGATTGGCTGCCGCCGGGGAGAGGCGCGAAAGCGGGCCGCTCCCCGGCGGCCACGCCCCCTTCTCGCAGGCCACGCCCCCGCGCTTCCCGCCCTTTTGGCCGTGAGGCGCCGCCGCCATCTTGGGCGCTGAGGGAGCGGCGGGCGCGGCCCCCCCCCCCCCCCCCCCGGCCCCGTTTCCGCCCGTTTTTCCCCCAAATTTCCCCCGATTTCCCCCCGTTTCCCCCCTCAGCGGGAGGCCCAGGGCAGCAGGCGGCGGCGCAGCTCCCTGGCCAGCAGCTCCCCGCTCGCGGCGGCCGCCCTCCAGCATCGCCCGGTTCTCCTGCGCCCGCCGCGCCAGGTAGGGCAGCACCGCCTCGGCCGGCCCGAACGGCACCGACTTGTACACCAGGAAACCCGCCCGGCCTGCCGCCAGCGGCGCAGTCACCGGGGGGGCCCCGAAATCCCCGAGGGGGGGGCCCCAAATCCCAGAAGACCCCACTGGGAGGCCCGAAACCCCGTCGGGGGGGGGACCCGAAATCCCCAAAGGGAGCCTCAAAACCCTGAAGGGGGGACCCAAACCCGCCCTGGGAGCCCCAAAATCCCCTGTTGGAGCCCTCAAATCCCCAAAAGGAGCCTCAAAATCCCACGTGGAGCCCTCAAATCCCCAAAAGGAGCCCCAAAACCCTGAAGGGGGGACCCAAAACCCCACTGGGAGCCCCAAAATCCCCCGTTGGAGCCCTCAAATCCCAAAAAGGAGCCCCAAAATCCCACGTGGAGCCCTCAAATCCCCAACAGGAGCCCCAAAACCCTGAAGGGGGACCCAGAACCCCACTGGGAGCCCCAAAATCCCCTGTTGGAGCCCTCCAAATCCCAAAAAGGAGCCCCAAAATCCCATGTGGGGCCCTCAAATCCCTGAAACAGGGGGAGCCCCAAAACCCCCCTGGGAGCCCCAAAATCCCGTGTTGGAGCCCTCAAATCCCCAAAAAGAGCCTCAAAACCCTGAAGGGGGACCCAAAACCCCACTGGGAGCCCCAAAACCCCACTAGGAGCCCTCAGGTCCCAAAAGGAGCCCCAAAACCCCAAAGGGGGACCCAAAAATTCCAGTCAGGGGGAGCCAAAACCCCATGGGGAACCCCAAGAGCCCAAAAAGGAAGCCCCAAAACCCACTTGGGAGCCCCAAAATCCCATTGGGGGGACCCAAAACCCCCTAGGAGCCCTAAGGTCCCATTGGGAGCCCCAAAACCCCAAAAAAGGGAGCCCCAGAAATCCCAGTCAGGGGGCCAAAACCCTATGGGGAACCCCAAGAGCCCAAAAAGGAGCCCCAAAACCCCCCTTGGGAGCCCGAAACCCCGAAAGGGAGCCCCAAAACCCCAAAGGGAGCCCCAAAACCACTGAGGGGCCCCCAAGACCCCAGCGGGGACCCCTAAGACCAGAGCAGGACCCCCGAAGGTCCCCCAACCCCCTCGAGGAGCCCCCGAATCCTTTAGGAGCCCCCAGCCCCCCCCGGACCCCCAAAACCCCCCAGGACCCCCAAACCCCCCCAGGACCCCCAACCCCCCCAGGACCCCCAAACCCCCCCCCAGGACCCCCAAACCCCCCCAGGACCCCCAACCCCCCCCCCAGGACCCCCCAAACCCCCCCAGGACCTCCCAAACCCCCCCCAGGACCCCCAACCCCCCCCCCCCAGGACCCCCAAACCCCCCCAGGACCCCCAAAACCCCCCCAGGACCTCCCAAAGCCCCCCCCCCAGGACCCCCAAACCCCCCCCAAGACCCCCAAAACCCCCCCCCCCAGGACCTCCCCAAAGCCCCCCCCCAGGACCCCCAAAACCCCCCCCAGGACCCCCAAAACCCCCCCAGGACCTCCCAAACCCCCCCAGGACCTCCCAAAACCCCCCCAGGACCTCCCAAACCCCCCCAGGACCTCCCAAACCCCCCAGGACCCCCAACCCCCCCAGGACCCCCAAACCCCCCCAGGACCCCCAAACCCCCCCCCAGGACCCCCAAAACCCCCCAGGACCCCCAAAACCCCCCAGGACCCCCAAACCCCCCCCCCGGACCCCAAAACCCCGCACCAAGCGCCAGCGAGACAGTGGTCGCACATCCCCAGCAGCTGCCCGAAGCACACGGCGCCGTCCCGTGGCAGCCCCAGCTCCTCCATCCTGCGGGGAACCCCCCGGTAACACCCCAATTAACACCCCAATTAGCCCCCCCACCTCAATAACCCCCGCAGACCCCAGTTAGCCCCAGCCCACCCCCGATTACCCCCCACGCACCCCAATTACCCCACACACACCCCAGTTATCCCCCCATTAAGCCCTCAGTTACCCCCATACACACCCCAATTACCCCCCCCGGGGGCTAATTACCCCCTACATGCCCTAATTAACCCCTCCCACTTCCCAATTACCCCCCCCCCGCACCCTAATTACCCCCCAAATTACCCCCCCACCCTAATTTCCCCCCGAATTAACCCCCACCACCCCAATTACACCCCATTTACCGCCCATTGTCCCGCAATAACCCCCCGTCAACCCGTTAATTACCCCCCCAGGGGGCCAATTACCCCTGACACACCGATTACCCCCCCCAGAGGCTAATTACCCCCCTCCCACCCCAATTAACCCCCCCACACCCCAAATTAACCCCTCCCACACCCCAATTACCCCCCTACACACCCTGTCACGCCCCCCGATTAACCCCTTACACCCCGATCACCCCCCATTACCCCCTCAATTACCCCTCCAGGGGGCTAATTACCCCCACACACCCCAATTAACCCCCCCACACCCCAATTAACCCCTCGCACACCCCAATTAACCCCTACACACCCTGTCACGCCCCTGATTAACCCCTTACACCCCAATCACCCCCCAGTACCCCCTCAGTTACCCCCCAGGGGGCCCCAATTACCCCCCACCCCCTAACCCCCAGCCATTACCCCCCCCACCCCAATTAACCCCCCTACACACCCCGTCACCCCCCCAATTAACCCCTTACACCCCGATCACCCCCCATTACCCCCTCAGTTACCCCCCAGGGGCTAATTACCCACCCCCCCATCCCCCAATTACCCCCCCCACCCCCCCAATTAACCCCCCGCCCCAATTAACCCCCCAATTAGCGCCCACCTGCGCACGGCGAGCTGCACGGAGCCCTCGTTGTGCGTGGCCACCATCAGCTCCAGGCGCCCCCCGGCCCGCGCCGCCCGCGCCAGCGCCAGCTCCAGGCACTGCTCGTAGCTGGGGGGGGGCAGGGAGATTTGGGGCGATTCGGGGCGTTTTGGGGCGATTCGGGGCATTTTTGGGTCCCCGCGGGGGTCCCCGGGGGCCGCGGCCCACCTGCGGTCGGTGTGCTGGCGGCTGGGCAGGGCGGCGCCGCGGGCGCGCTCGTGCTGCAGGTAGGCGCCGCGCACCAGCTTCAGCCCCACGCAGGCCCCGAGGCGCTGGGCCCGGCTCAGCACCGCCCCCAGGTCCCCCACGGCGTCCTGGGGGGCGGGGGGGGCGGTCGGGGGGCGCCCGGACCCACAGCCGAGCCCGGACCCACAGCCGAGCCCGGACCCATAGCGTGGTGCCCGGACCCATAACTGACCCCTGACCTGTAACCGACCCCTGACCCATAACTGACCCCTGCCCCACAACCGACCCCTGACCCGTAACCGACCCCTGACCCGTAACTGACCCCTGACCCAGAACTGACCCCTGACCCATAACTGACCCCTGCCCCGCAACCGACCCCTGACCCGTAACTGACCCCTGACCCCTAACCGACCCCTGCCCCATAACCGACCCCTGCCCCCTAACCGACCCCTGACCCATAACCGACCCCTGACCCATAACCGACCCCTGACCTGTAACTGACCCCTGACCCATAACTGACCCCTGACCTGTAACCGACCCCTGACCCCTAACCGACCCCTGCCCCATAACTGACCCCTGCCCCATAACTGACCCCCTGCCCCGTAACCGACCCCTGCCCTGTAACCGACCCCTGCCCCACAACTGACCCCTGCCCCATAACCGACCCCTGCCCCATAACCGACCCCTGACCCATAACTGACCCCTGCCCCATAACTGACCCTGACCCGTAACTGACCCCTGCCCCATAACCGACCCCTGACCCATAACTGACCCCTGACCCGTAACCGACCCCTGACCCATAAACCGACCCCTGACCCCTAACCGACCCCTGCCCCATAACCGACCCCTGACCCATAACTGACCCCTGACCCATAACCAACCCCTGACCCCTAACCGACCCCTGCCCCATAACCGACCCCTGACCCCTAACTGACCCCTGCCCCATAACCGACCCCTGCCCCATAACCGACCCCTGACCCCTAACTGACCCCTGACCCGTAACCGACCCCTGACCCATAACCGACCCCTGACCCCTAACCGACCCCTGCCCCATAACCGACCCCTGCCCCATAACCGACCCCTGACCCCTAACCGACCCCTGCCCCACAACCGACCCCTGCCCCATAACCGACCCCTGACCCCTAACTGACCCCTGCCCCATAACCGACCCCTGCCCCATAACCGACCCCTGACCCCTAACTGACCCCTGACCCGTAACCGACCCCTGACCCCTAACCGACCCCTGACCCCTAACCGACCCCTGCCCCATAACCGACCCCTGCCCCATAACCGACCCCTGACCCCTAACCGACCCCTGCCCCACAACCGACCCCTGCCCCATAACCGACCCCTGACCCCTAACTGACCCCTGCCCCATAACCGACCCCTGCCCCACAGCTGACCCCCTGGGGGCATGGCCTGGGGGCAGGGGGTGCCGGACCCACAGCTAACGCCCTGCCCCATAACTCACGGCCTGCCCCACAGCCCTGCCCCACATCTCCCCGCACCCACCCGCAGGTAGGCCTGCCCCACACCCAGCCCCACATCTCCCCACCCCCCGCCCCCACACCCCCCAGCCCCCACCCACCCGCAGGTAGGCCTGCTGCGTGTGCCAGACCCACATCTCCCCACCCCCTGCCCCACATCTCCCCACACCCAGCCCCACACTCTGCCCCACACTGCCCCACGCCCCCACCCACCCGCAGGTAGGCCTGCCCCACACCCTGCCCCACACCAGCCCCACACCCCGCCCCACACTGCCCCACGCCCCCACCCACCCGCAGGTAGGCCTGCTGCGTGTGCCAGCCCCACATCTCCCCACACCCTGCCCCACACCCCGCCCCACACCGCCCCACACCTGCACCCACCCGCAGGTAGGCCTGCTGCGTGTGCCAGCCCCACATCTCCCCACCCCCTGCCCCACCCCCTGCCCCACACCGCCCCACACCCGCGCCCACCCGCAGGTAGGCCTGCTGCGTGTGCCAGACCCACGGCGCGGCGCGGTTGTGGCGCCCCATCAGCGCCAGCCCCAGCAGCGTCAGCGCCGCCCGCAGCTCGCTCTGCTCCGCGTCCAGCAGCACCCGCACCCCGCTGCGCGCCGCCGCCTGCGGGGCCGCACGTAGGGGGCAGCCCCACGGATAGGGGGCAGCCCCACACGTAGGGGGCAGCCCCACGGATATGGGGCAGCCCCACGGATATGGGGCAGCCCCACAGATACGGGGCAGCCCCACGGATGGGGGGCAGCCCCACGGATATGGGGCAGCCCCACGGGTAGGGGGAGACCCACGGATAGGGGGCAGCCCCACACGTAGGGGGCAGCCCCACGGATATGGGGCAGCCCCACGGCTATGGGGCAGCCCCACACATGGGGGGCAGCCCCACGGGTAGGGGGTGGGGGCACCGCTATGGGGCAGGGGCACTTGTGGGGCAGGGACATGGCCATGGGGCAGGGACACAGGTGGGGGCAGCCCCATAGCTATGGGGCAGGGGCACGGGTAGGGGGCAGGGACATGGCTATGGGGCAGCCCCACAGATAGGGGCGGGGCACAGGTAGGGGGCAGGGGCACGCCTATGGGGCAGGGATGTGACTATAGGCAGCCCCACAGGTAGGGGGCAGCCCCATAGCTATGGGGCAGGGACACAGATAGGGGGCAGGGACACGGCTATGGGGCAGGGACACGGCTATGGGGCAGGGACACGGGTAGGGGCACGGCTATGGGGCAGGGACACAGCTATGGGGCAGGGACACGGCTATGGGGCAGCCCCATAGCTATGGGGTAGGGACACAGCTATGGGGCAGGGACGTGACTATAGGGCAGGGACACTGCTATGGGGCTGCCCCATACCTATGGGGTAGGGACACAGGTAGGGGGCAGGGACACGGCTATGGGGCTGCCCCATAGCTATGGGGTGGGGACACAGGTAGGGGCACGGCTATGGGGCAGGGACACGGCTATGGGGCAGCCCCATAGCTATGGGGTAGGGACACAGCTATGGGCAGGGACGTGACTATAGGGCAGGCACACCGCTATGGGGCAGCCCCATAGCTATGGGGCAGGGACACAGGTAGGAGCACAGCTATGGGGCAGGGACACGGCTATGGGGCAGCCCCACAGGTAGGGAGAGACCCACAGGTAGGGACAGGGACAGTTGTGGGCAGGGACACAGGTAGGGGCAGGGACATGGCTATAGGGCAGCCCCACAGCTAGGGGGCAGCCCCATAGCTATAGGACAGGGACACAGCTATGGGGCAGGGACGTGACTATAGGGCAGGGACATGGCTATGGGGCAGCCCCACAGGCAGGGCAGCCCCATAGCTATGGGGCAGGGGCACTCGTGGGGCAGGGACGTGGCCGTGGGGCAGGGGCCTGGTTATGGGGCAGGGCATGGCTATAGGGCAGGGACACGGCTATGGGGCAGGGGCACTTGTGGGGCAGGGACTTGGCCGTGGGGCAGGGACGCAGCTATGGGGCAGGGACGCAGCTATGGGGCAGGGGCGCTTGTAGGGCCGACCCCCCCCAAGCCCCCCGCGCCGTGGGGCAGCCCCACACCAGCCCCCCCCCCCGCCCCCCGCCCCGCTCACCGCCGCCACCCCGTCGAGGCGCTGCAGCGCGGCGCCCAGCTGCGCGTTGTCGGCCGCGCTCAGGCACGAGAAGGCCGGCGCCTGCCGTGGGGAGAGCGTGGGGTGATGTGGGGCGGCCGTGGGGCGGCTGTGGGGCAGCTATGGGGCGCTATGGGGCGGCTATGGGGCAGCCGTGGGGCTCACCTCGCCCCCCAGCGCCGCCATCACGCGCTCCACGCTCAGCTCCGAGCCCGGCTCCTCCGCCCGCTGCGACAGCGTCTCCT
This sequence comes from Anser cygnoides, assembly GCF_040182565.1. Classification (NCBI taxonomy): domain Eukaryota; kingdom Metazoa; phylum Chordata; class Aves; order Anseriformes; family Anatidae; genus Anser; species Anser cygnoides. The sequence goes on along the minus strand of NC_089900.1, from coordinate 117,236 downwards.
GCGGGGCCCGCGGCGCGCTCAGCCCGGCCCTGCCCCACACTTGGGGGGCTGCCCCACACTTGGGGGGCTGCCCCACACCTCGGGGGCCCCCCTCCCCCCCCACTCACGCAGAGGCGGGCGCTCAGCAGGGCCGTCACCTTGAGCTGCATCATGGCCCCCGGCCCCGTGCCGGCCGCCAGCCCCACGCACGCCAGCGCCGCGCGGCCGTTGGCCTCCAGCTGCGGCTCCCTGCGGGCCCCACAGCGCCCCATAGCGCCCCACAGCTGCCCCATAGCGCCCCATAGCGCCCCATAGCTGCCCCATAGCTGCCCCATAGCGCCCCATAGCTGCCCCATAGCGCCCCATAGCGCCCCATAGCTGCCCCATAGCGCCCATAGCGCCCCACAGCACCCCATAGCTGCCCCATAGCGCCCCATAGGGCCCCATAGCTGCCCCATAGCGCCCCATAGCTGCCCCATAGCGCCCCATAGCGCCCCATAGCTGCCCCATAGCTGCCCCATAGCGCCCCATAGCTGCCCATAGCGCCCCATAGCGCCCCATAGCTGCCCCACAGCTGCCCCATAGTGCCCCATAGCGCCCCATAGCCACCCCACAGCACCCCATAACTGCCCCACAGCGCCCCATAGCGCCCCACAGCGCCCCATAGCGCCCCATGGCTGCCCCATAGCTGCCCCATAGCTGCCCCATAGCACCCCATAGCTGCCCCATAGCACCCCATAGCTGCCCCATAGCGCCCCATAGCCGCCCCATAGCGCCCCACAGCGCCCCATAGCGCCCCATAGTGCCCCATAGCTGCCCCATAGCCACCCCATAGCTGCCCCACACCGCTGCTGGCCTTGAACCAGTGCTCTCTGTGGGTCCCTTGTGCCCCACACCTCACCCCACAGCTGCCCCACTCGCGCCCCATAGCGAGCCCCACAGCCTGCCCCATGGTGAGCCCACAAAGCACACCCCACACCCTGCCCCACACCCGCCCCACACCCACCCCACATCGTGCCCCACACTTTGCCCCATGCTTGCCCCACACCCACCCCCCACCACCCCCCACCTCGCCCCATGCCCACCCCACACCTGCCCCACACCTGTCCCCCACCTGCCCCACACCCACCCCACACCCACCCACACCTCACCCCCAGCCACCCCCCACCTGCCCCACACCTGCCCCACAGCCCCCCCACCCCCCACCCCCCACCCCCCCCACCCCTCACCCCCCACCTCACCCACACCCACCCCCACCCGCCCCCCCCCCGCCCCTACCCGCCGTGCTGCCCCCCGTCCTCGTTGGGCAGCGCCAGCAGCGGCCGCAGCCCCAGGGCGCGGAGGCGGCCGGCGGCGCCCTGCAGCTGCGCGGGGGTCTCGCCCCCCACGAAGTGCCCGTAGAAGGAGCCCCGCAGCGCCGCGCCCCACAGCCGCGCCCCCAGCACCCGCCGCGACGCCCGCAGCACCTGGGGGGCAGCTATAGGTCAGCTATGGGGTGCTGTGGGGTGCTGTGGGGTGCTATAGGGCGCTATGGGGTGGGTATGGGGTGCTATGGGGCACTGCGGGGTGGATATGGGGCAGGTATGGGACGCTATGGGGCGCTATGGGGCGGATATGGGGCAGATATGGGGCGCTATGGGGCGGGTGTGGGGTGGGTATGGAGTGCTGTGGGGTGCTATGGGGCACTACGGAGGCGGATATGGGGCAGGTATGGGGCGCTATGGGGCGCTATGGGGTGGGTGTGCGGTGGGTATGGGACACCTGGGGGGCGCTATGGGGCACTACGGGGCGGGTATGGGGCAGATATGGGGCGCTATGGGGTGCTATGGGGTGCTATGGGGCGGATATGGGGCGCTATGGGGCGCTATGGGGCGCTATGGGGTGCTATGGGGTGGATATGGGGCGCTATGGGGTGGGTGTGGGGTGGGTATGGAGTGCTGTGGGGCGCTATGGGGCACTACAGGGCGGATATGGGGTGCTATGGGGCGCTATGGGGTGGGTATGGGGCAGATATGGGGCGCTATGGGGTGGGTGTGCAGTGGGTATGGGACGCCTGGGGGGCGCTATGGGGCACTACGGGGCGGATATGGGGCGCTATGGGGCGCTATGGGGCGCTATGGGGCGCTATGGGGCACTATGGGGTGCTATGGGGCGGATATGGGGCAGATATGGGGCACTATGGGGTGCTATGGGGCGGATATGGGCAGATATGGGGCACTATGGGGTGCTATGGGGCGGATATGGGGCGCTATGGGGTGGGTGTGCGGTGGGTATGGGACACCTGGGCGGCGCTATGGGGCACTACGGGGCGGGTATGGGCAGATATGGGGCGCTATGGGGCGCTATGGGGTGCTATGGGGTGGATATGGGGCGCTATGGGGTGGGTGTGGGGTGGGTATGGAGTGCTGTGGGGCGCTATGGGGCACTACAGGGCGGATATGGGGTGCTATGGGGCGCTATGGGGTGGGTATGGGGCAGATATGGGGCGCTATGGGGCGCTATGGGGTGGGTGTGGGGCAGCTATGGGGTGCTATGGGGTGCTGTGGGGCGGATATGGGGCAGGTATGGGGCACTATGGGGCGCTATGGGGCAGGTATGGGGTGGGTATGGGGCAGCTGGCGGTGCCTGGGGGGCGCTATGGGGTGGGTGTGGGGTGGGTATGGGGTGCTGTGGGGTGCTATGGGGCACTGTGGGGCGGGTATGAGGCAGATATGGGGCGCTATGGGGCGCTATGGGGCAGCTATGGGGTGGGTGTGGAGTGGGTGTGGGGTGGGCATGGGGTGCTATGGAGTGCTGTGGGGTGCTATGGGGCACTACGAGGCGGATATGGGGCAGGTATGGGACGCTATGGGGCGCTATGGGGTGGGTGTGGGGTGCTATGGGGCAGGTATGGGGCGGGTGTGGGGCACCCTATGGGGCGCTATGGGGCAGCCATGGGGTGGGTATGGGTGCTACAGGGCACTACAGGGCAGATATGGGGCGCTACGGGGCACCCTATGGGGCAGGTATGGGGCATGCTATGGGCAGATATGGGGCAGGTATGGGGCGCTATGGGGCACCCTATGGGGCAGGTACGGGGCATGCTATGGGCGGATATGGGGCAGATGTGGGGCGCTATGGGGCGGGTATAGGGCGCTATGGAGTGGGTACGGGGCAGCTGGGGGGTGGGTATGGGGTGCTATGGGGCGGCTGTGGGGCGCTATGGGGCGCTATGGGGCAGATATGGGGCGCTATGGGCGGGCATGGGGCCCTATGGGGCACACTATGGGGCACTATGGGGTGGGTATGGGGTACCCTATGGGGTGCTATGGGGTGTGCTGTGGGGCAGCTATGGGGCGCTATGGGGCACCCTATGGGGCACCCTACGGACACCCTATGGGGCACCCTATGGGTCGCTATGGGGCACCCTACAGACACCCTACGGGGCGCTATGGGGCCCTATGGGGCACGCTGTGGGGCGCTACGGGACACCCTACGGGACACCCTATGGGGTGCTATGGGGCAGGTATGGGGTGCTATGGGGGGGGCGTGGGGCCCTATGGGGCACCCTGTGGGGCGCTGTGGGTCTCGCTATGGGGCGCTATGGGGCACCCTACGGACACCCTACGGGGCACCCCGTGGGGCAGACGTGGGGTCCCAGGGGGTGTCTGGGGGGGGTCCCTGGGGTCCCTGGGGGTGTCCCGGGGGTGTCCTGGGGGTTCCCAGGGGTTCCCAGGGGTGTCCCGGGGGGTCCCGGGGGTGTCCCGGGGGGGTCCCGGGGGGGTCCCTGGGGGTCCCTGGGGGTGTCCCGGGGGTGTCCGGGGGTGTCCCGGGGGGGTCCCTGGGGTGCCCTGGGGGTGTCCTGGGGGTTCCCAGGGGTTCCCAGGGGTGTCCCGGGGGGTCCCGGGGGTGTCCCGGGGGGGTCCCGGGGGGGTCCCTGGGGTGTCCCTGGGGGTGTCCCGGGGGGGTCCCGGGGGCATTCCCAGGAGGGTGTCCCGGGGGGGTCCAGGGGTTCCCTGGGGGTGTCCCGGGGGGTCCCGGGGGGGGTCCCGGGGGGGTGTCCCAGGGGTGTCCTGGGGGTTCCCAGGGGTTCCCAGGGGTGTCCCGGGGGGTCCCGGGGGTGTCCCGGGGGGGTCCCGGGGGGGTCCCTGGGGTGCCCTGGGGGTGTCCTGGGGGTGTCCCGGGGGGTTCCCAGGGGTGTCCCGGGGGGTCCCGGGGGGGGTTCCGGGGGGGTGTCCCAGGGGTGTCCCTAGGGGTGCCCCGGGGGTGCCCCGGGGGGGTCCCTGGGGGTGTCCCTGGGTGTCCCTGGGGGTCCCTGGGTGTCCCTGGGTGCCCCTGGGTGCCCCTGGGGGTCCCTGGGTGCCCCGGGGGTGTTGTGGGGGTGCCCCCGGGTGCCCCCGGGTGCCCCCGGGTGCCCGCGGGTCCCTCACCGTCTCGGCGTGGCGGCCCAGGCCGGGCACCCCGCAGAGCCGCAGCACGAGCAGCGCCCGCGCCAGCTCCCAGCCGCTGCGCGCCCCCAGCGCCGCCCCCGCGCCGAAGTCCAGGGGGGGCCGGGGGGGGCCTCGGGGGGCCTCGGGCGGCGGCATCGGGCCGGGGGTGGCCGGGGGGGGCCGGGGCCGGGCCTTTAATAGCCCGCGGCGGGCAACCATTAACCGGGGTCGGCCGGGGTCACCGGGGGGGGCGGGGGGGGGCACGTGGGGGGGCACGTGGGGGGCACGTGGGGGGCACGTGGGGGGCACGTGGGGGGGGGCACGTGGGGGGCACGTGGGGGGGGCACGTGGGGGGCAGGGGGCGAAGGGCGCTGGGGGGGGGGGGGAGCGGGGCCGTGACCCGGAGCGGGGGTACGGGGGGGGGGGGGGGGGGGGGGCAACGTGGGGGGGGCGGGGGGGCCCCATAGCGGGGCAATGTGTGGGGCAGGGGGCCCCTGTGCCCCACTGATCCCATGCTGTGGGGCAGGAGACCCCATAGTGAAGGGCATGTGCCCCATAGCGGGGCAATGTGTGGGGCGGGGGACCCCATGGGGGGCAACGTGGGGGGTAGGGGGGCCCATAGCAGGGCAATGTGTGGGGCAGGGGGCCCCATGGTGAGACAATGTGTGGGGCGGGGGGGCCCCTGTGCCCCATAGCAGGGCAATGTGTGGGGCAGGGGGCCCTGTGCCCCATAGCGGGGCAATGTGTGTGGGGCGGGGGACCCCACAGTGGGACAATGTGTGGGGCAGGGGACCCCTGTGCCCCACTGATCCCATGCTGTGGGGCAGGAGACCCCATAGTGCAGAGTCTGTGCCCCATAGCGGGGCAATGTGTGGGCAGGGGACCTCTGCGCCCCATAGCAAGCAAATGTGTGGGGCAGGAACCCTCTGTGCCCCATAGCAGGGCAATGTGTGGGGCAGGGGGCCCCACAGTGAGACAATGTGTGGGGTGGGGGACCCCATAGTGCAGAGTCTGTGCCCCATAGCAAGCAAATGTGTGGGGCGGGAACCCTCTGCGCCCCATAGCGAGCCCACACGTGGGGCAGGGGACCCCCGTGCCCCCCCGACCCTGTTCCGTGGGGCAGGGTCTGTGCCCCATAGCGAGCCTGGAGGTGTGGGGCAGGAACCCCCACAGCGCAGGGCCTGCGCCCCACAGCAAGGCAAAGTGTGGGGCAGGAGCCCTCCGTGCCCCACTGACCCTGCTCCGTGGGGCAGAGTTCCCCCCACGTGTCCCACACCCCACAGCAACCCCAATGTGGGGCAGAGCCCCCCACCCCCCCACCCCCCCGCTATGGGGCAGAGCCCCCTGCCCCACAACCCCCCCGCTATGGGGCAGAGCCCCCCCTGCCCCACAACCCCCCTCCAAGCACACAGCACCCAGGCCCCTGCTTCCCACGGGTGCTTTATTGGGGGATGCTGTGGGGCAGGAGCCGTGGGGCAGGATCCGTGGGGCTGGCTCCATGGGTCTGGCTCCATGGGTCATGCTGTGGGGCAGGATCCGTGGGGCCGGCTCCGTGGGTCGCGCCGTGGGGCAGGATCTGTGGGGCAGGCTCCATGGGGCAGGATCCGTGGGGCTGGCTCCATGGGTCGTGCTGTGGGGCAGGATCTGTGGGGCCGGCTCCGTGGGGCTGGCTCCATGGGGCAGGATCTGTGGGGCAGGATCCGTGGGGCCGGCTCCGTGGGGCTGGCTCCATGGGGCAGGATCTGTGGGGCAGGCTCCGTGGGGCTGGCTCCGTGGGTCGCGCCGTGGGGCAGGATCCGTGGGTCGCGCCGTGGGGCAGGGCTCAGTAGTTGGAGCCGCGCTCCTGCTGCCGGTAGCCGCCGCGCCGCAGGTAGCCGCCGTCGCCCTTGCGGTAGCCGTCCTTCTGGTCTGGGGGGGGAGAGGGGGTGAGCGGCGCCGTGGGGCAGGCCGTGGGGCAGGCCGTGGGGCAGGCCGTGGGGCAGGCCGTGGGGCAGGCCGTGGGGCGCTATGGGGCAGGGCTCACCGCGGAAGTAGCCGCCGTAGGAGCCCTGCTTGTGGTCGAAGACGCGCTCGTTGTTCTCCACCAGCCCGCCCAGCTTCTCGGCCAGCTGCAGCGCCAGGTTCTGCTGCGCCGTGGGCTCCGTGCGGTGCATCATCACCGTCTGCGTCGGCTGGTCCAGGGACGCCTGCGGGACCCGCACTGCCCCGCTGCGCCCCACTGCGCCCCACAGTGCCCCACGGCTGCCCCACTGCTGCCCCACTGCGCCCCACGGCGCCCCACGGCGCCCCACATTGCCCCACATTGCCCCACTGCGCCCCACGGCGCCCCACAGTGCCCCATGGCTGCCCCACGGCCGCCCCACAGCACCCCACTGCGCCCCACGGCGCCCCACAGCGCCCCACATTGCCCCACGGCGCCCCGTGCCCAGGCTGCGCTGCCATGCGCCACCGCGCGTCGCCCTGCAGGTGCTCCGTGCCGCCCCACAGCCGCCCCCTGGTGCCCCACAGCGCCCCACATCCACCCCACGGCACCCCACAGCTGCCCTATATCGCCCCACATCAGCCCCACATCGCCCCCCACCTGCCCCGTATCACCCCCCACTGCCCCATAGCTGCCCCACATCGCCCCACATCAGCCCCAGAGCACCCCACAGCACCCCACAACTGCCCCCCAGTGCTCCATAGTCGCCCCACACTGCCCCACAGCTGCCCCCCATCACCCCATAGCTGCCCCGTATCACCCCCCAGCTGCCCCCCATCACCCCATAGCTGCCCCATATCGCCCCACAGCTGCCCCCCATCACCCCACACCGCCCCCCAGCTGCCCCCCATCACCCCACAGCTGCCCCATAGCACCCCACAACTGCCCCCCAGTGCTCCAGTCACCCCATATTGCCCCATAGCTGCCCCCCATCACCCCCCAGCTGCCCCCCATCACCCCACACTGCCCCATAGCTGCCCCGTATCACCCCATACCTGCCCCCATCACCCCACAGCCGCCCCACATCACCCCATAGCTGCCCCATAGCTGGCCCCCATTGCCCCACAGCTGCCCCCCATCACCCCACCCTGCCCCACAGCTGCCCCGTATCACCCCATAGCTGCCCCATATCACCCCATATTGCCCCACAGCTGCCCCCCATCGCCCCACAGCTGCCCCCCATCGCCCCACAGCTGCCCCATAGCTGCCCAGTATCACCCCATAGCTGTCCCATAGCCACCCCCCATCACCCCATAGCTGCCCCATAGCACCCCACAACTGTCCCCCAGTGCTCCAGTCACCCCATATTGCCCCATAGCTGCCCCCATCACCCCACAGCTGCCCCCCATCACCCCCCAGCTGCCCCCCATCACCCCACAGCTGCCCCATAGCACCCCACAACTGCCCCCCAGTGCTCCAGTCACCCCATATTGCCCCATAGCTGCCCCCATCACACCACAGCTGCCCCCCATTGACCCCCAGCTGCCCCCCATCACCCCATAGCCACCCCCCATCACCCCATACTGCCCCATAGCTGCTCCCCATCGCCCCACAGCTGCCCCCCATCACCCCATAGCTGCTCCCCATCGCCCCACAGCTGCCCCCCATCACCCCACAGCTGCCCCCCATCACCCCACAGCTGCCCCCCTTCGCCCCATAGCCGCCCCCCATCACCCCATAGCTGCCCCCCATCGCCCCACAGCTGCCCCACAGCCGCCCCCCATGGCCCCCCGCCGCCCCCACCATGAGCTCCTCGTTGATGATCATCTTGCTGATGATGCTGTGCACCGTGGGCAGGTCCAGCTGGAACATGTCGGCCAGGATCTCCATGCTGCGGGCCGGGAGGGCGCCGCGGCGTCACCGCGATGACGTCACCGCGCCCCCATGACGTCACCGCGCCCCCGATGACGTCACCGCGCCCCCGATGACGTCACCGCGCCGTCACCCCGCCCCACCTGATGGAGTCGTAGACGCTGCTGTAGGTGAAGAGGTAGGTGCGCAGCGACTCCTCCTGGATCTTCCTGCAGCGCCAAAACGGGGCGAAACCCCAGCGGTTTGGGGCCGCCCCGCGCCCCTCGACCCCCCCCGGGATAAGCAAGGAGCCCGGAACGGGGCGAAACGAGGCCGTTTGGGGCCCGCGGGGCACGCACCTGACCAGCATGGCGCGCACCTTGTCGGCCTCGGGGAAGAGGTCCCAGACCTTGCCATTCATCTTCTCGTTGACGATGAAGCGGTGGCACGTGCGCCAGTCGCCCATCTTCATCGCCTTCGAGGCCGCCACCACGTGCTCCCGCATCGACTCGGGGGGGCCTGGGGGGAGAGGGGGGGCAGGGGCTATGGGGCGGTGTGGGGCAGGGGCGATGGGGCAGGATCTATGGGGCAGGATGGGGCAGGAGCTATGGGGTGGGATCTATGGGGTGAGATGGGGCAGGAGCTATGGGGCGAGGATCTATGGGGCAGGAGCTGTGGGGTGGGATCTATGGGGTGAGATGGGGCAGGGGCTACGGGGACAGGAGCTATGGGGCGGGATGGGGCAGGAGCCATAGGGCTAGGAGCTATGGGGCACAGGCTATGGGGCCAGAACACGGCAGGAGCTATGGGGCAGGCACTACAGGGCGGTTATGGGGCAGCTATGGGGCAGCTGTGGGGCAGCTGTGGGGCAGCTGTGGGGCAGCCGTGGGGCAGCTGTGGGGCAGCCGTGGGGCAGCCGTGGGGCAGCCGTGGGGCAGCCATCCCTCACACCTCCCTCCCTTACCCAGCAGGGGCTGGCGCTCGCCGACGCGCAGCTGGTGGTGGAACTGCTTGCTGATCATGCGGCGCCGGGCGTCGAACTCGTGGGCGGCCATGTAGGGGATCTCGAGCAGCATGGCGGCCACCAGGTAGACGCACTCGAGCAGCTCGAGGTTGATGTGCATGTGGAAGGGCACCTGGCGCCGCTTCTCGATCTTCTCCTGCTCGGGGTTGCGCTCCTGCAGGCTGCGCATCAGCAGCCCCTGGCCCAGCAGCTCCTTGGCGCGCCCGCTCGACTGGATGTCCAGCAGCGCGTTGTGCGCGTCCTTGATCATCCCCTCGCGGAAGGCGCAGATGCCCAGCTGCACCATGGTGCGGTTGTACAGGATCTGCGGGGGGAAGGCGGGGGGCGAGGGGCTCGGGATCGGTGCCCAACGGGGGCCCGAGGGGCCGCCGGTGGGCCAAAGGGACGGCGGGCGGCCCCAGACGGCGCCGGATTGGCACCGAGAGCACCCAGAAGGCGCCAAACCCGGGCTAAACGGCGTCGGATCGGCCCCGAATGGCACCAAAATCCCCCCGAATGGCCCCAAATTGGCCCCAAATGGCACCGAAATCCCCCCAAATGACATCAAATTGGCTCCAAATGGCACCAAAATCCCCCCAAATGGCCCCAAATCACATCAAATTGGCACCAAATGGCCCCAAAATCCCCACAAATGGCACTGAAGTGGCCCCAAATCCCACAGGGGGTTTTGGGGGACCCCAGATCCAATCCCATGGGTCTGGGGGTCCTGAGTTAGACCCTATAGGACCGGGAGGTCCCAAATTAGATCCTACGGGGCTGGGGGGTCCCAAACCAGATCCACAGGACCGGGGGCCCCAAACCAGATCCCACAGGACCGGGGGTCCCAAACCAGATCCCACAGGACCGGGGGCCCCAAACCAGATCCCACAGGACCAGGGGTCCCAAACCAGATCCCGTAGGACTGGGGGGCCCCAAACCAGATCCCATAGGACCGGGGGGCCCCAAACCAGATCCCATAGGACCGGGGGGCCCCAAACCAGATCCCATAGGACCGGGGGCCCCAAACCAGATCCCGTAGGACTGGGGGGCCCCAAACCAGATCCCATAGGACCGGGGGCCCCAAACCAGATCCCATAGGACTGGGGGCCCCAAACCAGATCCCACAGGACCGGGGGTCCCAAACCAGATCCCGCAGGACCGCGGGCAGCCCGGGGGCCCCTCGGGGCCCGCTGCGGGGCGCCCACCTGCACGGGGGGGTCGGCGTGGTGGATGTTGTCCTGCAGGTGGGACATGAGCATGAGGTCGCGCGCCTGGAACCAGCGCGAGTGCAGCGCGTGGTGGTAGATGTGGCAGAGGATGGCGCAGGTGCGGATGCGGTCGGTGCGGTCCTTGGCGTAGATGAACTTGCAGAGGCGCTCCATCAGCGCCGCCGAGTCCTCGCCCTCGTTCTCCGCCGCGTCCGCCTCCGACTGGCCCCGCGACGGCACGGCGGGGACGGCAGCCGGCCCCGGGGGGGACGAGGGGGGACGAAAACGGAGAGAAACGGCCCCAAAGTGAGACAGAGGGGCCCCAAAAAGGAGAGAGAGAAAAAAAAAACGGCCCCAAAGTGAGACAGAGGGGGCCCCAAAAAGGAGAGAAACGGCCCCAAAGTGAGACAGAGGGGCCCCAAAAAGGAGAGAAACGGCCCCAAAGTGAGACAGAGGGGCCCCGAAGGGGGGAAAATCGACCCAAAAGGAGCCAAAGGGGCCCCAAAAAGGAGCCAAAGGGCCCCAAAAAGGAGCCAAAGGGGCCCCAAAAAGGAGCCAAAGGGCCCCAAAAAGGAGAGAAAGGGCCCCAAAAAGGAGAGAAACGGCCCCAAAAAGGAGAGAAACGGCCCCAAAAAGGAGAGAAAGGGCCCCAAAAAGGAGAGAAAGGGCCCCAAAAAGGAGAGAAACGGCCCCAAAAAGGAGAGAAACGGCCCCAAAAAGGAGAGAAACGGCCCCAAAAAGGAGAGAAACGGCCCCAAAGTGAGACAGAGGGGCCCCAAAAAGGAGAGAAATGGCCCCAAAGTGAGACAAAGGGGCCCCAAAGGGAGCCAAAGGGGCCCCAAAAAGGAGAGAAACGGCCCCAAAAAGGAGAGAAACGGCCCCAAAGTGAGACAGAGGGGCCCCAAAGGGAGCCACAATGACCCCAAAGAGGAGAGAAATGGCCCCAAAGGGAGCCAAAGGGGGGAAAATCGACCCCAAGTGAGCCAAAGGGGCCCCAACAGGAGCCACAATGGCCCCAAAGGGGAGAGAAATGGCCCCAAAGGGAGACAAAGGGGCCCTGAAGCAGGGAAAATCGACCCAAAGGGAGCCAAAGGGCCCCCAAAATGAGAGAAATGGCCCCAAAGGGAGGCAGAAGCCCCAATTCCCCCAAATCCCCCCCAAAGCCCCCCAGGTGACCCGAAACCCTCTGAAATCGCCTGAAATCCCCCAAATCCCCCTGAAACCCACCCATATTGCCCCCCACACCCCGTAATCCACCTCAATGCCCCCGAAACCCCCCCGAACCCCCCGAAATTGCCTAAAATCCCCCCAAACTGCCCTGAAACCCCCCGCAATCCCCCCAAACCCCCCTGCAATCCCCCCAGATCGCCCCGAAGCCTCCCGTAATCCCCCTGAATTCCCCCCAAATCCCCCCAAATCCCCCCATAGCGCCCCAAATGGCCCCAAAACCCCCCGCAATCCCCTCAAACGCCCCCAAACTCCCCCGTAATCCCCCTGTAATGCCCCCAAACTCCCCTGTAATCCCCCCGAATGGCCCCAAAATCCCCCGTAATCCCCCCAAACCCCCCTGAAACCCCCCGAAACTCCCCAACCCCCCGTAACGCCCCCCAACCCCCCCAACCCCCCCCCGACCCCCCCCGTCCCACCTTGGAGGCGCCGGGGGGCGCGCGGCGGCGCTGCTGGGCCTTGTAGTCGAACTTGTAGTAGGTGTGCAGCACGCGGCGCAGGAAGACGCGGCACAGCTCCTCGGGGGAGCCGCGCGCCGCCAGGTACCGCTGCAGCCGCGCCACGATGGCGCACACCGGCCCTCGTCCTTCAGGTGCTCCACGTACTCTGCGCGCACACCACGGCCCCGTCGGCCCCCGTTTTCCACCGTTTGTCCCCGTTTCCCTCCGGCTTCCCCCGTTTCCCCCCCATTTCCTCCCCATTTCTCCCATTCCCTTCCATTTTCCCCCATTCCCCCCATTTTTCCCCCATCTCTCCCCATATCCCCCCATTTCCTCCCCATTTCCCCCCCAATTTCCCCCATTCTCCTCTATTTTCCCCCATTTCCCCCATTTCTCCCCACATTTCCCCCATTTTCCCCCATTCCCCCCCATTTTCCCCTCCATCTCTCCCATATCCCCCCACTTTCCCCCATTTCCTCTCCATTTCCCCCCCATTTTCCCCCATTCCCCCTCGGTTTTCCCCCATCTCTCCCCATATCCCCCCATTTCCTCCCCATTTCCCCCCCGGTTTTCCCCCATTTCCACCCATTTCTCCCCCCATTTCTCCCATTCCCTTCCATTTTCCCCCATTCCCCCCTGGTTTCCTCCCATTTTCCCCCATTTCCTCCCAATTTCCACCCATTTCCCCCCCATTTCCCCCATTCCCTTCCATTTTCCCCCATTCCCCCCATTTTTCCCCCATCTCTCCCCATATCCCCCCATATCCCCCCATTTCCCCCATTCTCCTCTATTTTCCCCCATTTCCACCCATTCCTCCCCACATTTCCCCCATTTTCCCCCATTCTTCCCCTATTTTCCCCCATTTCCTCCCCATTTCCCCCCCAATTTCCCCCATTCCCTTCCATTTTCCCCCATCTCCCCCCCATTTTCCCCCATTTCTCCCCACATTTCCCCCCCGTTGTCCCCCATTTCCTCCATTTTCCCCATTTCTCCCCAATTTTCCCCCATTCCCTCATTTCCCCCCCTTTCTCCCCATTCTTCCCCCATCTTCCCCCCATTTCCCTCTATTTCCCCGCACACCCCCCATTTTCCCTCTATTTTCCCCTATTTCCTTCCTTTTTGCCCCATTCTCCTCTATTTTCCCCCATTTTCCTCCCATTTCCCCCATTTTCTCCCCCCGCTCCCTTCCATTTGCCCCCATTCTCCCATTTCACCCCACTCTTTCCCTATTTTCCCCTATCTCTCCCCGTTTCCTTCCACTCCCTCCCCATTTTATCCCATTTTCCCTATTTTTCCCCCCAATTCCCCCCCTTTCCCTCCTTCCCCCCCCTTTCCCATTTCTCCCAATTTCCCCCTATTTTCCCCCAATTTTCCCCCCTTTTGCCCCCATTTCCTCCCCCCCTTCCCTCCTTCCCCCCCCATTTCCCCCAATTTCCCCCAATTTCCCCCAATTTTCCCCCATTTCCCCCCATTCCCCCCCCCACCCCCTTTTTGCTGCACTTTTTCCCCGTTTCCCCCCCCTTTTTTCCCCGTTTCCCCCCCATTTCCCCCCCCGTCCCCCCCCGTTTCTCCCCCCGCCCCCGATTTGCCCGATCCCCGCGCTTTTCGCCCCAGCGGCGCACCCTGGGAGTGGGGGTCGGTGTTCTGCATGATCTTGGTGAACTCCTCGTCCATGCGCTCCACCAGCGTCAGGATGCAGCCGCGCACCCGGTACGGCTGGGGGGGGGGGGGGGGCGGCGTCAGCACCCCCAAAACACCCCGAAATCACCCCAAAACCCCCCAGAAACCCCCCCGAGGTGACCCCAAAGCCTCCTAAAAGCCCCCAAAACCCCCGCAAGAGACCCCAAAGACCCCAAACTCCATCTAAAGCCCCCCCGGAAGACCCCAAAAGACCCCAAACTCCCCCCCAAATCCTCCAAGTGACCCCAAATCCCCCAAAAACCCTCCCCACGCCCCCAAAAAGACCCCAAAGCCCCCCACAGAGACCCCAAATGACCCCAAACTCCCTCCAAAGCCCCCCCAAAGGCCCCCAAAAGGACCCCAAAGCCCCCCCCAAAGGACCCCAAATCGCCCCCAAAGCCTCCCAAGCGACCCCAAAGCCCCCCAGGTGACACCCAAAAGACCCCAAAGGTCCCCAAAAAGCCCCGAAGCCCCCCAGAAACCACCCCAAAATGACCCCAACCCCCCCCAAAAGCCCCCAAAGCCCCCTAAAAAGACCCCGAACTCCCCCAAAGCCCCCCCGAAGGACCCCCCGGCCCCCCAAAAGGCCCCCAAATGACCCCAAACTCCCCCCAAGCCCCCAGAAAGCCCCCCGAAGAACCCCAAAGCCCCCCAAAGAGACCCCAAACAGACCCCAGAGGACCCCAAAGACCCCCAAAAAGACCCTAAATGACCCCAAACCCCCCCCAAAGGACCCCGAAGCCCCCCAGAAGCCTCCAAATTCCCTCCAAAGGGACCCCAAAACCCTGCCAACACCCCCCAAAACCCCCCCCAAAACACCCCAAACGACCCCAAACTCCCCCAAAGCCCCCCTGAAGGACCCAAGGGCCCCCAAAAGGCCCCCAAAGGCCCCCCCGGCCCCCCACGAGGCCCCCCCGGCGCCCCCGCACCTGCTCGGGGTTGGCGAGGTTCTCGGACTCCTCGACGATGTTCTCCCCGATGAAGATCTGGGGGTTGGCGAAGAGCACGTCCAGCAGCTCCTCGATGCACGCCAGGCACTTCTGCCACATCTCGGGCTGGGGGGGGGGCGTCAGCACCCACGGCCTGCCCCCACGGCCTGCCCCACGGCGCCCCACAGCGCCCCATAGTGCCCCATAGCCTGCCCCATAGCACCCCACAGAGCCCCACAGCCTGCCCCATAGCTCCCCATAGTGCCCCACAGCGCCCCACAGCCTGCCCCACAGCGCCCCATAGCTCCCCATAGTGCCCCATAGCCTGCCCCACGGCCTGCCCCACGGCGCCCCATAGCCTGCCCCATAACATGCCCCATAGCTGGCCCCACAGTGCCCCATAGAGCCCCATAACCTGCCCCATACCACCCCATAACCGCCCATAACCCCCCTCATAGCGCCCCATAACCCCTCACAATCTATCCCACAGCGCCCCAGTGCCCCATAACCTGCCCCACAGAGCCCCATAGCGCCCCATAACCCCCCTCATAGCGCCCCACAGCCCGCCCCACAGCACCCCAGTGCCCCATAGCGCCCCATAACCCCCCCCAATCTATCCCACAGTGCCCCGTAACATCCCACAGTGCCCCATAACCCGCCCCACAGAGCCCCAGTGCCCCATAACCTGCCCCACAGGGCCCCAGTGCCCCATAACCTGCCCCACAGCGCCCCGGTGCCCCATAATCTGCCCCACAGAGCCCCACAGCCCACCCCACAGCACCCCAGTGCCCCATAGCGCCCCATAACCCCCCCCAATCTATCCCACAGTGCCCCGTAACATCCCACAGTGCCCCATAACCCGCCCCACAGAGCCCCAGTGCCCCATAACCTGCCCCACAGGGCCCCAGTGCCCCATAACCTGCCCCACAGCGCCCCATAACCCGCCCCACAGAGCCCCGGTGCCCCATAATCTGCCCCACAGAGCCCCACAGCCCACCCCACAGCACCCCAGTGCCCCATAGCGCCCCATAACCCCCCACAATCTATCCTACAGTGCCCCGTAACACCCCACAGTACCCCATAACCCACCCCACAGCGCCCCATAACCCGCCCCACAGAGCCCCGGTGCCCATAATCTGCCCCACAGCACCCCAGTGCCCCATAACCTGCCCCACAGCGCCCTGGTGCCCCATAACCCCACCCCACGGCACCCCAGTGCCCCATAACCTGCCCCACGGCGCCCCACCTTCATGTAGGTGGCCAGGTTGGGGTTGTAGTCGTAGAGCGAGGCGATGATGTTGAACTTGATCTTCACCTCCAGCGCCACCCCCAGGTTGTTCTCGTTGGCGATGCCCACCAGCAGCTGCAGCAGCTCGATCTGCGCCGCCCTGCGCCGGGGGTCAGCCCCACGGCCGGCCCCATAGCCTGCCCCATAGCCGGCCCCACATCCCGCCCCACAGCCGCCCCACGGCCTCACCGGTCCGTCCCCTTCTTGCCGCGCGCCTGCAGGATCTCGTTGAGCTTCTTCACCACCACGGCGTGCGTGATCTCCGTGCCCTTGGCGAACATCTTGGGCTTCTCCTGGGGGGGGGCGCGCGTGGGGCGGGGTGTGGGGCTGCCCCATAGCGCCCTGCCCCATAGCGCCCTGCCCCATAGCGCCCCGCCCCACGGCGCTGCCCCATTGCCCTACTTCAAGGCACTGCCCCGTAATCCTGCCCCATAGCACTGCCTCGTCGCGCAGCCCCACGGCCCTGCCCCATAACCTTGCCCACAGCCCCATTGCGCTTCCTCATAGCCCTGCCCCATAACCTCACCCCGTAACCTCACCCCACAGCCCTGCCCCATAACCCTGCCCCACGGCCCTGCCCCATAGCCTCGCCCCATAGCGCTGCCCCATAACCTCACCCCACGGCCCTGCCCCATAGCCTCGCCCCATAGCCCTGTCCCATAACCTCACCCCATAGCCCTGCCCCACAGCCCTGCCCCATAGCCCTGCCCCACATCCCCACCCCATAGCCCTGCCCCATAACCTCATCCCACAGGCCTGCCCCACAGCCCTGCCCCATAGCTCTGCCCCATAACCTCACCCCACAGCCCTGCCCACATCCCTGCCCCATAACCCCACCCCACAGCCCCACTCCATAGCCCCAGCCCTACCCCGTTGCCCTACTCGAGGACCCTGCCCCACGCCCCGCCCCACATCCCGCCCCACACCTTGACCAGGGCACGCCGCCCTTGACCTTCTCCCACTCGCCCGCCCTCGTTGTCGTCCTCCTCGTCCTCGTAGCGCCGCGCCTTGCGGTCGTGCTTCTTCTTCGCCTTCTCCTCGCGCTTCTTCTCGCCCCCGCGCTTGTCCTCGTCCCTGGGGGGGGGGGGGGCGGCGCCGTCACCCCCTGCCCCTCTCCGGGGGGCGGTTTTGGGGCGTTTCGGGGGGATTTGCTCACTTCTTGAGGAACTTGGAGGCCAGCGACGTGTACTTGCCCTCGTCCTCGTCCGACTCCGAGTCCGTGTCCGAGTCCGAGGAGCCCCAATCCTCGTCGTCCTCCGAGTCCTCCGAGTCCTCGTCCTCCTGGGGACGGCACCGACCCCGAATCGGCCCCAAATCCCCCCAAATTACGCCCGTAAAACCCCAAATCCCCTCTAAATCCCCCCAAATCCCCCCGAACTGCCCAAATCCCCCCCCAAAACCCCGAACCCCACCTAAACCCGCCCCAAATCCCCCACAATTATCCCCAACCCCCCCCAATCTTCCCCCCAAACCCCCCGAGCTACCTCTGTAAAAACCCAAATCCCCCCAAAACGCTCCCCGGCCCCCCCGTAACCCCCCCAAACCCTTCGGGTGACCCCCGCGTAAACCCAACCCCCCCCGAATCTCCTCCAAGCCCCCAAATTGCTCCCACAAAAGCCCAAATCCCCCCAACCCCCCGTAAGTCTCTCAAACTCCCCCCGTAAAACCCAAAATCCTCCTTAAAGTCCCCCCAAATCCTCTAAGCCCCCCCCAAACTCCCCCAAACCCCCCCTAAACCTCTCAAGTGACCCGCATAAAACCCCAAACGCCCCCTATATGCCCCAAATCCCCCCCAAACCCCCCCAATTACCCCCATAGACCACCAACCCCCCCCAATCCCCCCCCAAACCTCCCCAGAACCCCTCAGTCCCCCCGAGCCCCCCCCCAGACCCCCCGAACCCCCCCCAGACCCCCCGAATCCCCCCCAGAGCCCCCCAACCCCCCCGAATCCCCTCCCAGACCCCTCCAAGCCCCCCAAGACCCCCCCAAGCCCCCCGAGACCCCCCCCAAAATCTCCCCGAATCCCCCCCCAGTCCCCTCCAAGCCCCCTGAGACCCCCCCCAAGCCCCCCAAATACCCCCCCAGACCCCCCCCAAGCCCCCCCGAGACCCCCCGAAGCCCCCCGAGACCCCCCAAAATCCCCCCGAACCCCCCCCAGACCCCCCCCCAAGCCCCCCGAGACCCCCCGAAGCCCCCTGAGACGCCCCCAAAATCCCCCTGAACCCCCCCCAGAGCCCCCCAAGCCCCCCGAGACCCCCTGAAGGCCCCCGAGACCCCTGAACCTGCCCCCCAGACCCCCCCCAAAATCCCCCCGAACCCCCCCCAGAACTCCCCCAGAGCCCCCCAAGCTCCCTGAGACCCCCCCCCAGACCCCTCCAAGCCCCCCCAGACCCCCAAACCCCCCCCCACCTCCATCTTCTTCAGGAAGCGGCCCCGCGCCTCCCCGGCCTCCTTCTTCTTGAGGAAGGCGGCGGCGCTCAGCCCGTCCTCGTCCTCGTCCTCCTCCGACGAGCTGGAGCCTGGAGGGGGGCACGGTCAGCCCCACGGCCTGCCCCACGGCCTGCCCCATGGCGCGCCCCTGCCCCACGGCGCGCCCCACGCACCCTCCGAGTCGCGGCTCTTCTTCTCCTCGTCCTCGTCCGCCGACTGCTCCGGGTTCTGCAGGGACCAGCAGCGGGGTGAGCGCCCCACAGCACCCCACACCCCGCCCCACACCCCCGCCCCACACCCCGCCCCACATCCCGCCCCCACACCTGCTTGTAGCTGGCGATCAGCGCCTCGTAGTCGCGGTTGTACTTGCGGATCTTCTGGCGCAGGGTGCTCAGCGCCTTGGCGTTGTTCTTGTTCATCTTCTTCTTCCCCTCCTTGTCCTCCCACAGCTGCGGGGCGGCGCCGCGGGCTCAGCACCCGTCCGGGGGGCCCCAAACCCCCCCGGGGACCCCAAAACCCCCCCGGGGACCCCAAAACCCCCCCCGGGACCCCCAAAACCCCCCAGGGACCCCCAAATACCCCCCCAGGGACCCCCCAAACCCCCCCGGGGACCCCAAAACCCCCCCCGGGACCCCCAAAACCCCCCCCCGGGACCCCCAAAACCCCCCCGGGACCTCGTTGAGGTAGTCCTCGAGGTCGGCGAGGATGCGGACGTAGAAGCGGGGGACGCCCTCCTTGTCCACGATGCCGCGCGCCTTGGCGAAGGCGCGGCCCAGCAGCTCGAACTCCTCCAGGCACTTGGTGACGTCGCGGATCTTCATGGCGTTGCGGATCGTCTTGATCAGGTTGGCGAGCTCCTCGAAGCTGCGGGGCGGCGCCGGGGGTCAGCCCCACAGCGTGCCCCATAGCGCGCCCCATAGCGCGCCCCACGGCCGGCCCCGCGGCTCACCGCTTGTCCTTGGCGCTGCGCACCACGCGCTTGGTGTCCTCCTCATCCTCGCTCAGCAGGATGGGCCTGGGGACGGGGGGGGGGGGAAGGTGTGGGGCTGCCCCACAGATCCCCCCCCGCACCCACAGAGTCTCCCCCAGCCCCACAGATCCCCCCCAGCCCCACAAATTCCCCACCCAGCCCCACACATCCCCACCCCCCAGCCCCATAGATCCCCCCAGCCCCATAGATCCCCCCCAGCCCCATAGATCCCCCCAGCCCCATAGATCCCCCCAGCCCCACAGATTCCACCCCCAGCCCCACAGATTCCACCCCCAGCCCCACAGATTCCACCCCCAGCCCTATAGACCCCCCCCCCAACCCCACAGATCCCCCCCCCGGCCCCACAGATCCCCCCCCCGGCCCCACAGATCCCCCCCCCGGCCCCACAGATCCCCCCCCCCGGCCCCACAGATCCCCCCCCCGGCCCCACAGATCCCCCCCCCGGCCCCACAGATCCCCCCCCCGGCCCCACAGACCGCCCCCCAGCCCCACAGATCCCGCCCCCCCGGCCCCCCAGACCCCCCCCCGGCCCCCCAGACTCCCCCCCGGCCCCCCAGACCCCCCCCCGGCCCCGCAGATCCCCCCCCCCGGCCCCACAGATCCCAGACCCCCCCCCGGCCCCCCCCCCGGCCCCACAGACCCCCCCCCGGCCCCCCCAGACCCCCCCCGGCCCCCAGCCCCCCCTCACTTGCTGTAGTTGCCGCCCGCCGGCTTGGCCACCAGCTCGTCCCCCGACACGGACGACTCGGACTCGCTGTCGGAGCCGGTGGTGAAGAAGCGCGACATCCTGCTGGGGGGGGCGTCAGTGGGGCGCCCCATAGCGCCCGCCCCATAGATCCCTGCCCCATAGCGCCCGGCCCCATAGCATCCAACCCACCCCATAGTGCCCGCCCCATAGATCCCCGCCCCATAGCGCCCAGCCCCATAAATCCTGGCCCTATAGATCCTGGCCCTATAGCACCCGGCCCCACCCCATAGCGCCCAGCCCCATAGATCCCTGCTCCATAAATCCTGGCCCTACAGATCCTGGCCCTATAGCGCCCAGCCTGCCCCATAGATCCGTGCCCCATAGATCCGTGCCCCATAGATCCCCGCCCCATAGATCCCCGCCCCATAGATCCCCGCCCCATAGATCCCCGCCCCATAGATCCCCGCCCCATAGATCCCCGCCCCATAGTGCCTGGCCCCTCAGATCCCCAGCCCCACAGATCCCCGCCCCATAGTGCCCCGCCCCATAGATCCCCACGCCATAGATCCTGCCCCTATAGATCCTGGCCCTATAGCGCCCAGCCCGCCCCATAGATCCCCCCCCACAGATCCCCAGCCCCACAGATCCTGGCCCTATAGGGCCCAGGCCGCCCCATAGCGCCTCCCCCAGCGATCCCCGCCCCACGGAGCCCCCGGGCCCCGGTCTCCCCGCTCCACGGGGCCCTGCCCCACAGATCCAGCCCCACAGGCCCCCGATCTCTGGCCCCACGGATCTCCCGGCCCCACACCGTCCCCGGCCCCACACCCCCCTGCCCCGTGGGGCCTACCCCACAGATCCCCGCCCCACAGGCCTCCGATGTCCGGCCCCACAGATCCCAGCCCCACACCCCCCTGCCCCACAGCTCCCCCCGCCCCACAGATCCCCCTGCCCCACACCCCCCCGCCCCACATCTCCGGCCCCACAGCCCCCCCCCCCCCCCCCGCTCACGCGGCCGCTCCGCTCCCGGCGCTGCGCAGCACGGAAAGGCCGGGCCCCCGCCCCGCTCCCGCGCGACGGAAGTGACGTCACCGCCCCCCCGCGCCCCCATGGCACGCCGGGAAACCGAGTCCGCGGCGGGCCCCGCCCCCTCCTCCAAGTCCCGCCCCCTTCTCCAAGCCCCGCCCCTCCCCAAGCCCCCGCCCACCTCCCTCAAGCCCCGCCCACCTCCCTCAAGCCCCGCCCCCTCCCCCAATCTCCGCCCCCTCCCCCAAGCCCCGCCCCCTCCCCAAGCCCCGCCCACAGACGAGAGCAGCCGGGGGGAGGGGCGGGGAGGTTTATTGGGGGCGTGGCCATCCCGGGGGGCGTGGCCGGGGGCGTGGCCGTCCCGGTGGGCGTGGTCAGGGGGCGTGGCCACCCGGTGGGCGTGGCCAGGGGGCGTGGCCACCCGGGGGCGTGGTCAGGGGGCGTGGCCAGCCGGGGCGTGGTCAGGGGGCGGGGCCACCCGGTGGGCGCGGTCAGGGGCGTGGCCACCCGGGGCGCGGTCAGGGGGCGGGGCAGAAGGCCCGGTGCGCGCCCAGCGCCGCCGCCGCCGCCAGCGCGATCCCGGCGGAGTCGGACACGGAGCCCGCGGCCGCCGCGAACTCGCGCTCGGCCCGGGGGGGACTGGGGGGGGAGAGAGGGGGGGGGGGGCGTGGGGACCCCATAGGGACCCCACAGGGACCCCATAGGGACCCCCAACCCCCCCATAGGGACCCACAGGGACCCACAGCGCCCCATAGCGGGACCCATGGGACCCACAGGGACGCCCACAGACCCACAGGGACCCCATAGGGACCCATAGGGACATGTGGGGACCCCCAGAGACCCCATAGGGACCCCCATATTGGACCCCCAACCCCCCATAGGGACCCACAGCGCCCCATAGAGAGACCCACGGGACCCACAGGGACCCCACAGATCCCACAGGGACCCCAAAGAGACATGTGGGGACCCCGTAGGGACCCACAGAGATCCCATAGGGACCCAGAGCGCCCCACAGGGCCCCCAGCCACCCCACAGAGTCCCCGTAACGCCCCACAGAGACCCTCCCCAGCCCCATAGCATCCCCCAACCACCCCACAGTGCCCCACAACCCCATAACGCCCCCCAAAGCCGCCCCATAACACCCCACAGGGCCCCCCAACACCCCCCCAGTGCCCCACAGCTCCCCCCAACCACCCCACGGCGCCCCCCAACCACCCCCCAGCCACCCCCCAGTACCCCCAACCACCCCATAGCACCCCCAGCTGCCCCACGGAGCACCCCCCGGCCCCACGGAGCCCCCCGGCCCCACGGAGCCCCCCGGCCCCACGGAGCCCCCCGGCCCCACGGAGCCCCCCGGCCCCACGGAGCCCCCCCGGCCCCACGGAGCCCCCCCGGCCCCACGGAGCCCCCCCGGCGCCCACCTCGGCGCGCACGTTGAGGAAGGCGTTGCCGTAGGCCGTGCCCCCAGCAGCCCCTCCAGCAGCACCAGGGCGAAGGCGGCGCCGAGGCCGGGCAGGAACGGGGCGGCCACGGCCCCCCAGCAGCACCCCCGCCGTCAGCCCCTGCGGGCGGGGCCACGGGGGGCGGGGTCAGGGGTGGGCGTGGCCGGGGGTGGGCGTGGCCAGGGGGTGGGCGGGGGCCAGGGGCGGGGCTGTGGGCATGGGGCGGGGCTGTGGGGCGGGGCTGTGGGCGTGGGGTGGGGCTGTGGGCGTGGCCATGGGTGTGGTCAGGGGGTGGGCGTGGCCATGGGGGCGGGGCTATGGGCACGGGGCGGGGCTGTGGGGTGGGGCTGTGGGCGTGGCCATGGGGTGGGCATGGTCAGTGGGTGGGCGTGGTCAGTGGGTGGGCGTGGTCAGTGGGTGGGCGTGGTCAGTGGGTGGGCGTGGTCAGTGGGTGGGTGGGGCCAGGGAGGTGGGTGTGGCCAGGGGGCAGGGCTATGGGCATGGGGCGGGGCTGTGGGCGTGGCCAGGGTGTGGGCGTGGTCAGGGGTGGGCGTGGCCAGGGGGCGGGGCTATGGACATGGGGTGGGGCTGTGGGGCGGGGCTGTGGGCGTGGTCAGGGGTGGGTGGGGCCAGGGGTGGGCGGGGCCAGGAGGGTGGGCGTGGCCAAGGGGCGGGGCTACGGGGCGGGAGGCCAGGCGGCAACCACGGGGCAGGGCTGCGGGCGCGGCCAAGGGGCGTGGCCTCGTCGGGGCGTGGTCGGCGTGGGCGTGGCCTGAGAGGGGCGTGGTCTACGGGGGCGTGGCCTGAGAGGGGCGTGGCCTTCAGGGGCGTGGCCTACGGGGGCGTGTCCCCACCTGCAGCAGGGCCAGCACCCAGATGGGGCGGAAGCGGCAGCAGCGCAGCGACGAGCGCGAGGCGAAGACGGCGCCTTGGTACAGCAGCTGGTACCTGCGGCACGACCCACGGCTGCCCCACATCCCCCTGCCCCACATCCCCCTGCCCCACATTGCCCTGCCCCACACATCCCCGCCCCACACATCCCCCCGCCCCACACCCCCCTGCCCCACACATCCCCGCCCCACCCCCCCGCCCCACACATCCCCGCCCCACACATCCCTGCCCCACATCGCCCTGCCCCACACATCCCCTGCCCCACATCCCCCTGCCCCACACATCCCCGCCCCACATCGCCCTGCCCCACACATCCCTGCCCCACACATCCCTGCCCCACATCCCCCTGCCCCACACATCCCTGCCCCACATCCCCCTGCCCCACACATCCCTGCCCCACACATCCCTGCCCCACATCCCCCTGCCCCACACATCCCCGCCCCACATCGCCCTGCCCCACACATCCCCGCCCCACACATCCCCGCCCCACATCCCCACCCCACACCCCCCGCCCCACACCCCCCCGGGCTCACCAGCGGTACTGCTCGCTGTGGGTCAGGGAGGACTCGGGGAAGTAGAGCAGCTCCAGCTGGGGGAAAAGGGGGCTGCCCCACGGCGCGTGGCCTGCCCCATAGCGCACCCCACAGCGCCCCATAGAGCCCCGCAGCACCCCATAGAGCCCCGCAGCGCCCCGCAGAGCCCCACACCGCCCCGCAGCGGCTTCCTCCCAGCCCCACACCTCCCCCCTTCAGCCCCATAGCGCCTCTCCCAGCCCCACACTTCTCCCTCCCCGGCCCCACAGCTCCTCCCCGGCCCCACAGCAGCCCCCCGGCCCCACAGCGCCCTGCCCCGGCCCCACATCTCCCACCCCACTTCTCCCCCCTCGGCTCCACGCTGCTTCCCCCAGACCCACAGCTCCCCACCCCACTCCCCCGGCCCCACAGCGCCCCACAGCGCCCCCAGCCCCACAGCGCCCCCGGCCCCACCAGGCCCTGGTTGATGAAGTACTCCGCGAAGTAGACGAAGCCGAGCGGCGCCATGTGCTTGAAGATCCTCTGGGGGGGGGGCAGGAGGCGGTGAGGACCCCCTGCCCCACACCCCCTGCCCCATAGCGCACCCCACACCCCCTGCCCCACACCCCCTGCCCCATAGCGCGCCCCCCACACCCCTGCCCCACAGCGCGCCCCACATCCCGCCCCAAATCCCCCCAGACACCGCATCCTTCTCCCTCCCTCACGTCTCCTGCCCCACATCGTGCCCCACACCGTGCCCCACACCGTGCCCCACGCCCCTGCCCCACACCCTGCCCCACACCCTGCCCCACACCGAGCCCCCCTCACCTTCACCACCTTCCACTTCTGCGCCGCCCCCAGCCCCACATCGGGGCCGGGCCCCAGCAGCGGCTCCTGGGCCGGGGGGGGGAGCCTGGGGGGGCCGCAGGAGGCAGAAGTAGCTGCGGGGACGGAACCGTGGGGCCGCTGTGGGGCGGCTGTGGGGCAGCCATGGGGCAGCCATGGGGCAGGGCTATGGGGCAGGCTATGGGGCAGGCTATGGGGTGGCAATGGGGCTGCAATGGGGCTGCTATGGGGTCGTTATGGGGCCAGCCATGGGGCAGCCGTGGGGCCATTATGGGGCAGTTATGGGAGCTGCCATGGGGCAAGTATGGGGTGGCAATGGGGTGGCCGTGGGGCTGCTATGGGGCAGCCATGGGAAGTTATGGGGCCACCATGGGGCGGCTATGGGGCCATTATGGGGCAGCCATGGGGTGACTATGGGGCAGCCATGGGGCAGCTATGGGGCGCTATGGGGTGGCTGTGGGGCAGCTATGGGGCGGCTATGGGGTGACTACAGGGAAGTTATGGGGCAGCCATGGGGCGGCCATGGGGCAGCCATGGGGCAGCTATTGGGCGGCTATGGGGCAGTCACAGGGCCATTATGGGGCAGCCATGGGGTGGCCATGGGGCAGCTATGGGGCGCTATGGGGCAGCTATGGGGCGGCCGTGGGGCGGCCATGGGGCGGCTATGGGGCAGCGGTGGGGCAGTCATGGGGCAGCTATGGGGCAGCCATGGGGCAGCTATGGGGTGCTATGGGGCGGCTATGGGGTGACTATAGGGAAGTTATGGGGCAGCTATGGGGTGGCCATGGGGCAGTTATGGGGCAGTTATGGGGCAGCTATGGGGCAGCTATGGGGCAGCCGTGGGGCAGCCGTGGGGCAGCCGTGGGGCGGCTATGGGGCAGCCATGGGGCTGCTATGGGGTGCTATGGGGCGGCTATGGGGTGACTATAGGGAAGTTATTGGGTGGCTGTGGGGCAGCTATGGGGCGGCTATGGGGCGGCTATGGGGCAGTCACGGGGCCATTATGGGGCAGCCATGGGGTGGCCATGGGGCAGCTATGGGGCGCTATGGGGCAGCCGTGGGGCGGCCGTGGGGCGGCAGCCCCCTACCTGAGCAGCGTCAGCGGCGGCAGCAGCAGCAGCGGGAGCAGCGCCCGGGGGGCTGAGCCCGGCCTGCGTCAGCCCCAGGTAGGCCAGGGCCCCCCCAGCCCCGCCGCCCCCGTGCCCGAGGACCAGCAGGACAGCGCCGAGCTGCGGGCGGCCGCCACCCGTGGGGGCACCGCCGGGCCCCACAGCGGGGCCCCGGACCCACGGGGACGCCCCCGGACCCACAGCGGGGCCCCCGGACCCATAGGGACAGCCCCGGACCCATAGCGACCCCTCCAGCCCCCATGGGGACCCCCCAGCCCCATAGGGACACCCCCAGCCCCATAGGGACCCCCCAGCCCCATAGGGACCCCCCAGCCCCACAGCGCCACCCCCAGCCCCATAAGGACCCCCCAGCCCCATAGGGACACCCCCAGCCCCATAGGGACCCCCAGCCCCATAGGTACCCCCTCCCACCCGAATAGGGACACCCCCAGCCCCACAGCGCCACCCCCAGCCCCATAGGGACCCCCTCCCAGCCCCATAGGGACCCCCCCAGCCCCATAGGGACACCCCCAGCCCCATAGGGACCCCCCAGCCCCATAGGGACCCCCCAGCCCCATAGGGACACCCCCGGACCCATAGGGACCCCCCCCAGCCCCATAGGGACCCCCCCAGCCCCATAGGGACCCCCAGCCCCATGGGGACCCCCCAGCCCCACAGGGACCCCCAGCCCCACAGGGACCCTTCCAGCCCCATAGGGATCCCCCCAGCCCCATAGGGACACCCCCAACCCCACAGCACCCCCCTCCCAGCCCCATAGGGACCCCCCAGCCCCACAGTGCCACCCCCAGCCCCATAGGGACCCCCCCCCAGCCCCATAGGGACACCCTGAGCCCCATAGGGACCCCCCCAGCCCCATAGGGACACCCTGAGCCCCATAGGGACCCCCCAGCCCCACATCTCCTGCCCCAGCCCCACAGCGACCCCCGTCGCTCCCCCTTACCTCCAACCCCCGCACCCCCCAGCCCCCAGGGTGCCCCCCAGCCCCATAGCGTGCCCCCCCAGCCCCATAGGGACCCCCTCCCAGCCCCATAGGGACACCCCCCTGCCCCACAGCACCCCCCAGCCCCCAGGGTGCCCCCCCAGCCCCATAGCGCGCCCCCCCAGCCCCGTACCTGGGGTACAAGGAGCTCAGCGCCAGGAACGTCACCTCCCCCAGCCCCGAGGAGGCGCTGGCCAGGACCACGCCTGGGGGGCAGCAAAGTCACCCCCGCCCCACGGCCCTGCCCCACGGCCCTGCCCCACAGATCCGCCCCATAGATCCGCCCCACGGCGCCCCACTCACCCCCAGGCTGACGGCCACGCCGGCGGCGGCGGCCACGGCGCGCGAAGCTGCCCCACGCCGCGGCGGTGACGGCGACGACGCGCAGGCTTGGGGGCGCGGGGAAGGCGTCAGCGGGGCCGCCCCACGGCGCCGCAGCCCCCCACCCCCCCCCCCCCCCACCCCCCCCCCCGCTCACTTGTAGGGCAGGAGGTGGATGCAGAAGGGGCGGCCAGCTTGATCAGCAGCGTGGGCAGGATGTCGGCCAGCAGCACCGCCTGCCGCGACCCACAGCTTGGGGGGCTGCCCCATAGCGCCCCGCGGCCTACGGGGCCGCCCCGCGGAGCCCCACGGCCTATGGGGCTGCCCCATGCAGCCCTGTGGGGCTGCCCCATAGCAACCCACAGCCTATGGGGCTGCCCCACGGAGCTCTATGGGGCCGCCCCACGGAGCCCCACGGCCTATGGGGCTGCCCCATAGCAACCCACAGCCTATGGGGCCGCCCCACGGAGCTCTATGGGGCCGCCCCACAGGTTACAGGGCTGCCCCACAGAGACCCACATCCTATGGGGCTGCCCCACAGCGCCCCACGTCCCGGCCCCATAAGCAAAACCCCACAGGAAACAAACCAAAAAGGAAAGGCCCCGCCCCGACAAACCCCGCCCCCACGGCCACACCCACACAAGCCCCGCCCCCTCCCCGAGCCCCACCCGCTTAAGCCCCGCCCCCTGCCCTAGGCCCCGCCCCTCCCCAGGCCCCGCCCCTCCCCTAGGCCCCGCCCCCTCCCCTAGGCCCCGCCCCTCCCTTAGGCCCCGCCCCCTGCCATAGGCCCCTCCCCTCCCCTAGGCCCCGCCCCTGCCCTAGGCCCCGCCCCCTGCCATAGGCCCCTCCCCTCCCCTAGGCCCCGCCCCCTGCCCTAGGCCCGCCCCCTGCCTTAGGCCCCGCCCCCTGCCCTAGGCCCCGCCCCTCCCCTAGGCCCCGCCCCTCACCCCGGTGGAGATGGGGCTGCAGTCGTAGCGGGAGCCGTTCTGGGGGCCGGCGGCATCTGGGGGGGGGGGACACGGGGAGGGTCACGTGAGGGTGGTGGGGTCACGTGACGGTTGGGGGGGTCACGTGACGGTTGGGGGGGGGGTCACGTGAGGGTTGGGGGGGGGGTCCACGTGACCCCCCATGGGCCCGGCACCCACCTCGGGGGGCCGCAGGATGTCGTGGGCGGCGCTGAGCATCACCACGTAGGGGGTGTTGTTGCAGAGCCCCAGCAGCCTGGGGGCGGGCCCCGTAAGCGTGGGGCTGCCCCCAAGCGTGGGGCTGCCCCCGAGCGTGGGGGCTGCCCCCCAAGCGTGGGGCTGCCCCCCAAGTGTGGGGCTGCCCCCGAGCGTGGGGCTGCCCCCAAGCGTGGGGCACGTGCGCGGGGCTCACCAGAAGGCGGCGTCGTTCCGGCAGCGCTCGGCCAGGGGCGGCTCCGGGGGGTCCTCATCTGTGGGGGGGGGCAGTGTGGGGCGGGCTATGGGGGCGGGTGTGGGGCTGGGTGTGGGGCAGGCTATGGGGCGGGTGTGGGGCTCTATGGGGCAGGGCTGGGGCGCTGTGGGGCAGGCTATGGGGCGCTATGGGGGCGGGGTTATAGGTGGCTATGGGGCAGGCTGTGGGGCAGGCTATGGGGCAGGGCTGGGGCCTTATGGGGCGCTGTGGGGCAGGCTGTGGGGCAGGACTGGGGTGCTATGGGGGAGGAGGCGGGTTATGGGGCGCTGTGGGGCGCTGTGGGGCTCTGTGGGGCAGGTTATGGGTGGCTACGGGGCAGGCTGTGGGGGCGGGTATGGGGCGGGTATGGGGCAGGCTATGGGGCAGGTTAAGGGGCTCTATGGGGCACTATGGGGCAGGGCTGGGGCGCTGTGGGGCAGGCTATGGGGGCGCTATGGGGCGGGTTATGGGTGGCTATGGGGCGCTGTGGGGCGCTGTGGGTGGCTATGGGGCCCTATGTGGGGCCTATGGGGCGCTATGGGGTGGGTTATGGGGGGCGCTGTATGGGCGCTATGGGGCCCTATGGGGGCGGGTCCTGTGGGGCCCTATGGGGCGCTGTGGGGCGCTATGGGTGGCGATGTGGGGCCCTATGGGGCGCTGTGCGGCTGGCTGTGGGGCGCTATGGGGCAGGCGCTGGGGCGCTATGGGGGCGATGTGGGTGGCCCTATGGGGCGGCTGTGGGGCGCTGTGGGGCGCTATGGGGCGCTGTGGGGCCCTATGGGGCGCTGTGGGGCGCTATGGGGCGCTATGGGGGGGCTATGGGGCGCTATGGGGCAGGCTGTGGGGCCCTATGGGGCGCTATGGGCGCTGTGGGGCGCTATGGGGCGCTGTGGGGCCCTATGGGGCGCTGTGGGGGCGCTGTGGGGGCGCTATGGGGGGCTGTGGGGCGCTATGGGGCAGGCTGTGGGGCCCTATGGGGCGCTATGGGGCGCTGTGGGGCGCTATGGGGCGCTGTGGGGCCCTATGGGCGCTGTGGGGCGCTATGGGGGCGCTATGGGGGCTATGGGGCGCTATGGGGCAGGCTGTGGGGCCCTATGGGGCAGGCTGTGGGGCGCTGTGGGGCGCTATGGGGGCGATGTGGGGCCCTATGGGGCGCTATGGGCGCTGTGGGGCCCTATGGGGCGCTGTGGGGCGCTATGGGGCGCTATGGGGGGCTATGGGGCGCTATGGGGCAGGCTGTGGGGCCCTATGGGGCGCTATGGGGCGCTGTGGGGCGCTATGGGGCGATGTGGGGCCCTATGGGGCGCTGTGTGGGGCGCTATGGGGCGCTATGGGGGGCTATGGGGGCGCTATGGGGCAGGCTGTGGGGCCCAAATGTGGGCGCTGTGGACGCTGTGGGGCGCTATGTGGGGCGGGCTGTGGGGCGCTCACGTGGGGCCCTATGGGACCCACTATGGGGGCTCGCTGTGGGGCGCTGTGGGGCCCTATGGGGCCCTATGGGGCTGCTATGGGGATATGGGGCGCTATGGGGCGCTGTGGGGCGCTATGGGGCCCTATGGTGGGGCCCTATGGGGCGCTATGGGGCCCTATGGGGCCCTATGGGGCGCTATGGGGCGCTATGGGGCGCTATGTGTGGGGCTATGGGGTGCTGTGGGGCGCTGTGGGGCAGGGACTATGGGGCGCTATGGGGCGCTATGGGGCGCTATGGGGCGCTATGGGGCGCTATGGGGCTCGCTGTGGGGCAGGCTAATGGGGCGCTATGGGGCGCTGTGGGGCCTGCTGTGGGGCAGGCCCCCCGCTCACCGCCACCCCCGGCCCGTGCCGGCTCCGCCATCGCTGCAGGGAGCGGCTCCGTCACGTGACCGCGGCGGCACGTGACCGCCGGAGGGCACGTGACCCGCGCCGCTCCCGTGCGTGGGAAGGGCGGGGCCGCGTTGCCACGGAGACGGCGCCGCCGCCGCCATCTTGAGTCCGCGGGGCCTCGAGGCGCGGGGCTGAGATGGGGGCGGGGGCGCGGGGGGGGGGCGCGGGCCCAAATGTGTGGGGCAGGAACACGGGGGGCCGAAAAGTGTGGGGCAGGGCTGTGGGGCCTCACGTGGGGCCAGGAGAGGTGGGACCCACACACGTGGGGCCCAGAGGTGTGGGGCAGGGACGTGTGGGGCTGAAATGGGGGGCAGGGACACGGGGCAGGGACACACAGGCCCCAAATGTGTGGGGCAGGGACGTGTGGGGCCCAAGTGTGGGACCCTGATGTGTGGGGCAGGGCTGCAGGACCCCAATGTGTGGGGCTGGGACGTGTGGGGCTGAAATGGGGGGGCGGGGACATGGGGCAGGGACACACAGGGCCCAAATGTGTGGGGCAGGGACACGGGGGGGGCCCAAATGTGGGGTCCAAATGTGGGGCGGGGACGCAGAGGGCCGAAAAGTGTGGGGCAGGGCTGTGGGGCCCAAATCTACAGGACCCCGATGTGTGGGGCAGGGACGTGTGGGCCCCAAACGCGTGGGGCAGGGACGTGTGGGGCCCCAATGCGGGACCCCGATGTGTGGGGCAGGGCTGCAGGACCCCAATGTGTGGGGCTGGGATGTGTGGGGCTGAAATGGGGGCGGGGACACGGGGGCAGGGACGTGTGGGGCCCAAATGTGGGGTCCAAATGTGGGGCAGGGACACAGGGCAGAGACAAGGGGGGCCTAAAAGTGTGGGGCAGGGCTGTGGGGCCCAAATCTACAGGGCCCAAATGTGTGGGGCAGGGACGTGTGGGGCCCCAAGTGTGGGGCCCCGATGTGTGGGGCAGGGCTGCAGGACCCCAATGTGTGGGGCATGGGCCGTAGGGGCCAAATGTGGGGCCCAAATGTGTGGGGCAGGGCTGCAGGACCCCGATGTGTGGGGCAGGGACGTGTGGGGCTGAAATGGGGGGGCAGGGACACGGGGTGGGGACATGGGGGGCCCAAATGTGTGGGGCAGGGACGTGTGGGGCCCAAATGTGGGGCCCAAATGTGGGGCGGGGACACGGGGGGGGCCAAATGTGTGGGGCAGGGACATGGGGGGCCCAAATGTGGGGCAGGGGCACAGGGCAGAGACACGGGGGGCCCAAAAGTGTGGGGCAGGGCTGTGGGGCCCAAATGTGGGGCCCAAATGTGGGGCGGGGACACGGGGCAGAGACACGGGGGGCCCAAATGTGTGGGGCAGGGACGCAGGGGCCCGAAAAGTGTGGGGCAGGAACGTGTGGGGCCCAAATCTTCAGGACCCCGATGTGTGGGGCAGGGACGAGTGGGCCCCAAACGCGTGGGGCAGGGCCCCAGGAGCCCCCCGCGCGTGGGGCAGCCCCGACCCACGGCTCGGCGTCTCCTCTCGCTCGCTTTTGTTGCCCCCGTCCCCCCCAGCGCCGCCCTCGTTAGGGCCGGGCGCTAACGAAGCCGGGGGGTCCCGGGGGCTCCCGGGGGGCCCCGCAGCAGCGCGAGGTCGCGCAGGGCGCGCAGCAGGAACAGCTCCGTCGCCCGCAGCAGCGCAGAGGCCTCGCGCCGCCGGTCCCACTCGCCGGGGGCGGCCGCCGGGGGGGCCGGGGGGGGGGCCGGGGGGGCGGGGGGGGGCGCCCAGCTGGGGGGGGGGGGAGAAAAGGGGGGGGGAGAAAACAGGGGGGGGGAGAAAAGGGGGGGGTCAGGTGTGGGGTGGGGACCCGGGGGGGGCTGTGGGGCTGCTGGGGGGCTCCTGCCCCATAGATCCTGGGGTCCTGCCCCACAGACCCCCCGTGCCCCCCCCCGCCCCACAGATCGCCCCCCGAGGGCGCCCCACAGCATCCCCCCACCCCATAGCGCCCCATAGCGCCTTCCCTGCCCCATAGCACGCCCCACAGCATCCCCCCCACCCCACAGCTCCCCCTGCCCCGCCCAGCCCCCTCCTGCCCCACACCACCCCCAGCCCCACACCTCCCCCTGCCCCCATCTCCCCCCATAGCCCCCCATCTCCCCCAGCCCCCACCTCCCCCCAGCCCCACATCTCCCCCCATAGCCCCCCCCACCTCCCCGCCAGCCCCCCACCTCCCCCTGCCCCCCATCTCCCCCCATCTCCCCCCATAGCCCCCCAGCTCCCCCAGCCCCACACCACCCCCTGCCCCCCATCTGCCCCCATAGCCCCCCACAGCTCCCCCAGCCCCACACCACCCCCAGCCCCACATCTCCCCCCACCCCCAGCCCCACGTCTCTCCCCGTATCCTCCCGGCCCCCCCCCCGCCCCACAGCCCCCCCCCGCCCCCCACCTGCGCCCCCAGGTGCCGGCCGAGGTCCCGCAGGTCCCAGCCCAGGTCCCGCGCCCGCTGCCCCACGTCCGGGCCGCCCGGCCGCCCCCTCGCCCCGGCCCAGCGCCCCCAGGCCCCCCCGCAGCAGGGGCAGGCGGCGCCCCAGGGCCTCCAGGCGCTGCGGGGCCTGGGGGGGGGGCACAACGGGGGGGGGGGTCAGGGCTGCCGGCCCCATAGGAACTCCCCCCCGCCCCATAGCCACAGCCCCTGCCCCATAGCGACCCCTAGAAACCCCCCAGCCCCGCAGCGAGCCCCTGCGACCCCATAGAGCCCCCCAGTGCCCCGTAGGGCCCCACAGAGAAACCCCCCTGCCCCATAGGGACCCCAAATGCCCCATAGGGACCCCAAATGCCCCATAGGGACCCCAAATGCCCCATAGGGACCCCAGACCCCCGCCCTGCCCCATAGCGACCCCTAGAGAGCCCCCCCCGCCACAGCCCCATAGCGACCCATAAGAGCCCCCCAGCCCCACAGCGAGCCCCATAGGGACCCATAATGCCCCTGCCCCGTAGGGACCCCAAATGCCACAGGGAAACCCCTCCCCCTGCCCCATATGGACCCCCCCTGCCCCACAGGGACGACCCCCGTGCCCCACAGGAGCCCCCAGCCCCTCCCCCCGCCCCCCTCCCCAGGCCCCGCCCACCCCCGCTGAAGCCCCGCCCACCCCGCCCGAAGCCCCGCCCCTCACGCTGAGCGCCAGCCAATCCCTGGCCGCGATGCTGACGAGCAGCGGGTGCCCGGGGGGCGGGGCCAGGTGCAGGCGGGCCCCGTGCAGGCGCTCGGCGGCCTTAAAAGGAAGCGAAGGGGGGCGTGGTCACGTGAGGCCGCGCCCTGCAGTGACGTCACGACGTGACCACGCCCCCACGCTCACGTAGCTCCGCCGCAGCGCGCGGCTCTCGCCCAGCAGCCGCCGGCACAGCCGCAGCCCGGGCCCGGCGCGGCCCAGCGCCGCCAGCAGCAGCAGCAGCAGCGCCCGCCCCGGCCCCATGGCGCCGCCCGGCCCCGGCCCCGGCCCCGCCGCCTTTAAGGGCCCGGCCCCGGCCCGGTTCCGCTCCCGGTTTCGGTCCCGAGGCCGCGGGGAAGCCCCGGGGCCTGGTTCTAGGGGGGATGGGGAGGACTACAAGCCCCGGCGTGCCCTGCGAGGAGGGGGGGGGCGGTGCGCATGCGCGGGGAGGGAGGGGGGGGTGAGGAGGGGGAGGTGCGCGTGCGCAGGGGGAGAGCAGGTGCTGTGGGGGAGGGGAGGGAGGAGTGTGCGCATGCGCACGGTGCCGGGGACTCCCGGAGGGGAGGGGGAGAGGGGTGAGGGGACCGCCGCGCGCATGCGCGGCGTGAAATCCCCGACGGGAGGGGGAGTGGGGGGAAGAGCGCTGCGCGCATGCGCAGTGTGAAATCCCCGAGGAGACGGGGACTGGGGGAAAGGACGCGCGCATGCGCAATGTGAAATCCCCGACGGGAGGGGGAGCGGGGGAGCGCCGCGCGCATGCGCAGTGCGTGGAGGGCCTGAGGGGAGGGGGGAGCGAGCGGGAGGGAATCCCTGAGGGGAGGGGGGGGGGGGGAAACGAGCGCGCAGCGCATGCGCACGGCGGGAGGGGAGTTCCCTGGGGGAGGGGGAGGAGTGAGGAAAGCCCCGCGCGCATGCGCACCGGCCCCCCCCAAGATGGCGCTGGTCTCGGCGGACTCGCGCATCGCGGAGCTGCTCGGGGAGCTGCACCAGCTCATCAAGCAGACGCAGGTAGCGGGGCTGGGGGGGCCTGGGAGGGGGTCGGGGGAGTTTGGGGGGGTCCTGCGGGGGTTTGGGGGCGTCCGGGGGGGGCCTGAGGGGGCTTCGGGGGGGCCTGAGGGGGTCTGGGGGTTCCTGAGGGGACCTGGGGGGTGTCTGAGGGGGTCGGGAGGGTCCCGAGGGGGTTTGAGGGGTCCTGGGGGGTTTGGGGGGATCCTGAGGGGTTTGGGGAGGCCTTGGGCGGTCCTGAGGGGATTGGGGGAGGCTTTGGGGGTCTTAGGGGGCCCTCGGGGGTCCTGAGGGCCTTTGGGGGGGGGATTGGGGGGGGGGGTGGGGGAGCTTTGGGGGGCCTCAGGGGGCTTGGGGGGGATCTGGGGGGGGTTGAGGGGTTCTGAGGGGGATTTGGGGGGGGTCCTGAGAGAGTTTCGGGGGGGTCCTGAGTGGGCTCGAGGGAGCCCAGGGGTTATATGGGGGTCTTGAGAGGGTTTGGGGGCCACTGAGGGGGTCCTGGGGCTATTTGGGGGGTGTTGAGGGGTCCTGGGAGGGCTTGGGGGGGCCTGGGGGTGTCCTTTGGGGTCCCTGGGGGCTCCTGGGGAGGGTTGGGGGGTTTGGGGGGTGCTGGGGACACTGGGGGGGCTGGGGGGTTCTTGAGGGAGTCCTGAGGGGACTTGGGGGGTTCCAGTGGGGTTTGGGGGGGCTTAGGGGGAGTTGGGGAGCTCTTGAGGGGATTTGGGGGGCTCTGGAGGGGATTTGGGGGGCCCCGGGGGGTCCTGAGGTGCTTTGGGGGGGGGGGTCCTGAGGGTTTTCGGGGTGCCGCCCCGCAGGAGGAGCGGTCCCGCAGCGAGCACAACCTGGTCAACATCCAGAAGACGCACGAGAGGATGCAGACGGAGAACAAAAGTCGGCGCTGGGGGGGATTTTGGGGTCATTTGGGGGGGTTTGGGGCCGGGGGAGGGGTTTTGGGGGGACTTCAGGTGGTTTTGGGGGGGGCTTGGGGTGGTTTGAGGGGATTTGGGGGGCTTGGGAGGGGATTTAGGGGAAGGGTTTGGGGGTGTGGGGGCGGTTTGGGGTCAGGGGGTTGAGTTGGGGCCCTTTTGGGGCAATTCGTTGTTTCTTTTGGGGACGATTCGGCCGGGGTTTGGGGCCGGGAGGGTTTTGGGGCGATTTGGGGCGGTTTCGGGGCCGGGGGGAGGGGTCCTAACACCATGCCCCCCCCCCAGTCTCCCCCTATTACCGCACGAAGCTGCGGGGGCTCTACACCACCGCCAAGGCGGACGCTGAGGCCGAGTGCAAGTAAGGGGGGGGACGGACCCCACGGACCCGATTCCGCCCTTTTTTGCCCCAAAAACAGCTGGGGTTCGCCCCCCCCCCCACCCTGTTAATTCCCCCCCCCCCCAGCATCCTGCGGAAGGCGCTGGACAAGATCGCCGAGATCAAGTCGCTGCTGGAGGAGCGCCGCATTGAGTACGGCCCCAAAACCCCCTGAATTCACCCCAAAATCCCACCCCAAATCCCCCCACGTCCCCTCCTCCCAATTTGACCCCAAAATCTCCCCGAATCTGCCCCAAAATCCCCCCAAAACTGCCCCAAAATCCCCCCAAAACTGCCCCAAATCCCCCCCAATCCCTCCCAAACCTGATCCTAAATCCCACCCCAAATCCCACCCCAAATCCCTTCAGAATTCCCCCCAAACCACCCCAAACGCCGTCACCACCCCCAAATCCCCCCAAATTTCCCCCAAATCTCCCCAAATCCCCTGGCACGCAGCAGAAAACCCCAAGTTCTCCCCCGCCCGAGCCCCAAATCGGAGCCGAAATCCCCTGAAATTCCCCCAGAGTGGCCGCCCGCTGCCCAAATTCCCCAAAACGCGCCCAAAACGTAACTGGGTTTTCCCGGGACGCGTCCCGTCATCGTCACGAGCCCGAAATGTCGCAAACTTTCCCCAAAACGTACCAAAAAGAGCTCCGGAATCCTTTTAATGCTTTTTAAATCATTTAATGCTCGGAGAGGGCCCCCGAGTCCCCCCAAACTCACCCCAAAGCCCCCCAAACTCATCCAGAAGACCCCAAAACACTTGGAAACTGCCCCAAAATGCATCCCAAAGCCCCCAGGCGGCCCTAAAAGACCCCAAAGTGGCCCTAAAAGCCCCAAATCTGCCTCAAATCTCCTCCAATCTCCCCCAAACACACCCAAATCTGCCCCGGTTTCCCCCAAATGTTTTTTTTCGTTTATATGGCTTCAAATTTTTCACATGTTTCCGTTAATGGGACTTAAATTTTCTCGTGGCCCCCGCAAATTTGTTTTAAATTCTCTTGATTTCCCCCCAAATTGCCCTAAAAGCTGCTGGTGTTGTCCCAAAGTGCCCTAAATTTCCACTTCTATTCCCCCAATTATTTTTTTAAGTTTTTTGTTATTACCTTAAATCATTTTTGTGTCCTTTTAAGCGACCCTAACCCCCTTTTATAGCCCCTTTCGGCCTTAAATTTCTACCTGTATCCCCCCAAACTCCCCCAAATCCCCCAAACTTCCCTAAAGCCCCAATATTTCGTTATATTTTTATCACTCCCACCCCAAATCCCCATTAATCCCCCCCGTATCCCCCCAAACACCCCAAAATACTCTTAAATTCCCCCCAAACGCCCCCGAAATCCTGCCGACTCCCTGGAACTAGCTGCAAACTCCCGCAAACGCCCCCAAAACCTTCTTAATTCCTCCCCCAAATTCCCCCCACATTCCCCGAACGCCCCCGAAACCCGCTGAAACGCCCCCGAACCCCCGCAAAATGCTCCTAAATCCCCCAAGCCGACCCCAAAACTCCCCCCGTCCCCCCAAAACCCTCCTGAACTCCCCGAAATTCCCCCAAATCCCCCCAAACTCCCCCCGAACCTTCCTAAACTCTCCTAAAATCCCCCCGAACGCCCCAAAACGCCCCAAAACCCTACTTAAACCCCCCAATCCTCCTCGCCCCCAAACCCTCCGAAACCCCCCAAAATGCCCCAAAATCTTCCAACCCCCACCCCCCGCGCCCTCCCCCCACCCCCTGACCTGCCCCAAGCCCTGCCCCCTACAAGCCCCTCCCCTGGCCACACCCACCTCGAAGCCCCGCCCACCTCGAAGCCCCGCCCACCACAAAGCCCCGCCCACCACAAAGCCCCGCCCCCTGACTCTGGCCCCGCCCCCAGCACCCAAGATCGCCCCCAAACCCCACCCATGGCCCCGCCCACCCAAGCCCTGCCCCCACGAGGCCCCGCCCATTTAAGCCCCGCCCCCTGACTCCTGGCCCCGCCCCCAGCGGCCAAGATCGCCGGCATCTACAGCGACGCGGAGCCGCCGCGGAAGACGATGCGCCGCGGGGGTGCTGATGACGCTGCTGCAGCAGTCGGCCATGACGCTGCCCCTCTGGATCGGCAAGCCCGGGGACAGAGTGAGTGGGGGGGGGGGGGCGGGGCCACCGGGGGACACGCCCCCTCTAAGCCCCCGCCCCCGTGGGGACACGCCCTGATAAGCTCCGCCTACCTCATGTGCTTCATAGTAGTGCATTCACCAGACCTCAGCGCTTCCTTAAAGCCCCGCCCACCCCAAGACCACACCCCCTAAGGCCACGCCCACCGAAGACCCCACCCACTTAAGCCCCGCCCCCAAAGGAGCCACGCCCCTTTAAACCCCACCTATGTGGTCCATGCCCCGGCCCCTCGGGCTCTGCCCCCAAGCCCCACCCATGTGACTCCCCACACCCGAGGCCCCGCCCACCAGAGGCCACGCCCCCTGAGGCCACGCCCCTTCCGAGCCACACCCCTTTAACCCCCCTCCCCCGCCACCTTCCACATCCCCACCCCAATGCCCTGCTCCCAAACCCCGCCCCCTTAGGCCCCGCCCCCTTGGGCCCCGCCCCCTTAGGCCCCACCCCTTAGGCTCCGCCCACAAAGCCCCGCCCACCCAAGCCCCGCCCACTTTAACCCTCAACCCCCAGAGGCCACACCCACCTTAAGCCCCGCCCCCTGAGGTCCCGCCCTTTTAAGCCACGCCCCTTTAACCCCCCCCATGTAGTGTCACCCACACCCCCACCCCAAGACCCCGCCCCCTTAGGCTCTGCCCCCGGGACCCCACCCACCCCAAGCTCCGCCCCCTGAGGCCACGCCCACCACAAACCCCGCCCCTTAAAGCGACACCGCTTTGATCTCCACCTCCCCTACCCACAGCGTCACCCAAGACCCCACCCGCTTAGGCCCCGCCCCCACGAGGCCCCGCCCACCCCCACGAGGCCCCGCCCGCCCCCACGAGGCCCCGCCCACCCCCGCAGGCCCCCCCCCGCTGTGCGGCGCCATCCCGGCGGCCGGGGACTACGTGGCCAAGCCCGGGGACAAGGTGGCCGCGCGCGTCAAGGCGGTGGACGGCGACGAGCAGTGGATCCTGGCCGAGGTGGTCAGCTACAGCCACGCCGCCAACAAGTGCGGGTTTTGGGGCCGTTTCCCGGGATTTTGGGGTTTTTTGGGGGGGGTTTGGGCGCTTTCTTCAAAGGGATTTGGGGCGGTTGAGGGGGGGTTGAGGGGGGTTTTGGGGCGGTGTTTTGGGGTGCCGAGGTGGTTACGGGGAGGGTTTGGGGAGGTTTATGGGGTGGTTTGCGGGATTTCCGTGTTTCGGGGGGTGGTTTTGGGGTGATTTGGGGGGATTTAGGGTGGTTTTGGGGCATTTTGGAGGGATTTGAAGGGGGGGGTTTTGGGGTGTTGTTTTGGGGCATTGAGATGGTTCCGGGGAGGGTTTGGGGTGGTTTGTGGGATTTCGGTGTTTTGGGGGTGGTTTTGGGGTGGTTTTGGGGTCTTTTAGGAGCACTTGGGCATATTTTGGGGCAGTTTTGCGGGTATGTTTGGGGTTTGTTGTGGCGTCCTTGGGGACTTTTGGGGCTTTGGGGTTCCTTTGGGGCGATTTTTGGGATGGTTTTGGGGCTGTTCCGGTGTGGATTTGGGGCCAGTTTTGGGGCTACTTTTGGGGCTCTCTTGGGATGGTTTCGCGTCGTCTTTGGGCTGGTTTTGGGCCTTTTTGGGGCCAGTTGAGTCCCCTCCATGCCCCCGTTTTGCGCCCTCACCCCCCACAGGTATGAGGTGGACGACATCGACGAGGAGGGCAAGGAGTGAGTTTTCCCTCCCTGACCCCAAATCCCCTTCCCTGACCCCCAATCCCCTTCCCTGACCCCAAAAAACTCCCCAACCCCAAACCCTTTTTCCTCACCCAAATCCCTTCTCTTCCACCCCAACTCCCCCCGTTGACCCCAACTCCCCCCGTTGACCCCAACTCCCCCCCGTTGACCCCCAGCTCCCTCCGTTGACCCCAAATCCCCCTCCATTGACCCTAAGTCCCCTTCCCTAACCCCAAATCCCCTCCATTGACCCCAAATCCCCTCCATTGACCCCAAATCCCCTCCATTGACCCCAAATCCCCTCCATTGACCCCAAATCCCCTCCATTGACCCCAAATCCCCTCCATTGACCCCAAATCCCCTCCATTGACCCCAAATCCCCCTCCATTGACCCTAAGTCCCCTTCCCTAACCCCAAATCCCCTCCGTTGACCCCAAATCCCCCTCCATTGACCCCAAACCCACTCCGTTGACCCCAAACCCTTTCCGTTGACCCCAAGCTCCCTCCGTTGACCCTAAATCCCCTCCGTCGGCCCCAAAACGCCCCTGACCCCACAAAACTCCCCCCAGGCGCCACACGCTGAGCCGCCGCCGCATCATCCCGCTGCCGCAGTGGAAGGCCAACCCGAGACCGACCCCGAGGCGCTGTTCCAGAAGGAGCAGCTGGTGCTGGCCCTGTACCCGCAGACCACCTGCTTCTACCGCGCCCTCATCCACGCGCCCCCGCAGCGGGTCCGTGCCCACATTCGCCCTTTTTACCCCAAAATCCCCCCCCCCCGCGGAGGCGCTGCTCCGTAAGGAGCGCCGGGCGCTGGCCCTACGCCCACCACCCGCCTCCCCACCGCGCCCTCGTCCTTACGGCGGGTGGATGCCGCCCTCCCCCAGCCCCAAATTTGCCGTTTTTCACCCCAAAATTCCCCCCCGCAGCCGCAGGACGACTACTCGGTGCTGTTCGAGGACACCTCGTACGCCGACGGCTACTCGCCGCCCCTCAACGTGGCGCAGCGCTACGTGGTGGCCTGCAAGGAGACCAAGAAGAAGTGAGGAGGAAGGGGGCTTGGGGGGGGTGGTTTTGGGGTCGTGGAGGAAATTTTGGGGGTCCTGGTGGTCGTTTTGGGGTCTGGTGGTCGTTTTTGGGGTCTTGGTGCTCGTTTTGGGGCCCTCGGAGACCATTTTGGGGCCTTGGCGGCCGTTTTAGGGCCCTGCAGTGACCATTTGGGGACCCCCCGGCAACTGTTTTGGGATTTTCCCCGTGGATGACAACTTTGGGACCCCTTAGACGCCATTTTGGGGTCTTGGTGGCCATTTTTGGGGTCTTAGCAGCCATTTTAAGGCCCTCAGAGACCATTTTGGGGT
Organism: Anser cygnoides; assembly: GCF_040182565.1. Taxonomy (NCBI): domain Eukaryota; kingdom Metazoa; phylum Chordata; class Aves; order Anseriformes; family Anatidae; genus Anser; species Anser cygnoides. The sequence continues at coordinate 76,131 of NC_089900.1, read as the reverse complement.
CTTGGCGGCCATTTTGTGACCCCCTGGCAGCCATTTTTGGGCCCCTCAGACCCCATTTGGGGACCCTTCAGAAACCATTTTGGGATCACCCCCCATGGGCGACCACTTTGGGACCCCTTAAACACCATTTTGGGGTCCTGGTGGCCATTTTTGGGGTCTTAGCGGCCGTTTCGAGGCCCTTAGAAACCATTTTGGGGTCGTGGCGGCCATTTTGTGACCCCCTGGCAGCCATTTTGGGGCCCTTCAGTGACGATTCGGGGACCCCCCCGCAGTTATTTCGGGATTTTCCCCCGTGGATGACCACTTTGGGATCTCTCAGACAACGTTTTGGGGTCCTGGTGGCTGTTTTTGGGGCCTTAGTGGGCATTTTGGGGCCCTCAGAGACCATTTTGGGGTCTTGGCAGCCATTTTGGGGCCCCTCAGCAACCATTTGGGGACCCCAAAGACACAATTCTGGGGGTTTTCCCCATGGATGACAACTTTGGGACCCCTTAAACACCATTTTGGGAGTCGCTGTGGCTGTTTTGGGGGTCTTGCTTTCACTTTGGGACTTCCTTTGGGGCCATTTTGGGAGTTTTTACCCCCGTTTTGGGATCGTCCCCATTAAATGCTGCGGGAACGCCCCGCACTGCCTCCAGCTCCGTTATTGCCTCGTCGTGGGGGGTGGGGGAGACCCCAGCCGCGATTTGGGGCAGTTTGGGGGGATTTTAGGGGGATTTGGGATGGCTGGGAGGGTTTTGGGGTGCGTTGCGGGGGACTTCATGGAATTGGGAGTGGTTTGGGGGGTGGTTTTGGAGCGGTTTTCGGGCATTTCAGGGGCTTTGGGGCTTTAGGGGTGTTTTTAGGATGGTTTGAGGGCTTTGGGGAGTGTTTTCGGGGTAGTTTGGGGGCTTCGGAGGTGTTTTTGGGGTGTTTCTGGGGTTTTTAGGATGGTTTGGGGGTGGCTGAGGAGGCTTTAGGGGTGTTTTGGGTATTTCTGGGGTGATTTGGGGTCTTTGGGAGTGTTTTTGGGGGGGGTTTGGGGGTTTTGGAAGGTGTTTTGGGGGTTTTTAGGAGGGTTTGGGGGATGATTGGGGTTGGTTTGGGGGGTTTTAGGAGGGTTTGGGGGTTTTGCGGATGATTGGGGGGCTTTAGAAGTGTTTTGGGGTTGGTTTGGGGGGCTTTGGGGTTGGTTTGGGGGGCTTTAGGGCTGGTTTTGGGGTGGTTTGGGATAATTTTGGAGTGTCCCGAGTCCTTTTTGGGGTGGTTTTGGGGCAATTTATGGTCAATTTGGGGGATCCTGCGGCCCTCGGAAGCACATCAGACCCCATACGCCCCCCCAGCCCCACAATTGACCTCTGAAGCCCCCAGACCTGTGGGGGCGGGGCCAGAGCAGGCCCCGCCCCCTGCCTTTATTAAGAATAATTAAGAGGCACCGGAAGGGGCGGAGCCTCGGGCAGGCCCCGCCCCCTGGCGCAGCCGCAGCTCGTCCGCCCAGTGACCCTGCAGGGGAGGGGAGTTGATGACGTCACGGGTGGGCGTGGCATAGTGAAGTGGGTGTGGCCGGGGGGCGTGGCTCACCAGCTCGGGGTCCTCCAGCCCCGCCTCCTCCTCCCTCGTCGTCATGGTAACCGTGGTAGTGGCGAATCAGCTCCCCCCACAGCATGTCCTGCTGGCAGCTGCTCAGCGGTTGCCGGGTCAACGGGCCCCGCCCCCTGGCAGCAGGCCCCGCCCCTGGCAACGGGCCCCGCCCCCGGCAACAGGCCCCGCCCCCCGGCAGCAGGCCCCGCCCCCCGGCAACAGGCCCCGCCCCCTGCCCGGCAGCCCCCTAGCAACGCTCCCCTAGTAACAGTGGGTGGGGTGAAGCCTGCCCCTAGCAACTGGCTCCTCCCCTGGCAACAGGCCCCGCCCCCGGCAACCAGACCAACCCCTAGCAACTGGCCACGCCCCCTAGCAACGCCCCCATAGCTACAGCGGTGCGGCCTAGCAGATGGGCTGAAGCCTGCCCCTAGCAACCGGGCCTGGCCCTAGCAACCGCCCCAGCAACCACCCCATCGCCTTGGCAACCACCCCGTCGCCGCGACAATGACCCCGTCGCCGCGACAACGACCCCCGTCGCCGCGACAACGACCCCGTCGCCGCGACAACGACCCCGTCGCCGCGACAACCGCCCCCTCGCCGCGGCGACTCACCCGGGGCAGGCCCCGCGCAGGGGCAGCAGCTCGCGGGGCTCCGCGCGCAGGAAGCGCGGCGCCAGGCACAGGGGCGTGCGTCACCGCCGGGCAGCCGGGCCGCGGGCAGCGCAGGGGCGGAGTCAGGGCCCTGGGGGGGCGGGGCCAGCCTCGGGGGCAGGGCCAGCCTCAGGGGGCGGAGCCTCGAGCCACCCAAGCCCCGCCCCCCCTCCTTACCTCGCAGGGCAGCCCACAGAGGCTGCAGGGAGGGCGGAGCCAAGGCGGCGGGGGGCGTGGCCAAACCGGCGGGGGGCGTGGCCTTCCTCCTCGGGGGGCGTGGCCTCGGCCCACGCGGGTCCCACCTCGACGACGACGTGCGAGGGCGGGGCGGGGGCGGGGCCGGGCGGGGGCGGAGCCAGCGGAGGCGCAGGGGGAGGCGGCTCCAGGGGGCGCGCAGGAGGCGGGGCAGCAGCCGCAGGGCGAAGGCGATGGGCCGCTCGCGGCGGCGGCGCGGCGACACGCCGGGGAGGCGGCGGGAGGCCGAGGGGTGCTGCCACGCCCACTCGAACTGCGGGGGGGGGGGGGCAGGGACACGGCGTAAGGGGCGGGGCCAGGGCTTTGGGGGCGGGGCCAGGGCTTTGGGGGTGGGATGAGGGCTTTGGGGGGCACGGGCAGGGATTTTGGGGTGGGGTTAGGGCTTTTGGGGGTGGGGTCAGGTATGTTGGGGGTGGGATCAGGGCGTTGGGGGCGTGGCCAGGGATTTTGGGGTGGGGTCAGGGCATGGGGGGAGGGGGGGTGAGGGCTTAGGGGGCGTGCCCAGGGCTGTGGGGGCGTGGTCAGGGTATTGGGGGCGGGGCCAGGGGTTTGTGGGCAGAGATAAGAGAGGGGTGGGGTCAGGTATCGAGGGGGCGTGGTTAAGGAAAGGGGCGGGGCCAGGGGCTGGGGTGGGGCCAGGGCTCTGGGGGAGGAGCCTGGTTCTTGGGGGGCGGGGCCAGGACTTTGGGGGCCGTGGTCCAGAAATGGGCGGGCTCAGGGGAAGTGGGTGGAGCCTGGACATCGGGGGCGTGGCCAAGAGCTGGGGGGCGTGGTCAGGGTATTGGGGGCGGGGCCAGATATTGGGGGCGGGGCCAGATATTGGGGGCGGGGCCAGATATTGGGGGCGGGGTCTAGGAGCCGGACGACCCAAGGGGGCGGGGCTTTACGCCGGGGGGCGCGTCCAGGACACAAAGCGGGGCGGGGGCACGGGAAAAGTGGGCGCGTCCTCACCCTCAGCGCCGCCACGTCGGACGGGAAGCCGTGCACGTAGAGCTCCATCTCCCTGCGGAAGTGACGTCAGCGCCTCCCCCTCCGCCCCCTTCCCCCCCCCCCCCCCACTCCCCCCACCTCACCAGGGCCCGCGGCCGCTCGTCCTCCAGGCCCCGCCGTGCCGCCGCCCCGCGTTGTGCTGCCGCAGCCGCCGCTCCGGGTCCAGGCTGAAGCCGACGTAGGCCCCGCCGCGGGCCCCGGGGGCGGCCGAGCGCAGCAGGTACACGGCCCGCAGCGACATCGCCGCCACGCTGCTCCCCCCCACCACGGCCCGCGGCTCCTGCCACCCCGCTTCCGCTTCCGGTCCGCAGCCCTGTTGCTAAGCGACCGCCCCCACTTCCGCCCGCGCTCCCCCGTTGCCCAGCGCCATCCCCCACTTCCGCCACGCCTCCCACAGGCCCCCGCGCCGCGCCGCTCCCGCCCCGCCGCCCCGTTGCTAAGCAACCCCCTTCCACTTCCGCCCCCTTCCCCCGTTGCTACGCGACCGCTCCTCGCCCCGCCCCTTCCGCCTCTGCCCCGCCCTCTGATTGGCCGCCGCCCTCCCACCGCCTCCTCCTCATTGGCTGCCGCCCGGCCGGGCCTTTCCGGGGCCATGGCGGAGCCGGAGCTGAGCGCGGAGGCGCTGCGGGAGCGGCTGCGGCGGGAGCTGGGAGCAGAGCACGTGGTGGGCGGGGGGGGGGACCGGGGGGGGCTTCATTAGGCTTTAATAGGTCTCTGTGGGGCTTAATAGGCCTTAGTAGGCCTCGGTAGACCTCTATAGGGCCTTAATGGAGGTTTTATAGGTCGTAGGAGGCCGCGCTGGGCCTTAATCGCCCTCACTAGGCCGCAGTTGGTCTCTATAGGCCTTAGCAGGCCCTCAGAAGGGCTCAGTGGGTCTCTGTAGGGCCTCAGTCGGCTTTAATAGGTCAGGGAGGCCGCGCTGGGCCTTAATAGGCCTCACTGGGCTGCAGCGTAGGCCTCAGGAGACCTTAATAGGCCTCAGTAGGCTTCCTTAGGCCTCAGAAGGCCTCCGTGGGTCTCTGTAGGTCTCGGGGTCTCTACAGGCCTTAGTAGGCTCCACAAGGCTTTAGGAGGCCTTCATAGGTCTCGGTAGGCTTCAGTAGGTCTCTGTAGACCTTAGTAGGTCTCAGTGGGCCTCAGTAGTGTGCAGTCGGTCTCTGCAGGCCTTCACAAGCCCCAGTAGGCTTCAGTGGGGCTCTACAGGTCTCAGTAGGCCTCTACGGACCTTGGTAGGCCTCTACGGACCTTGGTAGGCCTCTACGGACCTTGGTAGGCCTCTACGGACCTTGGTAGGCCTCTACGGACCTTGGTAGGCCTCTACGGACCTTGGTAGGCCTCTATGGACCTTGGTAGGCCTCTACGGACCTTGGTAGGCCTCTACGGACCTTGGTAGGCCTCTACGGACCTTGGTGGGTCTCTACGGACCTTGGTGGGTCTCTACGGACCTTGGTAGGCCTCTGCAGGCCTTGGGAGTCCTCAGTAGGTCTCTACAGCTCTCAGTGGGCTTCAGTAGGGCCGCGCTAGGCCTTAGGGGACCGTAATAGGGCCTGAGAAGGCTTCAGTAGGCAGCAGTAGACCTCTACGGATCTCCTTAGGCCTCGGTAGGCTTTAATTAGCCTGTATGGACCTCGTTAGGCCTCATTAGGCCACCCCAGGCCTTATTAGGCCTTTGTAGACCTTAATAGGCCTCAGAAGGCTTCAGGAGGCCGCAGTAGATCTCTGCAGACCTCAGTAGGCCTCATTAGGCTTTCATTGGCCTCTGTGGGCCTGACGAGACCTAATTAGGCCTCGTTAGGCCCCCCCAGCCCCCCTGAGCCCCCGTTTGCCCCCGCAGGGGTGGAGGACACGACCGGCCGCCCGCTGCGCCGCCAGCTTCCGCGTGCTGGTGGTGGCGGCCGCCTTCCCGCGGCAAGGGGCTGCTGCAGCGGCACCGGTAGGAGCTCGGCGGGGGGGGGGGGGGGGTTGGGTTTGGGGGCGTTTCCTGGGGGTTTGGGGGCGTTTTTTTTGGGGCTGACTTCCCCCACCCCGTTTTGCGTTCCAGGCTGGTGAACGAGGCGCTGGCGGCGGAGCTGGGCCGCATCCACGCGCTGGAGCAGCGCACGCTCACCCCCGAGCAGTGGGCGGCCGAGGGGGGCAGTGAGAGGAGCCCCTCCCCCACCGCCTGCGTCACCTGGCCGCCCCCTCCCCCCCGTAACACCCCCAAGAGGAGGCCTTCATTGCGGCCCCCCCTCCCCTGATTAAACTTCTTTTCTAATTAAGCTCCTCTCCTAATTGAAGCCCACCCCAATTAGGCTCCTCCCATAATTAAGCCCCCCCAATTAAACTCCTTCCCAATGAAACCCATCCCCCAACAAGGCCCCTCTCCCAATTAAGCCCCTCCCCCAATGAAGCCCCTCCCCCCAATGAAGCCCCTCCCCCAATTAAGCCCCTGCTCCGATTAAAGCCCCCTGATGAAGCCCCTCCCATATGAAACCCATCCCCCAATTAAGCCACCATTAATCTCCTCCCCAATTAAGCCCTTCCCCCGATGAACCCCCCTCCCCAATTAAGCCCCTCCCCCCATTAAGCCCCGCCCCCAATTAAGCCCCCTGCCCTTATTCCTTGGGGGGAGGGGAGGACTGCCGCAACCCCTCCCCCCCACAGGGAGCTCCAGGGCGGGGGGAGGGGCACCTGTACAGGTGGGGGCGGGGCCAAAGGGGGGCGGGGCCAAAAGGGGGCGGGGCCAAATCCCGGAACCGGGAATCCGGGATCGGAGAAGCCGGCAGCCGGAGGAGGAAGAGGGGGCGACGAGCTCCCCTCGCCCACCCCCCTCGCGCCCCCTTCCCCCGCCCCTCCCCCACCCAAGATGGCCGCCGCCGCCGCCCCCTGCTGGGGCTGGGGCTGGGGCTGGGGCTGGGGCTGGCGGCGGCCGCGGGGCTGTGGCAGGCGCGGGAGCGGGCGGAGCGCGAGCGGCCCCGGGCGGCCTTCGGGGCGAGGACGGCGGCACACAGGGGGGGTGAGGGTGGGGGGGGGAGGGGCAGGGGGCTGGGGGTGGGGGGAGAGGGAAGGGGGATTCGGGGGAAAAGGTTGAGGAAATGGGGGGATTTTGGGGGGGGGAAATGGGGAGGGGGTGGGGGAGGGGCGTGGGGGGGGAGGGGGAGAGGGTGGGGGAGGGTGGGGTGGGGGGAGGGGAGGGGGTAAGGAGAAAGGGGAGGGGGAGAGGGGAGGGGGACTGGGGGAAAAGGAGGGGGTTTTGGGGGGGGGTTGGGGGGGGGGAAACGGGGGGTGGGGGAGGGGGTGCGGGGTGGGGGAGGGGGGGTTTGGGGGAGGGGAAGTGGGGAGGGGGGGGTGGGGGGAGGGAAAGGGGCAGGAGGGGCGGGGGCAAAGAGCGAGGGGGCGTGGCTTCACCCGTGGGGGTGTGGCTTCATGCCTGGGGGCGTGGCTTCAATCCTGGGGGTGTGGCTTCACACGCGGGGGCGTGGCCTCGACTTGGGGGCGTGGCCTCACACGTGGGGCGTGGCCTCACACGTGGGGGCGTGGCCTCGACTTGGGGGCGTGGCCTCGACTTGGGGGCGTGACCTCAGACTTGGGGGCGTGGCCTCACACGTGGGGGCGTGGCCTCGACTTGGGGGCGTGGCCCCGACGCCCCGCCCACCCCCTTATAAGGCTGCGGCGGCGCCTGGAGAACACGATGGAGGCCTTCGAGAAGTGAGTAGGCGGGGCTCCCGCTAAGCCCCGCCCCCCCGGGGCCACGCCCCCTCGGGGCCACGCCCACTCTGACCACGCCCACCCCGCCCCTGCCCCTGCAGCGCGGTGGCGCAGGGCGCGGAGCTGCTGGAGCTGGACTGCCGGCGGACGCGGGACGGCGCCGTGGTGCTGAGCCACGACCGGGGGCTGCGGCGCCAGGCGGGCCTCGACCGGGACCTGCGGGACCTGGCCTACGAGGTGGGAGCCCCGAAATCCCCGGGTTTTGCCCCAAAAATAGGCGGGCTTTTGGACCCGATTCCGGAGGGTTTTCGGCCCAAAACCGGCTGCGTCCGCAGGAGCTGCCGCCCTACAAGGAGACGCTGGAGGTGACGTTTGCGCCCGGTGAGACGGTCTGGGGGATTTGGGGGAGAATTTGGTTTTTTGGGGAGAATTTGGTTTTTGGGGGGGGGAGAATTCGGGGGTTTTATGGTGCGTTTGGGGGTTTTGGGGGGGATTTGGGGGGTTTGCGGTGACTTGGGGGGATTTAGGGTGGGGCTGGGGGATTTGGGGGGATTTGGGGGGTTTGGGGGGGATTTGGGGGGTTGGGGGAGATTTGGGGTGACTTGGGGGGATTTAGGGTGGGGCTGGGGGGAATTCGGGGCATTTGGGGGGATTTGGGGGGATTTGGGGGGGGGTTGGGGGAGATTTGGGGTGACTTGGGGGGATTTAGGGTGGGGCTGGGGGAATTCGGGGCATTTGGGGGGGATTTGGGGAGGTTTGGGGGGATTTGGGGGGGCTTGGGGGGGATTTTTGGGGTGGTTCGGGGGGATTTGGGGGGGTTGGGGCAACATAGGGGGAATTTGGGGAGGTTTGAGGGGATTTGGGGGGGCTTGGGGGGGATTTTTGGGGTGGTTCGGGGGGATTTGGGGGGTTGGGGCAATATAGGGGATTTGGGGAGGTTTGCGGGGATTTGGGGGGGGATTTCAGGGGGGATCTGGGGATGTTGTGGTGGGATTTGGGGGGTTTGGGGGGATTCGGGGGGGATTTAGGAGGAATTTGGGGAGGTTTGGGAGGGTTCTGGGGGGATTTTGGGTGGGATTTGGGGTGGGGAAGGACTTGGGGGGATTTGGGGTGATTTTGAGGGGTTTAGAGGTATCTGGGGGAGTTTGGGAGGGGATTTGGGGTGAGGAGGGATTAGGGGGCAATCTGGGGAAGTCTTAGGGGGCTTTAGGGGCAATTTGGGGGAGGAGGTTTGGGGGGGGCCCTGGGGAGATTTGGGGTGACTTTGGGGGGGATTTCGGGGGGGGGTTGGGAGCGGGATTGGGGCCAGTGGGGGGTTTGGGGGTGATGTTGGGGGGATTTGGGGGGATTTTGGTGCGGTTTTGGGGCAGGTGGTGATTCGGGGGGTGACGCAGGGGGTTTCGGGGCTGACCTCCCCCAGCCCCCATTTACCCCCCCTACCCCCACCCAAGGGTGCTACTCGCGGGGCCGCGACCGCCGCATGCCGCGCCTGGACGAGGTCTTCGCCCGCTTCCCGCACGTGGCCGTCAGCGTCGAGATCAAGGACGACGACGACGAGCTCATCCAGCAGGTGGGCCCTCATTTGCATATGCAAACGAGAAGGGGCGGGGCTCGATGACGTCATAACCACGCCCCCTTTCCCCCCCACCCCCCTCCGAAGGTGGCGGAGCTGGTGCGGCGCCACGACCGCGCCGCCATCACCCTCTGGGCCTCCTTCGACGACCGCATCCTGCGCAAGTGCCGGGCGGCGGTGAGGCCAGGCCCCCCCGCGTGACGTCACGCGCCTTCCCTGTGACGTCACGACCCTCGCGGTGACGTCACGTGCCCCTCCTCCAGCACCCCGGGATGCCGTACGGCTTCTCGCCGCGGCGGGCGCTGCTGGTGCTCGCCTTCCACTACCTGGGGCTGCTGCCGCTGCTGCCCCTGGGGGAGGCGGCGCTGCTGGGACCCCTGCCCGGCATCATCAACAGGTTTTGGGGAAAATCTGCGGGGTTTTGGGGAAATCTGGGGGGGGGGTTGGGGGAGAAATTTAGTGGGTTTGGGGGGGGGGTTTGGGGGGGTTTTGGGGGCGTTGTGGGGTGATGGGGGAGGTGGGGATAGAAGCAGATGGGGGGATGTCGGGGATTTGGGGGGGGGGTTGGGGGGGGATTTGGGGGGATTTGGGGGGGGTTGGGGGCGATTTGGGGGATTTGGGGGGGGGGGGGGTCTCGGGGGGATTTGGGGGATTTGGGGGGGGTTGGGGGGGATTTGGGGGATTTGGGGGGGGGGGGTCTCGGGGGGGTCTGGCAGCGCGGTGCCACCCCCAGGACCCCCCCCCAAATTTCCCCCTTCCCCGCCCCCAGGACGTATTTCCCGGTGCCCAAAGGGAATCCTGGGGCAGGCGCTTGCCCTGCTGGCTGACAAGTGAGTGCTCCCCCCCTCCTTATGACGTCATAACCCTCGTGATGACATCGTGTCATCCGCGATGACGTCATAGCCACCCGGTGACGTCGTATGGTGACGTCATGGACCCCCCCCAGGTTCATCATGACCAAGGGGCTGCTGCAGCACCTGCGGGAGCGCGACATCCAGGTGGGGGGCGGGGCACGAGGACATGGGGTGGGGGTTTTGGGGGGGTTTGGGGGGATTTGGGGAAAATTTGGGGGGGTTTGGGGGGGATTTGGGGGGGATTTGGGGGGATTTTGGGAAAATTTGGGGGGGGTTTGGGGGGGGGATTTGGGGGGGGGATTTGGGGGCGATACGGGAGGGTTTGGGGGGGATTTGGGGGACTTTTGGGGGGGGATTTTTTGTTATTTTGGGGGGGTTTGGGGAGGGTTGGGAGGGACGGAGGGATTTGGGGGCGGGTTTTGGGGGTATTTAGGGGGATTTTGGGGTGTTCCCACGCCCCCCCCCAGGTGGTGCTGTGGGTGCTGAATGAGGAGTGCGACTTCGCCGACGCCTTCGCCCGTGGCGCCAGCGGCGTGATGACCGACTACCCGGGGCGGCTGCGGCGGTACCTGGACGCCCACCCCCGCCCTGACCGGTACAGGCCAGTACAGACCGCTACGGAACGCTACAGACCAGTACAAACCAGTACAGACCAGTACAAACCACTACAAACCACTACAACCCATTAAAGACCCGACCCAACCCAACCGGCCCCTCTTTAACCCAACGTTGGGGCGGGGCTTAACGCAGAAAAGGGGCAGGGCTTACACACAAGGGGCGGGGCTCAGGCCTCTTTCAGCGGCTCCGCCCCCGTTAGGCTCCGCCCCCTCGGGCTCCGCCCCCGTCAGGCTCCGCCCCCTCCTCCATCCGCTCCCGGTAGCTGCGCTTGAAGAAGCCGCACTGCGGGATAATGAAGGGGGGGGGGCGGGGTTAGGACCCCATCACGTGACCCCCATCATGTGACCGTGCCCCCCCCCCCCGGGGCCGCGTGCCCGTCACGTGACCGTCCCCCCCCCCCCCACCTTGACGAGGCCGAAGATGATGAGGATGAGCAGCAGCAGCCCCCCGACGCCGCTGCCCACGTAGATGAGCGTGAAGTTCAGCACCGGCAGCAGCTCCACCTCCGTGGCCCCCTGTGGGATTTTGGGGAGGGGGAGGTCAAATTGGGGACCCCTCCCCACCCCAGGACCCCCCCCCCATATTTCAGCCCCCCCCCTCCCCAAAAACCTGCGTCCAGGCGAACTCGGGCCCCAGGGTGCTGGCGAAGCGCTGGGTGTCGAAGGCGAACCAGAGGCCGGAGCAGGGCGGGGGCGGGCAGCGGCCTGGGGGGGGGGCGGGGCTTAGCAGGGAGGGGCCCCCTCCACGTGGCCACGCCCCTCGCAATTCGGGCCACGCCCACTTTTTGGACCCCACCCCCCCCCCCCATTGGATTACTTCCACCCTTGTTTGTGCCCGGCTCTCGGGTCATGCCCCCACCCCTTGTAGCCACGCCCCCTTGTAGCCACGCCCCCTTGGAGCCACGCCCCCTGGGAGCCACGCCCCCATTCCCACCCACCACCAGCCCCCCATTGATGCCCAGCTGCCTGGTTGTGCCCCGCCCCCTCTCCAAGCCCCGCCCCCTCCCCAAGCCCCGCCCACCCGCCAAGCCCCGCCCCCCTCCAAGCCCCGCCCCTCCAAGCCCCGCCCCCTCCCCAAGCCCCGCCCCCTCTCCAAGCCCCGCCCCCTCTCCAAGCCCGCCCCCTCTCCAAGCCCCGCCCCCATGCCAAGCACCGCCCCTCTCCAAGCCCCACCCACCCGCCAAGCCCCGCCCCTCACCAAGCCCCGCCCCTCGCCAAGCCCCGCCCCCTCTCAAGCCCCGCCCCCTCACGCCAAGCCCCGCCCCCTCGCCAAGCCCCGCCCCCTCACCTGGATCCGGGGGGGGGGGCCCCACCTGGGCCTCCAGCAGGACGCGGGCGCCGGCCCCCAGCGGCCCCAGGGGGCAGCGGAAGAGGAGGAGGTGGGGGGAGGCGCAGGCCTGGGGGGGCAGGAGGGTGAGGGGGGCCCTGCCCCATAGCCCTGCCCCATAGCCCTGCCCCTGCCCCATAACCCTGCCCCGGCCCCATAACTCAGGCCCATAGCCTGGACCCTGCCCCATAACCCCGCCCCATAACCCCACCCCATAACCCAGCCCCAGCCCCATAACCCGGCCCCATAACCCCACCCCATAACCCAGCCCCAGCCCCATAACCCGGCCCCATAACCCCACCCCATAACCCCACCCCATAACCCCGCCCCATAACCCCACCCCCAACCCCAGCCCCATAACCCCACCCCATAACCCAGCCCCGCTAACCCAGCCCCATAACCCAGCCCCATAACCCCGCCCCATAACCCAGCCCCACCACCCCATAACCCAGCCCCATAACCCACCCCATAACCTCAGCCCCATAACCCCACCCCCCCAACCCCGCCCCATAACCCGGCTAACCCATGCCAACCCCGCCCCATAACCCAGCCCCATAACCCAGCCCCATAACCCCGCCCCATAACCCAGCCCCATAACCCCACCCCATAACCCCAGCCCCATAACCCAGCCCCAGCCCCATAACCCGGCCCCATAACCCCACCCCCATAACCCAGCCCCAGCCCCATAACCCGGCCCCATAACCCCACCCCATAACCCCACCCCATACCCCAGCCCCATAACCCAGCCCCAGCCCCATAACCCCGCCCCATAACCCAGCCCCATAACCCAGCCCCAGCCCCATAACCCCGCCCCATAACCCAGCCCCATAACCCAGCCCCAGCCCCATAACCCCGCCCCATAACCCAGCCCCATAACCCAGCCCCAGCCCCATAACCCGGCCCCATAACCCCACCCCATAACCCCACCCCATAACCCAGCCCCATAACCCAGCCCCATAACCCCACCCCATAACCCCACCCCATACCCCAGCCCCATACCCCAGCCCCATAACCCAGCCCCATAACCCCACCCCATAACCCCACCCCATAACCCCACCCCATAACCCGGCCCCATAACCCCACCCCATAACCCAGCCCCATAACCCCACCCCATAACCCGGCCCCATAACCCCACCCCATAACCCCACCCCATAACCCCACCCCATAACCCAGCCCCATAACCCAGCCCCATAACCCCACCCCATAACCCCACCCCATACCCCAGCCCCATAACCCAGCCCCATAACCCAGCCCCATAACCCCACCCCATAACCCCGCCCCATAACCCAGCCCCATAACCCAGCCCCATAACCCCGCCCCATAACCCAGCCCCATAACCCAGCCCCATAACCCCGCCCCATAACTCAGCCCCATAACCCAGCCCCAGCCCCATAACCCCACCCCATACCCCAGTCCCATAACCCAGCCCCAGCCCCATAACCCCGCCCCATAACCCAGCCCCATAACCCAGCCCCAGCCCCATAACCCAGCCCCATAACCCCACCCCATAACCCCACCCCATACCCCAGCCCCATAACCCAGCCCCAGCCCCATAACCCCGCCCCATAGCCCAGCCCCATAACCCAGCCCCAGCCCCATAACCCCCGCCCCATAACCCCACCCCATAACCCCACCCCATACCCCAGCCCCATAACCCAGCCCCAGCCCCATAACCCCACCCCATAACCCCACCCCATAACCCCACCCCATACCCCAGCCCCATAACCCAGCCCCACCTGGGCCATGCTCCGCTGCAGCTCCCTCCCCTCCTCCCCGACCTCACCCTCGTCCAGAGCCTCGCAGGCGGTGCCGTCCTCCTGGGGGGGGTCAGGGACAAAAGGGGGGGGGGGGGGGGGCGGTTAGGACCCCCCCCCATAGCAAATTTGGGGGGGGGGGACCCCATCGTGTGGGTCTGGGGGCGCTCGCTCACCATGCGGACGCTGGGGGCCCAGCGCAGGCCGTGGGGCAGCGTGGGGGGCAGGAGCACGAAGGCCGTCAGCTCCGGGGGGGGGACGCCGGGGGGGGCAGGCAGGAGGGTCTCCAGCTGCGGATTTTGGGGGGGGGGGGGTCCTCAGGAAATGGGGGGGGGGGGGGGGTTATTTTGGAAGGGGGGGGGGGGGGGAGGGGGGGGCGGTTCCTCACCTGGTAGTGGTGCCGCAGGGTCTTGTGGCGGGGATCGCCGGAGGTGAAGTTGAGGTAGGGGGTGGAGTCCTCCTGCCTGGGGGGGGGCAGGATTGGGGGGGGGGGTGTCAGGATTGGGGGGGGGGATAATGTCGATAATTGGGGGGGGGGGTGTCATAATTGGGGGGGGGTGTCGATAATTGGGGGGGGTGTCGATAATTGGGGGGGGGTGTCGATAATTGGGGGGGGGTGTCGATAATTGGGGGGGGGTGTCGATAATTGGGGGGGGGTGTCGATAATTGGGGGGGGTGTCGATAATTGGGGGGGTGTCGATAATTGGGGGGGGTGTCGATAATTGGGGGGGGGTGTCGATAATTGGGGGGGGTGTCGATAATTGGGGGGGGGTGTCGATAATTGGGGGGGGTGTCGATAATTGGGGGGGGGTGTCGATAATTGTGGGGGGGGTGCCGATAATTGGGGGGGGTGTCGATAATTGGGGGGGTGTCGATAATTGGGGGGGGGGGGTGTCGGTGTCGATAATTGGGGGGGGGTGGTCCCAATGGGGGGGGGGGTCTCACCATCTGGCGACGATGCTGACGGCGTAGCGCACGGGGACGTGCCAGGTGACCACGTTGTCCGTCAGGGTGCTGGGCGGCTCATTGTCGCTGCGGGGGGGGGGGTGGGAACTGTGTCACCCCCCCCCCCCCCCCCCCCAAATTATCGCACCCCCCTCCCCAAATTATCGCCCCCCCCCCCACCTGCTGGCGTTGGCCGTCAGCTCCAGCTTCTCGTCCCACGAGCTGTTCTGCAGGACGTCGAAGACCACCTCGAGGTCCACCTGGTGGCACGCGGGGGCTCAGTGCAGTGACACCCCCACCCTGCCATGGTGCCCCCCACCCCCCCATGGTGCCCCTAGCCCCCCCCCCCCCCCCAGCCCCCCCAGGCACTCACCACGCTGTCGGCGCGCAGCACGGGGCGGCTGACGTTGCACACCAGGTCCCGGGGGCCTGCGGCCGTCGCCTGCTCCTGGCAGCTGATGGCCACGGGGGAGGTGCCCTAGAAATGGGGGGGGGGGCAAGGGGGGGGGTCCCCATTCGGGTGGGCTGGGGGGGGGGGGGGGGGGGGGGGGGGGCCATGGGGACAGCCCCCCGTTGGTGGCACCTCGGTGAGTTGGCCGTGCCCTGGGTTGACCTGGCCTCCGGGGCCATCCCCCGGGTTGACCTGGCCTCCGGGACCATCCCCCCCCGGTTGACCTGGCCTCCGGGACCATGCCCCCCCCCCCGTTGACCTGGCCTCCGGGACCATGTCCCCCGGGTTGACCTGGCCTCCGGGACCATGCCCCCCCTCCCCCCCCCCCCCGGTTGACCTGGCCTCCGGGACCATGTTGACCTGGCCTCCGGGGCCCCCCCGGGTTGACCTGGCCTCCGGGACCATGTCCCCCGGGTTGACCTGGCCTCCGGGACCATGCCCCGGGTTGACCTGGCCTCCGGGACCATGCCCCCCCCCCCCCGGGTTGACCTGGCCTCCGGGACCATGCCCCCCCCCCCCCGGGTTGACCTGGCCTCCGGGACCATGCCCCCCCCCCCCCCCCCGGTTGACCTGGCCTCCGGGACCATCCCTCGGGTTGACCTGGCCTCCGGGACCACCCCCCGGGTTGACCTGGCCTCCGGGAACATGCCCCCCCCCCCCCCCCCGGTTGACCTGGCCTCCGGGACCATGCCCCCCCCCCCCCGGGTTGACCTGGCCTCCGGGACCATGCCCCCCTCCGGGTTGACCTGGCCTCCGGGGTCCCGGGGGGGGCCTGGGCGGAGGATTTGGGGCGGTGCTCTCCCCCGGTGACCCCGGTGCCTCCAGCACGAGGGGTGGCAGCCACGGGGGTCCCCGGGGAGAAGCCCCCCGCTCACCTGGGTGGCGCCGGCCCTCCGGAAGGAGAGCCCCCGCGGGTGGCGGAGGCGCAGGGTGGCCCCGTAGGCGTCCTCCCCGCCGTTGTGCAGCCGCAGGGCCACCGCCAGCTCCACGCCGGGGGCCCCCGCCAGCACCGCGGCCCCCGGCAGCGCCGAGACCCTCAGGTCGGCCTCGCACACCTCGTCGGCCCCGCAGTTCTTCTCGAAGGGGACCTGCGGAGCGGGGTGGGGGGGTCAGCGGCCCCCCCCGGCCCCACGTCCCGCCCCAGGGTCGGGGCTGGGCCCCTTGCACCCACCTCGGTCCATCCCGATGTGATCGCTGGGGTTCAGGACGAGGCTGGGGGCGTCCCGGGGCCCGGCAGGGTCCAGGGAGAAGTTGACAGCCACGCGGATGGGGGTGACGAAGTCCTCGAGGCAGGTCTGGGGTGGGGAGGGGGCCCCCATCAGCGGCAACCTCCCCACGTGTGGGGTCGCCCCGGGTGGGTCCAGCATCACCCGTCACCAGGAGCACTTCGATTTGGGGTCGCCCTCATCAGGTCTAACCCTCTACAGGGTGTCCCGTCATCAGGAGCACCTCGCTACGGGGTTTCCCATCACCAGGAGCACCTCAACACGGGTTTGAGGCCGGTGGGGCCCTACCAGGATGTGCAGCGTCTCCTGCAGGCACTTGTCCTCCCTGCGCAGCTCCAGGTGCCCGTCCCACTGCCGCCTCCCGTCGCCCAGGGCCCCGCGGCCCCGAACCCGCTGCGGGTCCACGTCCACGTGGAAGGCGAGGGGCACGACCAGGTCTCCTGGGGTGGGTGGGGGGGGGGACACATGGGGTTCAGTGGGGGGGTGGGACACGGACCGCCCCCTCTCTGCAGACCACCCGGACCTGTGTAGGAGGTGGTGTCCAGGTGGGCCCGGAAGCAGAGCTGGAGCTGGACGGAGGCGCCGGTGTTGTTGGAGCAGTCGACCATCCTGAGCGAGATCCGTGCCGGGGAGAAGCTCAGGTTCGAGGTCACCGTCACGATGGGCAGGGAGCTGGGGGGGCACGGAAATGGGGCTGGGGCTGCCCTGGCATTGGCCCCGTCTATGGCCCCATGCCCATCCCATTTCCATCTCCAGCCTATCTAATCCCATCCTATCCCATCTCCATCCCCATCCCCATCCCATCTCCACCCCAATCCCATCCCAATCTCCATCTCCATCTCCACCCCCATCCCATCTCCATCCCAATCCCAATCCCATCCCAATCTCCATCTCCATCTCCACCCCAATCCCTTCTCCACCTCCACCCCCATCCCATCTCCATCCCAATCCCAATCCCATCTCCATCTCCACCCCCATCCCATCTCCATCTCCAGCCCAATCCCATCTCCATCTCCACCCCAATCTCCATCTCCATCTCCACCCCAATCCCATCTCCATCTCCAGCCCAATCCCATCTCCATCTCCACCCCAATCCCATCTCCATCTCCACCCCCATCCCATCTCCACCCCAATCCCATCTCCATCTCCACCCCCATCCCATCTCCATCCCAATCCCAATCCCATCTCCATCTCCACCCCCATCCCATCCCCATCCCATCCCATCCCCATCTCCATCCCAACCCCATCTCCATCCCATCCCAATCCCATCCCCATCTCCACCCCAATCCCATCCAATCCCATCCCCGTCTCCACCCTGCCCCCGCCCCATGTCCCACCTCAGCACCACCACGTGTCCCTGGGTCCCCACGGCGAGGTCCACCATCCCATCCCCGGTCACGTCCATGGCCCCGTCCAGCGCCTGCCCGAAGAAGCGGAGGCCGGGGCCCCCCACGCGGCCCTCCAGCCGCTGTGGGGTGGGGTGCGGAGTCAGACGTGTCCCCACGGCATCCCCCACCCCATCCACCCTGCGTCCACGTCCTCCCACGCCCCACCTGGCTGTAGCTTGGCTCCAGGCCCCCGCTGCGCCCGGAGAAGATGTAGACGGCGCCGTGCTCCTCATCCTCCATGGGGGCCCCCACGGCCACCTCGGCCACCCCGTCCCCGTCCAGGTCACCCAGCGCCGCCAGCGCCGCCCCGAAGCGCCCCAGGGGGTGCCCTGGGGCTCCGCAGAGCTCCCCGGCCTCCTCCAGCCCATTCTGGGGGGGGGGGCGGGGGGCAGAGGGGCGTCAGGATGGGGGAAGGGGGGGGTTGGGATTGGGTCGGAGGGGGTGGGATGTGGGATGTGGGATGGGGATGGGGATGGGGATGGGGATGGGGATGGGGATGGGGATGGGGATGGGGATGGGGATGGGGATGGGGATGGGACGGGTCCGCCCCACAGGGTGACCCCTTACCTGCCCCCACTGGTAGAGGTGCACGCGCCCCCCCCGGCGCCCGTCGAAGTGCATGGGGGCCCCCACCAGCAGCCCCTCAGCCGCCCCGTCCCTGTCCCCATCCAGAGCGCAGAGCGTGGCCCCAAAGTACGACCCCACCTGTGTGGCCGTGGTGACATCGGTTGGGGTGGGGGGGGGTGGGGGTCCCTAAAATGCCCCCCCCCCCACCCCCCAAATCCCCCCCCCATACTCACCTGCTCCCCGGCCAGGCTCTGCAGCGCCTGCCAGCCCCCTCCGGGCCCGGCCACCTCGAAGAGCACCACGCGCCCCACGTGCCCGTGCCGGGGGGCCCCCGCTGCCAGCAGCGACCGCCCGGGGCGCGGGACCCCCACCACCGAGTAGCCTAGTCGGGGGGGGGGGGGGGAGGGGGGTGGGGGGCACAATGGTCCCATCTATCCCAGTAATTGCAACCCCCTCCCCAGTTTGTCTCCCCCCAGTTCAGGTCCCCCCCCCATTTGCACGTTCCCCCTCCCATTGGCTCCCCACTTTGAGCAGCCCACCCAGGGTCCCCTTGCACACCAGGACCACCCCCCTGCCCCCCCCCAGTCCCCCCAATTTGTGTCCCCCCCCCCCCCCCCAGCGTCCCCCAGTTGGGTCCCCCAGTCCCCCAGTCGGGTCCCCGCCATCTACGGTTCCCCCAGCCTGGTCCTCACCAGCTGGGACCCTCCCAACCCAACCTCTCCCCGTTTGGCTCCCCCCCATTCGGCCCCCCCCCGGACATGTCCCCTCCCCCCCCCATAAGGCCACGCCCCCTTCCCCTCCCCCCCATACCCAGGTAGGTGTCCGTCAGGTTCTCGGCCAACGAGGGGCTGGGCACGAAGACCTGCGGCCCGGGCGCCATCTGCACCAAGCCCCCGGCCCAGTTGTCGGCCCCCACTGCTCCGGTCACGTGACGGCCCTGGGGACAAGGAGGGTGGTGGTGGTGGTGGTAGGGGGGGTGACAAGGGGGGGGCCTGGAACCCATGGGTGCCCCCTCCCCAGGGTCCTGTCTCACGTTGATGGCGTCGACGCTGAAGCCGCTGGAGGAGAGCTCGAGGTGGAAGCGGTTCTGGTCGCTGGTGCCTGCAGGAAGGTTGGGGGGGGGGGGGTTGGGACCCCAAAATTGGTGGCGGGGGTGGGGGGGGGTGGGGGGGCTCCTGGAGGTGTGTGTGTGGGGGGCACCTTCGATGTCGTAGATCTTGGCCTGCAGCTCGCGGAAGAGCCCGCGCAGCTTCTCAAAGCTGTCCAGCACCTTGACGAACTCGGAGCTGGGCCGCGAGGCAAACTGGCTGAGGTAGAGCTGGGTGTTGGGGCTGTTGAAGTTGTTCCCCACCTGCGGGCACCGGCGGCGTCAGGTGGTCCCCGGCCACCCCTCTGCATCCCCCCTATCCCCTCCATCCCCTCCACACCCACACCCCCCGCACCCCGATGATGTAGCGCATGATGCCGCGTTCCTCGGCTTCCTGCACAGTGCCGCTGTCGGTGGCGTCGCCATCCGTGATGATGATCATCACCCGCTTGGCCCCCGCCCGAGCCCCGTTCTCAGGGGTGAAGATGTTCTCCCTGCGGGGTGGCCACAGGGTGATGGGGGGGGGGGGGGGGGGCGTGGGGTTGACCGTGGGGTGATGATGGGCATGGAGGTGGCCATGGGGTGATGGGGGTGGCCATGGGGTGAAGGAGATGGCCATAGGGTGATGGGGAACGTGGAGGTGGCCATGGGGTGATAGGGGTGGCCATGGGGTGATGGAGATGGCCATGGGGTAATAGGGGTGGCCGTGGGGTGATGGTGGCCATGGAGGTGGCCATGGGGTGATGGGGGTGGCCATGGGGTGATGGGGGTGGCCATGGGGTAATAGGGGTGGCCGTGGGGTGATGGTGGCCATGGAGGTGGCCATGGGGTAATAGGGGTGGCCGTGGGATGATGGTGGCCATGGAGGTGGCCATGGGGTCATGGGGGTGGCCATGGGGTAATAGGGGAGGCCATGGGGTGATGGTGGCCATGGAGGTGGCCATGGGGTGATAGGGGTGGCCATGGGGTGATGGGGGTGGCCATGGGGTAATAGGGGTGGCCATGGGGTGATGGTGGCCATGGAGGTGACGGAGGTGTCCGTGGTTGGGTGATGGGGGTGGCCGGGGGGGTGGCCATGCGGGGCCCTCACGCCACATATTTGATGGCCGAGAAGGTGTCGGTGAGGCTGCGGAGCTGCACCAGGTCCTGCAGCAGCTCCCGCGGCCGGGGCCGCTCGGCGTAGTCCCGCAGCGTGAAGGCCGTCTGTGCCCGGTCTGAGAACTGCACTGCCGCAAACTAGGGGGGCAATGCGGGCCTGTAGTCCCCCATAGCCCCCCCATGGGCTCTATAGACCCCCACGGGCCCTACAGACCCCCCCACGGGCCCTGTAGACCCCGCTATTGGCCCCATAGACCCCCTTGGGTGCTGCCGACCCCAGGATCCCCATATAGTGCCCGTTGTCCCCCTATAGATCCCGTGGCCCCTATATCCCCCATACACCCTCTCCCCCCTACAATAGCCCCCAGACCCCATAGCCCCAAGTCGTCTCCACCACCCCTACAACATCCGCAGACCCCCCGACCCCCCCCACCCCCCCCCCCCCACATCACCCCACGACCCTACCGCCCCCGTAGCCCTCCCTGCCCCCCACGGCCACCCATCGCCCTACAGCCCCTGCTGCCCCCACCCCGCGCCCCCTCCTCACGCGGATGGAGCTGTTACTCAGCTGCTCCATCACTTCCACCATGAAGTCGCGGATGGCCCCGAACTGCGCCGAGTTCATGCTGTTGGAGCCGTCGAAGAGGAAGGCGAGGTCCACCATGCCCGGCAGGCACACTGCAGCACCACGCGTTGGGTTTCGGAGGCCGTCTGGGGCGGGGGACACGATGTGGGCCCCCCCCTTGTCCCCCCCCCTCAGGTTCCTCACCCTGGTAGCCGGGGTTCAGCTCCTCCTGTGGCCGCAGGTCGGGGCCGAGGACCAGGCAGACGCCGCTGACGTAGACGTTGCGGTCGCACTCGCGCGTCAGCCCGGGGCCGCAGGCCTTTCGGGGGTGGGGGGGGGGAGGGGGGGTCAGGGAGACGCGCGGTGGGGCCGGGACCCCCCCGGATCTGCCCCACAGCTCCCACCCGAGCCCCAGCCCCACTCACGATGGTGGTGTTGCCGTCGCGGGCCAGAGCCATGCCCATGTGGGAGGCGGTGCTGTTCCCTGCGTGGCGGGGGGGGGACACGCATGGTCCTGGCCTTTTCACCAGCCCAAACCCGGTCCCGTCCCACCGCCATCACCTCCACCCCGTCCTCCCCCCGTGTCCATCCCGTTCCCCTCCCAACCCTATCCCCATAACGCCTCCGTGCCCATCCCATTTCCACCCAACCCCATCCCTTGTTCTTGTCCATCCCATTCCCAGCCCTATTCCCTGTCCTTCCTCCCAGTCCATCCCATCCCAATCCCAATCCCGACCCCCATCCCCGCCCCTATCCCTATGTCCATCCCATTCCCATTCCAACCCCAACCCTATCCCCGTCCTTCTTCCATGTCCATCCCCTTTCCACCCAATCCCATCCCTTCTCCATCCCGATCCCTCCTCCATTCCCATCCCGATCCCTCCTCCATTCCCATCCCAAATGAATCCCCACCCCTTTTCCTTGTCCGCCCCCATCCCACCCCTTTTCCCGTCCCTCGCCCTTGCCCACCCCACCCCGACCCCTCCCCACCTTCCGCCTCCAGCTCCGTGCACCTCCCGCTCTCCACCTCGCACTGGTACAGCCGCCCCGTGCCCTCCTCCGCCGGGGCTCCCACCACGATCCTGGGGTGAAAAATGGGGGTTTGTTCTGCGGGGTGGGGGACGGGGACATGGAGGACGTGGGGAGGGGGATTTTTGGGGGGTGGGTTTCCTTACCGTGCCCCCGGGAGCTGCAGCACCTGATGCCCGAAGCTGCGGGCGCTGTTGTGGCTGAGGACGCGGTGGGGGCTCGGCTGGAGGTTGAACCCCCCCACGGGGGGGAGCACTGTGGGGAGGGGGGGGGGGGGGGGTTGTGGATGTGTGGGGGTCCTGCCCCTCGCACCCCACCCCATAACGGCCCCACATATCCGTGTGAAGCATCCGCAGGTGGGGTGTGGGGGCTGTGGTTAACCTCGCTTCCTTCCCTTGGCCGTGGGAGAAAGGGGCGGGGGCTCCCAGCATGCCCTGCAGCCACCCCAAACTTGGGGGGGAGGAAGGGGGGGGGGGCACTGGGATGCCCCCTCCCCACAGCACCCCTCCGTCCCTGTCCTTCAAACCACCCCAGTAAAATACCCCCCCCAATGTTCCCCCTCCCCAATACCCCTCCAATATCTCCCCAAATACCCCCCCCAATCCCCCCCTCCCCAATATCCCACCCCCAACACCCCCCCAATCCCCCCCTCCCCAAAATCCCACCCCCAATATCCCCCCAATATCCCCCTCCCCCATATCTCCCCCTCTCAATATCCCCCACAAATCCCCCTCCCCAATATCCCCTTCAATATCTCCCCGCCCAACATCCCCCCAACATCCAGCCCCCAATCCCCCCCTCCCCAACATCCCACCCCCAAATCCCCTTCCCCAATATCCCCTTCAATATCTCCTCCCCCCCAATATCCCATGCCCAACATCCCCCTCCCCAATACCCCCCCAGTCCCCCTCACCCCCTGCCCTAACGTGCCCCTGTCCCCCCCTCACCAGCCAGCAGGACCCCCACAAGGACCAGGCCTCCAGCGGAGGCCACGCAGCCTCCGCTCGCCGCCGGTGCCGCCATTGCCGCGCGCTCGGCGGCCTCCCCCGGCACTACGCGCCCCCCCCCCCCCCCCCCCCGCCCCCCAAAAACCACTTCCTTCCGTGCCCACAGCGCAGGCGCAACGGGGATGTGGAGGCAGTGGCGGCTGGGGTGGGGAAGCAGAGGACTCCCTGAGGACTTCCAGTCCTCCCCTGGGTGCTGAGGAGACCACCAGAGGCTACCCAGGGACCCCCCAAAGGAGCCTCCGGCACAAGCTCGAGGCCTCGCAGGGCTCTGCAAGGTCCTCCATCCCAAATAAATGCCTCCCGCTTGGAACTGGGGGCCTCCCGTGGTCCTCTGCAGGTATCCCAGTGTCACCCAGCGCCCTCTAGGATGCCCTAGAGGCCTCCCAGGGCACTCTAGGGTGCCCTACGAGCCTCCTCCTGTACCCTAGAGGCAAAATAAGGACATTTCCCGGAGTCAAGAGGCCTCTGGAGGCTTCGCAGGGCTCTCCAGTGCGCTCTCAGGCACACTGCAGACCTCCCGCGGACTTCTCCTGAACGTTAGGATCCTACTTAGGGTTCGGTTCAGTGTTCTGGTTAGGGTTATGTTTAGGGTTGTTAGGAAAGAGTGAAGAGGCAGAGTCCTGTTGAGTGTGGGGTTGCGTAAAGGCTCCCCCAGGGAGTTCAGGTGTACCCAAAGGCTTCCGCTGAGAGCACTTTTTGATGGCAGAAAGTGGCACCGTACGTGTTTTTTCGGGTCTAACTCGGGTTCAGCTTCTTGTTGCGGTTAGGGTTATGTTTGGGGTTGTTAGGAAAGAGTGAAGAGGCAGAGTCCTGTTGAGTGTGGGGTTGCGTAAAGGCTTTCAGGTGTACCCAAAGGCTTCCGCTGAGAGCACTTTTTGATGGCAGAAAGTGGCACCGTGCGTGTTTTTTCGGGTCTAACTCGGGTTCAGCTTCTTGTTCCAGTTAGGGTTATGTTCGCTGCATTTACTCTTGATTAGGGAAGCTGAGGCGATTCCAGATAAGAAAGGGTTAAGAATGTAACTCTTAAAGGAGAACAGAACATTAGGTGTAGGGCAGGAAACAGATGTACGGACAATGTATCTTGAAATAGGACATACGGGCAATATATCTCGAACAAGACATTGGAATCCAAGATAAGAAAATAATGAGCAGAAGATTCGAAGAAAAAACAGTCCTTGCGGTTAGGAAGAAAGCTAACTCAGCAGAATCCTGACCAAGGGTGAAAAGTACGCTGTGAGGAAGACTTATGGCCTTCCTCTCTGAGACCACCGACCACAGCTCGACAACCCCTGCCCAAGACCACCGAGAGGATCTGCGCAGGCGCAGGACACAAAAAACTGATTAGCATGAGAAGCGAGAGTAGGCGGGGTTAGATAATGAATATGTATAGGCGTTAATAAAATATTAATCACTGTGATGTATAAATTTGGGACGGCTTTTCACTTCGGGATGCACGATAGGCAGAAAGATCCCCCGTGCATCCGGTGCCGTCAATAAAGAATAAATCACTTAAAGAAATTGGATTTATGATCTTTGAATCACTCTACTACATCAAATAGAGTAAAATTCCAGTTTCTCTTTTAGAGGTGCTATAGGTGGCTTCAGAGAAGGGGTGGAAGCATCTGCCCTGTGGGGTAGGTAAGCAGCTGAGGTAAAGGAGGGGATGAGAGTAACTGTCCTGAGGGTGCAGTGGCTTTTATTGCTGTGGTTGCTTTCTCTTCTGCTTATCAGGTGCCACAGGCAAGGTGGGCTGTGATAGTCTTTAGAAAAGGAGCAAAGCAGGTCACTGGAATGCTGTTTGGTTCCTGAGAAAGGTGTTGCAGAGGAAAAAGGTGGTCTGGCGTGGCAGCTCCTGATGGTGGTCGTCTTCAGTAGGTGAAGCGGTGCCTGAAGCCCCATCCCGTGGAGCCTGAGCACGCCTCGCTGAGGATGAAGCCTGCTTTCCAGCAGTTCCCAAAACTGTGTTGAGGCTGAAATGGTGTGTCTGTGTTTGGGCTGGGGTTGCACCTTGGTGAGTGTAGGGATGAGTTTTAAGTTGGTGCAGCAGAGGGCCAGGCTCCGTTGTCCTGTAGTGTGTTTTGACCCATCAGCATAGCCTTTTGGTTTTCAGATAGCCTACTCAAGTACGTGAATTTTTCTGCGAGTGATGTTATTACATGGAATTGGTGACTTTTTTTGATGTGTGATCTGTTATGCTCCTAGATTTTTCTTTCTATATAAATAAAGGTTTGAGCTAATTCTAGCCGAGAAAAAATCAGTTACTTGCTTGGTCATATTGTCCTTTCAATATTCAAAGCTGCAGCAAAAGCATGGGTATTGTTGCTTCTAGAAACACCCCAGTTCTCTTGTCTGCAGTCTGCATGCTGTTGAGCTAAACCAGATTTAAAAAAAAAAAAAAAAACAAACCAAAACCCACAGCTGCTGCTGCTTGTGCTCTTTCTTTCTTGTGCTTTGCCCCTCCCCTTTCCCAGGTGATTGGGTTTGGGTGCTGGGCGGGGCCAAATGGTATATGAGCCCCAGTATGCCATTAGAGAGTTCATTGTGCCTGGGCTGCTCTTTGGGGTAAGTGCTTTGTTTTTCCTTCAGTCAGTTGCAGGGTTCTTTGGGCAGGTTGGAGTCTATGGATTTCTAGATTTTAAGTGCTTGGAAATCACTTACTAGAGGGATATTTAGCAGAGGTTGCTGGCTCACTTGTTTCTGGGATGGTGGGATCCACTTGTGTTTTTGGGTTATATTTGAATCTCTAGACGTATGAAGGCACTTGTGTAACTCTCCAGAGGACTAAAAAGAGCTTGATTACACACTGCGAGAGGCTTGACCACGTAGGCGCAGTATTACCAAGAGACTGAGCAGGGTCGTATCAGAGTTACCTTTTTCATCTGTAAAGGGTAGGTCAGTGATCGGCGCCGCCCGGGCACATTTTGGCGCGGCGCCGCCCGGGCACATTTGTCTTAGATCGAGCTAACGAGCAGCTGAAGTAAAGCAACTGGGGAGAGAGAGGTATTGCAGCAGGTAGGCTGTGGCTGTGAGGTGCCTCAGGGGGTGCTTTTCTCTCGTCTCTGCAGGGGCTTGGTGTAGTCTTGGACAGGGAAATCCCCGTGTCACGGAGCAGTGAGGGAAGGTGAGCGTGTTGTCAGCCTGGTCGTCCCTTAACCAAAGTGAAGGGACGTAGGGGGTTTATGTGGCAAGGTTTTGGTAGCAGGGGGCTCTAGGGGTGGCTTCTGTGCGAAGAACTTAGAAGCTGCCCCATGTTAGGTAACAGCCCCGCTGCTGAGCGGAGCCAATAAGTGATGTTGTTTGCGCGTCTGTGAGAGCATGTTTAAGACAGGAAAAAAAAAAAAAACAAAGACGCTGTGCCATGCAGCAGCTGGGAGAGCAAGAGGAGTGAGGAACAGCCTTGCAGGCACCAAGGTCAGTGAAGAAGGAGGGGGAGAGGTACTCCAGGTGCCGGAGCAGAAGTCCCCTGCGGCCTGTGGCGAGGACCATGGTGAAGCAGGCTGTCCCCCTGCAGCCCACGGAGTACCACGGTGGAGCAGGGTTCCATGCTGCAGCTGGTGGAGGAGGCCACGGTGGAGCAGGTGGACCTGCACTGATGGAGGCTGCGGCCTGTGGAAGACCCTTGCCGGAGCAGATTCCGGGCCGGACCTGTAGACCGTGGAGAGGGGACCACGCAGGAGCAGGTGAGCTGGCAGGAGCTGCTGCCCGTGGGGGACCCAGGTTGGAGCAGTTTGCTCCTGAGGGATGGACCCCGTGGTATGGACCTACATCTGGAACAGTTCTGGAAGAGCTGCTGCCTGTGGGAAGGCCATGCCAGATCAGTTGACCAAGGACTGCATCCTGTGGGAGGAACCCCACAGCACAGGGGATGAGGGCGTCCGAGAAGGAGTGGCGGCAAAGAAGCGCTATAGACTGACCATAAACACCGATCACCTGCACCGCTGGGGGGGAGAAGGTGGAAGAGGGTGGTTGGGGGGGAAGGTGCTTTTGGTTGCTTTCGTTTGTTTCTCACTTCTCTACATTGCGTAGTAATAAGCAATAAATCTTTCTGTCTTTCTATGCTGAGTGTGTTTTGCCTATCACGATATTCACTGTGTAATCTCCTCGTCCTTATCTCAACCCTTGAGCCCTTTTTCCTTGTATTTTCTCCCTGTTATTCTTTGAGGAGGGAGAGTGAGAGAGCGGTTTTGGTGGAGCTCGGTCGCCTACCCCTGTAAAACCACCACAGGGGAAGATGTTCAGGTGTTTCCCTCTGAGGGTCTGAGGTGAGGCTGTTTGGGACAGAGGAGCAGTGTGGCAGGTGGTGGCTTGCAAGCACAGTGGTCATTTTGTCCTTCTGTGTTCCCAGGTGGCACATGGGTGATGGTGGCCGTTCCTTTCGAGCTTGGATCTAACTTGCAGGTACAGAGGCAAGTGGACTGTTGTTTTGAAATGAAAATATTAAATATGGGGTGACTTCTGTTGTTGAGGGATGGGTGCTAATGCTGTCAGCTGAATGTTTGTCTTCTGATTGTGTTTTCCTTTGTTCAGGCTGAAACGCAGTGTGCAGTACAGGACGTCACGACGCGAGCTACCTCTGGAGTGACTCTGGTGAGTGATGAACAGAGGTAGCTGTTATTTTTGGGGTGCGGCTGTCGCTGCAGTTTTTTTAACTACATCAAATAGAGTAAAATTCCAGTTTCTCTTTTAGAGGTGCTCTAGGTGGCTTCAGAGAATGGGTGGAAGCATCTGCCATGTGGGGTAGGTAAGCGGCTGAGGTAAAGGAGGGGATGAGAGTAACTGTCCTGAGGGTGCTGTGGCTTTTGCTGCTGTGGTTGCCTTCTCTTCTGCTTATCAGGTGCCACAGGCAAGGTGGGCTGTGATAGTCTTTGGAATAGGAGCAAAGCAGGTCACTGCAATGCTGTTTAGTTCCTGAGACAGGAGTTGTAGAGGAGAAAAGCTTTCAATATTCAAAGCTGAAGCAAAAAAAAAATAAACCACAGCTGCTGCTTCTCCTCTTTCTACTTTCTTGTGTTTTGCCCCTCCCCTTTCCCAGGTGATTGGCTTTGGGTTCCAGGGAGGGCCTGGTGGTAATTGAGTCACAGGCATCCCATCAGAGAGCTCATTCTGCCTGGGCTGCACTTTGGGGTAAGTGCTTTGTTTCTCCTTCAGTGAGTTGCAGGTTTCTTTAGGTGGTTAAGAGTCTATGGACTGATGCGTTTCCAAGTAGAGACCGGTACGCCCATCTTTGTGAGGTAACAACTAGTAGGATCTGTTAGAGTAAACCAATCTAGTAATAGGTGCCTGTATTGCATGCAGCTCTTCTTCAGGTGAGTAATTGTTATAGCATGTTTACGGATAGGATGGCAGTGTTACTTTGTGTGTTTGCTTTGTGGTTCTGGGTCCGTTATGATTTCTGCAGAATTAAGGCAAATATTATCAAAGTTACAACCTTGGTGGCAAAGTGATGGAGCAGGCTTTAGGAGATAAGTATCATCGAGTTCCATGTGTAAGCATGTGTCTGAAAAGAGCAGCAGTAGGCCTGTAAGGGGTAGTCTGTTTCAGGGTTAGGGATAGTTTGTTTTATTTTTGGAGCTTTTGCCTGTGGTTTGTGTGGCTGTAGAGTGTTTAGACGTTGCAGCCTTCTAGATTTTAAATGCTTGGAATTCACATAATAGAGGTGTGCTTAGGAGGTGTTGCTGGCTAACTTGTTTTTGGGAATTGGTGGGGTACGGTTCCTTTTTTTTGAGTTATCTTTTAATCTCTAGGTATATCAAGTCATTTGCATAACTGTCCAGAGGCTTCACAAGGAGCTTCAGTATGCATCAGAAGGGGCTTGACCGCATAAGTGCAGTATTACGGAGAGACTGAGCAGGGTCACCGTTCTCATCTGTAAAGGAGAAGTCTGTGATTACCCCTGTTGGGGCTGCTGTGCATTCATGGCCTTTTGGTATTTGTGGACCTGAGGGTGTGTTTTTTTTTTCTGGCTCTCGTCTCTGTGTTTGAGTCCTCTGCAAGGAGCTGTACTGTTTGCGTGTCCATCACGGATATGACCTTCTCTTTTTGTTTCTTGTAGCCCAGGGCATGGGCACGGGCACTTGAATGAGGCACGAGGGTGAGTGGACGGCAGTGTGGGCCCTGAGTTGGTCAGTGGATTGTGTTAGTCTGCTTTGCCTGTTATGCAGGCTTTGGAAGCACCTTGCGACAGCAGAGTACATCTCCTGCCACGTTCCTGAGGCGCGCCAGGCGTCAGCGGTTCCAGTTCCTGAAATGCTGGAGATGCTCGGAGCACAAGAGGAGCTGGGAGCGTGATGCATCTCCTTGGGATGTTAGGTGAGCAAAGCGGTGGTACTGGGTTGGGGAACGTGGGTCTGGGGCTTCTTGGCTGTTGGGGTAGGGGAGGAAAGAAGAGGAGTGGGTATAGACTGTTTTGTGGATTGTCATTTTTGTTTGTTCTTTCTCCTTGGTCTAAGCCACGTGACCTTGGCTCAGTACAGTAAATGGAAGCGCTAAGCCTGCATCGGGAAGGTGAGTGGAGAAAAGTTGGGAAAAGGGCATTGGTTTTGGTTTGGTAGTCTATTGGTCCCACCTCTGGGTGACTCCTCTTTTCTGGGGACGAAGAAGATACTGGGAACATCCTAGTTGGCCTCTGTGGTCCACCTTGAGGGTGGATTGTGACCCCTGAGAATTAAGTCCAGGCGCAAATACTGTGTGTTTGGGGGTGGTTGGCGGGGGAAGGCGGGCAGTTGTCTGGAGTTGGTCTATCTGACTTCAGTAGCAGAGCAGGTCAGTGGACTACTGTTTTGTTTTTGAGGTGGGTGTTTCACTGGAAGAAGTTTGGCTGGTGCGCCAGTGCCCGATGGCACTTTATTTCTGCAGGTGAAGAGGAGCCTCGTGCCGGAAGCAATGTCCTGGCTAGCCTTCGTGTTCCTTGATGAGGATGGAACCTGCCTCCCGTCATTCCCAAGCTAAGTTGTGGGGCAAGTGCTATGTTTGCTTTCGGGTTTTGAATGCACACATAGGGCGAGGGTCTGTGCTTTTAAGTCATTGCTGTGGATGGGGCCTTTTAGGATTGATCACGGTCAGACAGTGTATGGGGGCGTGGGATTCTGTCAGGTAGGGCTTGAGCATGTGCCAGGCAGGGCAGTTCCAGCTTGGTGTCTGTGTTCTGTGTTGTCTGTGCTGTGCTGTTGCTCCTCGTGCTTGGCAGGCCCTGGGGAAGCCATCCTGAGGGTGTTGAACACTTGACCTCACTGGAATAATGCTGATGCTCAATTGGAAGCTGAGCATTTCTTATCTTGCAGTGGGAGCCTAAAGAGATCATTTCTTCTGTGCGTGTAATTTTTTTGTATCAAATGTTTCTTGATGTGATCATCATATGTTACGCGCTCCTCAAATCTTGATATCCTCATTGCCTTTTTCCACTGGACGGATTAGATGGGCAACTTGTTAGCCACACCAAAGGTCCTAAATGCTTGTTTCATCATCGTAGGGCTGATCTGAGCACTTCTTGACTTGCAGTCGCAGCTTAAAGCGCAGATGTGTTTCAGGTCTTGTGCATCATATTCGGTTTCAGATGGCATCTGTTTCCATCCTCGCTGTTGCGGAAGTCATGTGGGCTTCATCAGGAGCTCTGTCTTGAGAGTTCATTTCCGCAGCATTTTTCTTCTGGGGTTTGCACTCCCCATCCTTCTGGTCTCTTGTCTTAAAGGCAGGCTTTTTATGCCTCCATCATCCCAGTTCTGGCAGTTGCTTCCAGTCGCATGTCGTGACATTTGAGTCTCTCCTTGGGTCTGCTGCAGGGCACCTGTTCTGGCTTGCTGTCGCTGTAGGGCTTCCCTCTGGGAGTCCTCTTATTTTTTTTGCGCCTTGTGTTCTGTGTTTTGTTCGTAATGTTTGTAGCGTGCCTGTGTGTGTGTGTTTGGCCTGGAGCTGTCCTGCCTGGCAGTTAGTGATGGTAGCTAACGTGGCGGTGTACTAATACATTGTCCGGACTGTTTTGGCAAAGACATCCGGTCTGCCTCTGGGCACGTACTGAAGGGCAGCTGGCACAGAGTCATCTCCGTGGTGTTTGGCAAATGTGGAGGGGGAGACCTGAGCTGCTTGCGAGCAGCTGTTTGCATAGTGCTTG
Source organism: Anser cygnoides (assembly GCF_040182565.1). NCBI lineage: Eukaryota > Metazoa > Chordata > Aves > Anseriformes > Anatidae > Anser > Anser cygnoides. The sequence goes on along the minus strand of NC_089900.1, from coordinate 45,394 downwards.
AATAGTGCTAGAGGAGAGGTCTGTCATTGAATCTTGAAAGCTCGCAGATACGGGGTTTTGATTTTTTTGTTTGTATTTCGTTCCCCTCCCCAGTAGAGGGGTAAACCTTAGGAGGAACCGGTCACAGGAAAGAGCTCCTTTTGGAACCGTCAAGGACTCGGTAGGCAACCCGGTGACTGGCTTGATCTACTTTCCAGGTGCTGAGGCAAGGGGGCTGCTGTTTTGAAATGATAAAATTAGCCATGGGGTCCCTTGTGTGGTTGAGGGATGGGTGCTAATTCTGGCAGCTGAATGATTATCTTCTGACTGTTTTCATTTGTTAAAGCTGAAACACAGCGTACAACCTGGGACTTCACGACCAGAGCTGGTTTTGGCAAGGTGAGCGATGAACAGATGCAGCAGTTATTTTAGGGGTGCGGTTGTCACTGCAGTTACTTAACTACACAAAATACAGTTAAAGTCCTGTTTATATTCCAGAGGTGTTGTAGCTGGCTTAAGAGAGCAGATGGAAGCATCTGCCTCGAGGGCAGGTGAGGGGGCAGAGTAAGGGAGCAGGTGAGAGTACCTGTCCTAGCTGTGCTGCGGCTTTGGATGCTGCCGCGGCCTATGCTTTTCTTTTTCTTTCGCAGGTGCCTCGCACAGACCCAGAGGGGTCTGCACTCTGAGTTGCAGAGCTGCACTCTGAAGAGCAGCACTAGAAGGGCAGGCTGGTCGTGAGTGGGGTTGGAGCAGAATGGCCAAGTTGCGCAAGGTGACTGCGAAGGGTATCCATCTTGCTTTGCAGGTGCCATGGCAGGCTCTCCACAGAAGTGGCTGAGGATTTCAGAAGAGGTTACAGAGCATCAAGGAGCGGCACGTGCAGTGACGGTTTCCAAACGGTATGGTTGCTTTCTCTTCTGTTGATCAGGTGCCACAGGCAAGGTGGGCTGTGACACTAGTCTTTAGAATCGGAGCAAAGCAGGTCACTTGAATGCCGCAGGGCATCTGAGAAGGGTGTTTTAACAGAAAAAGCTTGTCTGGCATGGCAGTGCCTGATGGCAGTGTGTTTCCACAGGTGAAGAGGTGCCTGAAGCCCCATCCTGTCTAGCCTGCGCACACCTCGCTGAGAAGGAAAGCCGCTTTCCAGTAATTCAGAAAGCCAAGTTACGTCTCGGCCTCGAGCATCTGGGGCGTGTGCCTGTGCTTTTGGGCCTGTCTGTAGCGTTTGGCACCTGCATTAGTACTTGCTTGGCGTATGTTTAGGCATTTGGGGCCTGTGTCTTGGGGGGAGGGTTGAGGCCAGTGTTTTGGGGAGGTGTGGAGCTGCTTGTACACCTTTGGGACTTGCATCTGGGGGGGGTTGGGAGCTGCTTGTACACTGCAGGGACTTGCGTTTGGGGGGGGCTGGGGCCTGCCTCTGGGGGGGGGACAGTGGTTGTGAGCTGCTTGCACACCCTTGGGGCCTGCATCTGTGGGGGCTTGGTGCCTGCGTCTCTGGGGAGCGGGGGGGTTCAGAGTTGGTTGTACAGTATAGGAGCCTGTGTTGGGGGGTTTGGGAGCTGCTCGTACACTGGAAGCCTGGGATGGGGGGGGGAGATTTGGAGTTGCTTGTGCACCTTTGGGGCTTGCATCTGGGGGGGGTCGGGTGCTGGTTGTACACCTTTGGGGCCTGCCTCTGGGGAGGGAGGGTGGGGAGTTGCTTGTACACCTTTGGGGCCTGTGTCTGGGGGGGCTTGGGGCCTGCGTCTTGGTGGGGGGGGGGTTGGAGCTGGTTGTACACCTTTCGGGCTTGCATCTGGAGGGGGTTGGGGCCTGCCTCTGGGGGGGTGGTTGTGAGCTGCTTGTATACTGTAGGGGCCTGCTTGTACACCTTTGGGGCCTGAGTCTGGGGTGTGGGGGCTGGGGCTGGGGCCTGGGGCCTGCATCGGGGTGGGGTGGGGTCCAGTTCATGGGGGGCGGGTTGGGAGCTGCTTGTGGACAGTTGGGGCCTGCATCTGGGTGTGGTTGGGGCCTGCGTCTGGGGGTGGGTTGTGGCCCGCTTGTAGACTTCTGCAGCCTGCGTCTGGTGTTCGGGGGCTTTTCTGTAGCGTTTGGGGCTTGCATTTTGGCTTTGGGATGTGTCTTGAGCTTCTGGGGCCTAGCTGTAGTGCTTGGGGCCTGCGTCTGGGGCTTTTCTGTAGCATTTTGGTCGCGTGTTTGTGATTTGGGGTCTGTATCCAGGGTTTTGCCTTTTTTGTAGTTTCCAGCTTTGTGTCTGTTTCTTTGTTGGTTGCCTGGGGTTTGGGGTTTGGATCATTAGTCAGTGTCATTAGCGTCGGGGGGTTGATATGAAGGGTTAGGGTTGTGGTTAGAGTTGTTAGGGTTAAAGGGAATAAGGATTTTAGGGTAAGGGGATCAAGGTTGTGGGAATAAAAATGTTTTTGCACAGAGTTACCTTGTTTAGAGGGAAGGAAGGTAGTATTGAGATATGCTTGCAGTGAGAAGAAAGCTTAACAGACAACCTTGTAAAATGCAGACAACCAGAATCCTTAGAGCAATTGGTTGGAAATCACGGTGTAAGAAACATTACCACCTCAAAGAGGAAAACAGTCAAGGAAAAAAGAAAATTGACTTGTAACAGGCCAGCAGCTGTGTATTTTCAGTGAAGCACCGGATAGATCGTGAACCTGGATTACCCAGTCAATGGGGAAACTGAAGCGAAGAATCTCAGAGCTGGTGAGGAGCTGAAGTAAAGGAGCTGGGAAGAGAGAGGTATTGCAGCAGGTACGCTGTGGCTGTGAGGTGCCTCAGGGTGTGCTTTTCTCTCGTCTCTGCAGGGGCTTCGTGCAGTCTTGGACAGGGAAATCCCCGTGTCACGGAGCAGTGAGGGAAGGTGGGAGTTTTATCAGCCTGGTGATCCCTGATCTGAAGCGAAGGGAAGACATTCAGGTGTTTCCCTCTGAGGTGAGGCTGTTTGGGACAGAGGAGCAGTGTGGCAGGTGGTGGCTTGCAAGCACAGCGGTCATTTTGTCCTTCTGTGTTCCCAGGTGGCATGGGTGGTGGTGGCCGTTCCTTTGGAGCTTGGATCTAACTTGCAGGTACAGAGGCAAGTGGACTGCTGTTTTGAAACGAAAACATTAAATATGGGGTGACTTCTGTTGTTGAGGGATGGGTGCTAATGCTGTCAGCTGAATGTTTGTCTTCTGACTGTGTTTTCCTTTGTTCAGGCTGAAACGCAGTGTGCAGTACAGGACGTCACGACGCGAGCTACCTCTGGAGTGACTCTGGTGAGTGATGAACAGAGGTAGCTGTTATTTTTGGGGTGCGGCTGTCGCTGCAGTTTTTTAACTACATCCAATAGAGTAAAATTCCAGTTTCTCTTTTAGAGGTGCTCTAGGTGGCTTCAGAGAACGGGTGGAAGCATCTGCCATGTGGGGTAGGTAAGCGGCTGAGGTAAAGGAGGGGATGAGAGTAACTGTCCTGAGGGTGCTGTGGCTTTTATTGCTGTGGTTGCTTTCTGTTCTGCTTATCAGGTGCCACAGGCAAGGTGGGCTGTGATAGTCTTTGGAATAGGAGCAAAGCAGGTCACTGGAATGCTGTTTGGTTCCTGAGGCAGGTGTTGTAGAGGAGAAAAGCTTTCAATATTCAAAGCTGAAGCAAAAAAAAAATAAACCACAGCTGCTGCTTCTCCTCTTTCTACTTTCTTGTGCTTTGCCCCTCCCCTTTCCCAGGTGATTGGCTTTGGGTTCCAGGGAGGGCCTGGTGGTCACTGAGTCACAGGCATCCCATCAGAGAGCTCATTCTGCCTGGGCTGCACTTTGGGGTAAGTGCTTTGTTTCTCCTTCAGTGAGTTGCAGGTTTCTTTAGGTGGTTAAGAGTCTATGGACTGATGCGTTTCCAAGTAGAGACCGGTACGCCCATCTTTGTGAGGTAACAACTAGTAGGATCTGTTAGAGTAAACCAATCTAGTAATAGGTGCCTGTATTGCATGCAGCTCTTCTTCAGGTGAGTAATTGTTATAGCGTGTTTACGGCTAGGATGGCAGTGTTACTTTGTGTGTTTACTTTGTGGTTCTGGGTCCGTTATGATTTTTGCCGAATTGCGGGGCTTACTTGTGAGTCTTTGCCTGTATGTCATATTTTATCAAAGTTACAACCTTGGTGGCAAAGTGATGGAGCAGGGTTTAGGAGATAAGTATCATCGAGGCTCCCTGTGTAAGCATGTGTCTGAAAAGAACAGCAGTAGGCGTGTAAGGGGCAGTCTTTTTCAGGGTTAGGGACAGTTTGTTATATTTTTGGAGCTTTTGCCTGTGGTTTGTGTGGCTGTAGAGTCTTTAGACGTTGCAGCCTTCTAGATTTTCAGTGCTTGGAATTCACGTAATAGAGGCGTGCTTAGGATGTGTTGCCGGCTAACTCGTTTTTAAGAAATGGTGGGGTACGGTTCCTCAACCGCATAAGCACGGTAGTACTACCAAGAGACTGAGCAGGGTCACCTTTTTCATCTGTAAAGGGTAAGTCTGTGATTGCTGCCATCTGGGCACATTTTCGTGCCCATCACTGCAGTTAGTTTACTACATCAATTAGAGTAAAATTCCAGTTTCTCTTTTGGAGGTGCTCTAGGTGGCTTCAGAGAACGGGTGGAAGCATCTGCCCTGTGGGGTAGGTAAGCGGCTGAGGTAAAGGAGGGGATGAGAGTAACTGTCCTGAGGGTGCTGTGGCTTGTGCTGCTGCGGTTGCTTTCTCTTCTGCTTATCAGGCGCCACAGGCAAGGCGGACTGTGGTAGTCTTTGGAAAAGGAGCAAAGCAGGTCACTGGAATGCTGTTTGGTTCCTGAGAAAGGTGTTGCAGAGGAAAAAGGTGGTCTGGCGTGGCAGCTCCTGATGGTGGTGGTCGTCTTCAGTAGGTGAAGCGGTGCCTGAAGCCCCATCCCGTGGAGCCTGAGCACGCCTCGCTGAGGATGAAGCCTGCTTTCCAGCAGTTCCCAAAACTGTGTTGAGGCTGAAATGGTGTGTCTGTGTTTGGGCTGGGGTTGCACCTTGGTGAGTGTAGGGATGAGTTTTAAGCTGGTGCAGCAGAGGGCCAGGCTCCATTGTCCTGTAGTGTGTTTTGACCCATCAGCATAGCCTTTTGGTTTACAGATAGCCTACTCAAGTACGTGAATTTTTCTGCGAGTGATGTTATTACATGGAATTGGTGATTTTTTTTTTTTGATGAGTGATCTGTTATGCTCCTAGATTTTTATTTCTTTGTAAAGAAAGGTTTGAGCTAATTCCAGCTGAAAAAAAATCAGTTGCTTGGTCGTATTGTCCTTTCAATATTCAAAGCTGCAGCAAAAGCATGGGTATTGTTGCTTCTAGAAACACCCCAGTTGTCTTGTCTGCAGTCTGCATGCTGTTGAGCTAAACCAGATTTAAAACAAACAAACAAACAAACAAAAAAAAACCCCACAGCTGCTGCTGCTTGTGCTCTTTCTACTTTCTTGTGCTTTGCCCCTCCCCTTTCCCAGGTGATTGGGTTTGGGTGCTGGGCGGGGCCAAATGGTATATGAGCCCCAAGTATGCCATTAGAGAGTTCATTGTGCCTGGGCTGCTCTTTGGGGTAAGTGCTTTGTTTTTCCTTCAGTCAGTTGCAGGGTTCTTTGGGCAGGTTGGAGTCTATGGATTTCTAGATTTTAAGTGCTTGGAAATCACTTACTAGAGGGATATTTAGCAGAGGTTGCTGGCTCACTTGTTTTTGGGATGGTGGGATCCACTTGTGTTTTTGGGTTATATTTGAATCTCTAGACGTATGAAGGCACTTGTGTAACTCTCCATAGGACTAAAAAGAGCTTGATTACACACTACAAGAGGCTTGACCACGTAGGCGCAGTATTACCAAGAGACTGAGCAGGGTTGTATCAGAGTTACCTTTTTCATCTGTAAAGGCTAGGTCTGTGATCGGCGCCGCCCGGGCACATTTTGGCGCGGCGCCGCCCGGGCACATTTTGGCGCGGCGCCGCCCGCGGCACATTTTGGCGCGGCGCCGCCCGGGCACATTTTGGCGCGGCGCCGCCCGGGCACATTTTGGCGCGGCGCCGCCCGGGCACATTTTGGCGCGGCGCCGCCCGGGCACCGCGGCGCCGCCCGGGCACATTTTGGCGCGGCGCCGCCCGGGCACATTTTGGCGCGGCGCCGCCCGGGCACATTTTGGCGCGGCGCCGCCCGGGCACATTTTGGGGTTGTATCACATTTTGGCGCGGCGCCGCCCGGGCACATTTTGGCGCGGCGCCGCCCGGGCACATTTTGGCGCGGCGCCGCCCGGGCACATTTTGGCGCGGCGCCGCCCGGGCACATTTTGGCGCGGCGCCGCCCGGGCACATTTTGGCGCGGCGCCGCCCGGGCACATTTTGGCGCGGCGCCGCCCGGGCACATTTTGGCGCGGCGCCGCCCGGGCACATTTTGGCGCGGCGCCGCCCGGGCACATTTTGGCGCGGCGCCGCCCGGGCACATTTTGGCGCGGCGCCGCCCGGGCACATTTTGGCGCGGCGCCGCCCGGGCACATTTTGGCGCGGCGCCGCCCGGGCACATTTTGGCGCGGCGCCGCCCGGGCACATTTTGGCGCGGCGCCGCCCGGGCACATTTTGGCGCGGCGCCGCCCGGGCACATTTTGGCGCGGCGCCGCCCGGGCACATTTATCTTAGATCGAGCTAACGAGCAACTGAAGTAAAGCAACTGGGGAGAGAGAGGTATTGCAGCAGGTACGCTGTGGCTGTGAGGTGCCTCAGGGTGTGCTTTTCTCTCGTCTCTGCAGGGGCTTCGTGCAGTCTTGGACAGGGAAATCCCCGTGTCACGGAGCAGTGAGGGAAGGCGAGCGTGTTGTCAGCCTGGTCGTCCCTTAACCGAAGTGAAGGGACGTGGGGGGTTTATGTGGCAAGGTTTTGGTAGCAGGGAGCTCTAGGGGTGGCTTCTGTGCGAAGAATCTAGAAGCTGCCCCATGTTAGGTAAGCGCCCCGCTGCTGAGCGGAGCCAATAAGTGATGTTGTTTGCGCGTCTGTGAGAGCATATTTAAGACAGGAAAAAAAAAAAAACCACGCTGGTCCATGCAGCAGCTGGGAGAGGAAGAGGAGTGAGGAACAGCCTTGCAGGCGCCAAGGTCAGTGAAGAAGGAGGGGGAGAGGTACTCCTGGTGCCGGAGCAGAAGTCCCCTGCGGCCTGTGGCGAGGACCATGGTGAAGCAGGCTGTCCCCCTGCAGCCCACGGAGTACCACGGTGGAGCAGGGTTCCATGCTGCAGCTGGTGGAGGAGGCCACGGTGGAGCAGGTGGACCTGCACTGATGGAGGCTGCGGCCTGTGGAAGACCCCTGCCGGAGCAGATTCCGGGCCGGACCTGTAGACCGTGGAGAGGGGACCAGGCAGGAGCAGGTGAGCTGGCAGGAGCTGCTGCCCGTGGGGGACCCAGGTTGGAGCAGTTTGCTCCTGAGGGATGGACCCCGTGGTATGGACCTACATCTGGAACAGTTCTGGAAGAGCTGCTGCCTGTGGGAAGGCCATGCCAGATCAGTTGACCAAGGACTGCATCCTGCGGGAGGAACCCCACAGCACAGGGGATGAGGGCGTCCGAGAAGGAGTGGCGGCAAAGAAGCGCTATAGACTGACCATAAACACCGATCACCTGTACCGCTGGGGGGGAGAAGGTGGAAGAGGGTGGTTGGGGGGGAAGGTGCTTTTGGTTGCTTTCGTTTGTTTCTCGCTTCTCTACATTGTGTAGTAATAAGCAATAAATCTTTCTATCTTTCTATGCTGAGTGTGTTTTGCCTATCACGATATTCACTGTGTAATCTCCTCGTCCTTATCTCAACCCTTGAGCCCTTTTTCCTTGTATTTTCTCCTTGTCCTTCTCTGAGGAGGGAGAGTGAGAGAGCGGTTTTGGTGGAGCTCGGTCGCCTACCCCTGTAAAACCACCACAGGGGAAGACGTTCAGGTGTTTCCCTCTGAGGGTCTGAGGTGAAGCTGGCTGGGACAGAGGAGCAGAGTGGCAGGTGGTCGCTTGCAAGCACAGTGGTCATTTTGTCCTTCTGTGTTCCCAGGTGGCATGGGTGATGGTGGCCGTTCCTTTCGAGCTTGGATCTAACTTGCAGGTACAGAGGCAAGTGGACTGTTGTTTTGAAACGAAAACATTAAATATGGGGTGACTTCTGTTGTTGAGGGATGGGTGCTAATGTTGTCAGCTGAATGTTTGTCTTCTGTGTTTTCCTTTGTTCAGGCTGAAACGCAGTGTGCAGTACAGGACGTCACGACCCAAGCTACCTCTGGAGTGACTCTGGTGAGTGATGAACAGAGGTAGCTGTTATTTTTGGGGTGCGGTTGTCCCTGCAGTTTTTTTAACTACATCCAATAGAGTAAAATTCCAGTTTCTCTTTTAGAGGTGCTCTAGGTGGCTTCAGAGAACGGGTGGAAGCATCTGCCATGTGGGGTAGGTAAGCGGCTGAGGTAAAGGAGGGGATGAGAGTAACTGTCCTGAGGGTGCTGTGGCTTTTATTGCTGTGGTTGCCTTCTCTTCTGCTTATCAGGTGCCACAGGCAAGGTGGGCTGTGATAGTCTTTGGAAAAGGAGCAAAGCAGGTCACTGGAATGCTGTTTGGTTCCTGAGACAGGAGTTGTAGAGGAGAAAAGCTTTCAATATTCAAAGCTGAAGCAATAATAAATAAACCACAGCTGCTGCTTCTCTTTCTACTTGTGCTTTGCCCCTCCCCTTTCCCAGGTGATTGGCTTTGGGTTCCAGGGAGGGCCTGGTGGTCATTGAGTCACAGGCATCCCATCAGAGAGCTCATTCTGCCTGGGCTGCACTTTGGGTTAAGTGCTTTGTTTCTCCTTCAGTGAGTTGCAGGTTTCTTTAGGTGGTTAAGAGTCTATGGACTGATGCGTCTCCAAGTAGAGACCGGTACGCCCATCTTTGTGAGGTAACAACTGGTAGGATCTGTTAGAGTAAACCAATCTAGTAATAGGTGCCTGTATTGCATGCAGCTCTTCTTCAGGTGAGTAATTGTTATAGCATGTTTACGGATAGGATGGCAGTGCTACTTTGTGTGTTTGCTTTTGGTTCTGGGTCCCTTATGATTTTTGCTGAATTAAGGCAAATATTGTCAAAGTTATAACCTTGATGGCAAAGTGATGGAGCAGGGTTTAGGAGATAAGTATCATCGAAGCTCCCTGTGTAAGCATGTGTCTGAAAAGAGCAGCAGTAGGCATGTAAGGGGTAGTCTTTTTCAGGGTTAGGGACAGTTTGTTATATTTTTGGAGCTTTTGCCTGTGGTTTGTGTGGCTGTAGAGTCTTTAGATGTTGCAGCCTTCTAGTTTTTAAGTGCTTGGAATTCACGTAATAGAGGTGTGCTTAGGAGGTGTTGCTGGCTAACTTGTTTTTGGGAAATGGTGGGGTACGGTTCCTTTTTTTTGAGTTACCTTTTAATCTCTAGGTATATCAAGCCATTTGCATAACTGTCCAGAGGCTTCACAAGGAGCTTCAGTACGCATCCGAAGGGGCTTGACCGCATAAGTGCAGTATTACGGAGAGACTGAGCAGGGTCACCTTTTTCATCTGTAAAGGATAAGTCTGTGATTACCCCTGTTGGGGCTGCTGTGCATTCATGGCCTTTTGGCATTTGTGGACCTGAGGGTGTGTTTTTTTTTTCGGCTCTCGTCTCTGTGTTTGAGTCCTCTGCAAGGAGCTGTACTGTTTGCGTGTCCATCACGGATATGACCTTCTCTTTTTGTTTCTTGTAGCCCAGGGCATGGGCCCGGACACTTGAATGAGGCACGAGGGTGAGTGGACGGCAGTGTGGGCCCTGAGTTGGTCAGTGGATTGTGTTAGTCTGCTTTGCCTGTTATGCAGGCTTTGGAAGCACCTTGAAAGAGCAGAGTACATCTCCTGCCACGTTCCTGAGGCGCGCCAGGCGTCAGCGGTTCCAGTTCCTGAAATGCTGGAGATGCTCGGAGCACAAGAGGAGCTGGGAGCGTGATGCATCTCCTTGGGATGTTAGGTGAGCAAAGCGGTGGTACTGGGTTGGGGAACGTGGGTCTGGGGCTTCTTGGCTGTTGGGGTAGGGGAGGAAAGAAGAGGAGTGGGTATAGACTGTTTTGTGGATTGTCATTTTTGTTTGTTCTTTCTCCTTGGTCTAAGCTATGTGACCTTGGCTCAGCACAGTAAATGGAAGCGCTAAGCCTGGATCGGGAAGGTGAGTGGAGAAAAGTTGGGAAAAGGGCATTGGTTTTGGTTTGGTAGTCTATTGGTCCCACCTCTGGGTGACTCCTCTTTTCTGGGGACGAAGAAGATAGTGGGAACATCCTAGTTGGCCTCTGTGGTCCACCTTGAGGATGGATTGTGACCCCTGAGAATTAAGTCCAGGGGCAAATACTGTGTGTTTGGGGGTGGTTGGCAGGGGAAGGCGGGCAGTTGTCTGGAGTTGGTCTATCTGACTTCAGTAGCAGAGCAGGTCAGTGGACTACTGTTTTGTTTTTGAGGTGGGTGTTTCACTGGAAGAAGTTTGGCTGGTGCGCCAGTGCCCGATGGCACTTTATTTCTGCAGGTGAAGAGGAGCCTCGTGCCGGAAGCAATGTCCTGGCTAGCCTTCGTGTTCCTTGATGAGGATGGAACCTGCCTCCCGTCATTCCCAAGCTAAGTTGTGGGGCAAGTGCTATGTTTGCTTTCGGGTTTTGAATGCACACATAGGGCGAGGGTCTGTGCTTTTAAGTCATTGCTGTGGATGGGGCCTTTTAGGATTGATCACGGTCAGACAGTGTGTGGGGGCGTGGGATTCTGTCAGGTAGGGCTTGAGCACGTGCCAGGCAGGGCAGTTCCAGCTTGGTGTCTGTGTTCTGTGTTGTCTGTGCTGTGCTGTTGCTCCTGGTGCTTGGCAGGCCCTGGGGAAGCCGTCCTGAGGGTGTTGAACACTTGACCTCACTGGAATAATGCTGATGCTCAATCGGAAGCTGAGCATTTCTTGTCTTGCAGTGGGAGCCTAAAGAGATCATTTCTTCTGTGCGTGTAATTTTTTTGTATCAAATGTTTCTTGATGTGATTATCATATGTTACACGCTCCTCAGGTCTTGATATCCTCATTGCCTTTTTCCACTGGACAGATTAGATGGGCAACTTGTTAGCCACACCAAAGGTCCTAAATGCTTGTTTCATCATCGTAGGGCTGATCTGAGCACTTCTTGTCTTGCAGTCACAGCCTGAAGCGCAGATGTGTTTCAGGTCTTGTGCATCATATTCGGTTTCAGATGGCATCTGTTTCCATCCTCGCTGTTGCGGAAGTCATGTGGGCTTCATCAGGAGCTCTGTCTTGGGAGTTCATTTCCGAAGCATTTTTCTTCTGGGGTTTGCACTCCCCATCCTTCTGGTCTCTTGTCTTAAAGGCAGGCTTTTTATGCCTCCGTCATCCCAGTTCTGGCAGTTGCTTCCAGTCGCATGTCGTGACATTTGAGTCTCTCCTTGGGTCTGCTGCAGAGCACCTGTTCTGACTAGCTGTCGCTGTAGGGCTTCCCTCTGGGAGTCCTCTTATTTTTTTTGCGCCTTGTGTTCTGTGTTTTGTTCGTAACGTTTGTAGCGTGCCTGTGTGTGTGTTTGGCCTGGAGCTGTCCTGCCTGGCAGTTAGTGATGGTAGCTAACGTGGCGGTGTACTAATACATTGTCCGGAGTGTTTTGGCAAAGACATCCGGTCTGCCTCTGGGCACGTACTGAAGGGCAGGTGGCACAGAGTCATCTCCGTGGTGTTTGGCAAATGTGGAGGGGGAGACCTGAGCTGCTTGCGAGCAGCTGTTTGCATAGTGCTTGAATAGTGCTAGAGGAGAGGTCTGTCATTGAATCTTGAAAGCTCGCAGATATGGGGTTTTGATTTTTTTGTTTGTATTTCGTTCCCCTCCCCAGTAGAGGGGTAAACCTTAGGAGGAACCGGTCACAGGAAAGAGCTCCTTTTGGAACTGTCAAGGACTCGGTAGGCAACCCGGTGACTGGCTTGATCTACTTTCCAGGTGCTGAGGCAAGGGGGCTGCTGTTTTGAAATGATAAAATTAGCCATGGGGTCCCGTGTGTTGTTGAGGGATGGGTGCTAATGCTGGCAGCTGAATGATTATCTTCTGACTGTTTTCATTTGTTAAAGCTGAAACACAGCGTACAACCTGGGACTTCACGACCAGAGCTGGTTTTGGCAAGGTGAGCGATGAACAGATGCAGCAGTTATTTTAGGGGTGCGGTTGTCACTGCAGTTACTTAACTACACAAAATACAGTTAAAGTCCTGTTTATATTCCAGAGGTGTTGTAGCTGGCTTAAGAGAGCAGATGGAAGCATCTGCCTCGAGGGCAGGTGAGGGGGCAGAGTAAGGGAGCAGGTGAGAGTACCTGTCCTAGCTGTGCTGCGGCTTTGGATGCTGCCGCGGCCTATGCTTTTCTTTTTCTTTCGCAGGTGCCTTGCACAGACTCAGAGGGGCCAAGCTGCACTCTGAAGAGCAGCACGAGAAGGGCAGGCTGGTCGTGAGTGGGGTTGGAGCAGAATGGCCAAGTTGCGCAAGGTGACTGCGAAGGGTATCCATCTTGCTTTGCAGGTGTCATGGCAGGCTCTACACAGAAGTGGCTGAGGATTTGAGAAGAGGTTACAGAGCATCAAGGAGCGGCACGTGCAGTGACGGTTTCCAAACGGTATGGTTGCTTTCTCTTCTGTTGGTCAGGTGCCACAGGCAAGGTGGGCTGTGACACTAGTCTTTAGAATCGGAGCAAAGCAGGTCACTTGAATGCCGCAGGGCATCTGAGAAGGGTGTTTTAACAGAAAAAGCTTGTCTGGCATGGCAGTGCCTGATGGCAGTGTGTTTCCACAGGTGAAGAGGTGCCTGAAGCCCCATCCTGTCTAGCCTGCGCACACCTCGCTGAGAATGAAAGCCGCTTTCCAGTAATTCAGAAAGCCAAGTTACATCTCGACCTCGAGCATCTGGGGCTCGTGCCTGTGCTTTTGGGCCTGTCTGTAGCGTTTGGCACCTGCATTAGTAGTTTCTTGGCGTATGTTTAGGCTTTTGGGGCCTGTGTCTTGGGGGGAGGGTTGAGGCCAGTGTTTTGGGGGGGTGTGGAGCTGCTTGTACACCTTTGGGGCTTGCATCTGGGGGGGCGGTTGGGAGTTGCTTGAACACCTTTGGGGACTGTGTCTTGGGGGGTGTCAGGGCCTGCATCTGGGGGGGTTGGAAGCTGCTCCTACAATGTAGGGATCTGTATCTGTGGGGGTTGGGAGCTGCTTGTACACAGTATGGGCTTGCGTTTGGGGGTGGGTGTTGGGAGCTGCTTGTACACTGCAGGGACTTGCGTCTGGGGGGGTTGGGAGCTGCTTGTCCACCTTTGGGACTTGCATCTGGGGGGGGTTGGGAGCTGCTTGTACACTGCAGGGACTTGCGTCTGGGGGGGGTTGGGGCCTGCCTCTGGGGGGGGGACAGTGGTTGGGAGCTGCTTGCACACCCTTGGGGCCTGCCTCTGCGGGGGCTTGGTGCCTGCGTCTCTGGGGAGCGGGGGGGTTCAGAGCTGGTTGTACAGTATAGGAGCCTGTGTTTGGGGGGGGTTGGGAGCTGCTCATACACTGGAAGCCTGGGATGGGGGGGGGAGGTTTGGAGCTGCTTGTGCACCTTTGGGGCTTGCATATGTGGGGGGGTCGGGTGCTGGTTGTACACCTTTGGGGCCTGCCTCTGGGGAGGGAGGGTGGGGAGTTGCTTGTACACCTTTGGGGCCTGTGTCTGGGGGGGCTTGGGGCCTGCGTCTGGGGGGGGGGGTTCAGAGCTGGTTGTACACCTTTCAGGCTTGCATCTGGAGGGGGTTGGGGCCAGGCTTTTGGGGGGTGGTTGTGAGCTGCTTGTATACTGTAGGGGCCTGCTTGTACACCTTTGGGGCCTGAGTCTGGGGCGTGGGGGTAGGGGCTGGGGCTGGGGCCTGGGGCCTGCATCTGGGTGGGGTGGGATCCCGTTCATGGGGGGCGGGTTGGGAGCTGCTTGTGGACAGTTGGGGCCTGCATCTGGGTGTGGTTGGGGCCTGCGTCTGGGGGTGGGTTGTGGCCCGCTTGTAGACTTCTGCAGCCTGCGTCTGGTGTTCGGGGGCTTTTCTGTAGCGTTTGGGGCTTGCATTTTGGCTTTGGGATGTGTCTAGAGCTTCTGGGGCCTAGCTGTAGTGCTTGGGGCCTGCGTCTGGGGCTTTTCTGTAGCATTTTGGTCGCGTGTTTGTGATTTGGGGTCTGTATCCAGGGTTTTGCCTTTTTTGTAGTTTTCAGCTTTGTGTCAGTTTCTTTGTCGGTTGCCTGGGGTTGGGGCAGTTTGGGGTTTGGATCATTAGTCAGTGTCATTAGCGTCGGGCGGTTGATATGAAGGGTTAGGGTTGTGGTTAGAGTTGTTAGGGTTAAAGGGAATAAGGATTTTAGGGTAAGGGGATCAAGGTTGTGGGAATAAAAATGTTTTTGCACAGTTACCTTGTTTAGAGGGAAGGAAGGTGGTATTGAGATATGCTTGCAGTGATAAGAAAGCTTACCAGACAACCTTGTGAAATGCAGACAACCAGAATCCTTAAAGCAATTGGGTGGAAATCACGGTGTAAGAAACATCACCACCTCAAAGAGGAAAACAGTCAAGGAAAAAAGAAAATTGACTTGTAACAGGCCAGCAGCTGTGTATTTTCAGTGAAGCACCGGATAGATCGTGAACCTGGATTACCCAGTCAATGGGGAAACTGAAGCGAAGAATCTCAGAGCTGGTGAGGAGCTGAAGTAAAGGAGCTGGGAAGAGAGAGGTATTGCAGCAGGTACGCTGTGGCTGTGAGGTGCCTCAGGGTGTGCTTTTCTCTCGTTTCTGCAGGGGCTTCGTGCAGTCTTGGACAGGGAAATCCCCGTGTCACAGAACAATGAGGGAAGGTGAGAGTTTTATCAGTCTGGTGATCCCTGATCTGAAGTGAAGGGAAGACGTTTGGGTGTTTCACTCTGAGGGTCTGAGGTGAGGCTGTTTGGGACAGAGGAGCAGAGTGGCAGGTGGTGGCTTGCAAGCACAGTGGTCATTTTGTCCTTCTGTGTTCCCAGGTGGCATGGGTGGTGGTGGCCGTTCCTTTCGAGCTTGGATCTAACTTGCAGGTACAGAGGCAAGTGGACTGTTGTTTTGAAATGAAAACATTAAATATGGGGTGACTTCTGTTGTTGAGGGATGGGTGCTAATGCTGTCAGCTGAATGTTTGTCTTCTGGCTGTGTTTTCCTTTGTTCAGGCTGAAACGCAGTGTGCAGTACAGGACGTCACGACCCGAGCTACCTCTGGAGTGACTCTGGTGAGTGATTGTTGTGGTTTAACCCGGCTGGCAGCTAAACACCACACAGCCGTTCGCTCACCCTCCCTCTCTGGGATGGGGGAGAGAAACGGGAAAGTGAAGCCGGTGGGTTGAGATAAAGACAGTTTATTAAGACAGGAATATAATAATAACAACAATAATAATAATAGTGATAATGATAATAGTATTAATAATAATAATGTGTAAGAAAACAAGTGATGCACAATGCAATTGCTCACCACCCGCTGACCGATGCCCAGCCTATTCCCGAGCAGCCGGCCCCCCACCCCGGCCAGCCACCCCTATATATTGTTTAGCATGACGTCAGATGGTATGGAATACCCCTTTGGCAGTTTGGGTCAGCTGCCCTGGGTCTGTCCCCTCCCAGCTCCTGCTGCACCCCCAGCCTGCTCGCTGGCAGGACAGAGCGAGAAGCTGAAAAGTCCTTGGCCTGGTGTAAACACTGCTCTGCAACAATTAAAACATCAGGGTGTTATCAGCGCTCTTCTCATCCTAATCCAAAACATAGCACCCTACCAGCTGCTATGAGGAAAAATTAACTCTGTCCTAACTGGAACCAGGACAGTGATGAACAGAGGTAGCTGTTATTTTTGGGGTGCGGTTGTCGCTGCAGCTTTTTAACTACATCCAATAGAGTAAAATTCCAGTTTCTCTTTTAGAGGTGCTCTAGGTGGCTTCAGAGAACGGGTGGAAGCATCTGCCATGTGGGGTAGGTAAGCGGCTGAGGTAGAGGAGGGGATGAGGGTAACTGTCCTGAGGGTGCAGTGGCTTTTATTGCTGTGGTTGCTTTCTCTTCTGTTTATCAGGTGCCACAGGCAAGGTGGGCTGTGATAGTCTTTAGAATAGGAGCAAAGCAGGTCACTGGAATGCTGTTTGGTTCCTGAGAAAGGTGTTGCAGAGGAAAAAGGTGGTCTGGCGTGGCAGCTCCTGATGGTGGTCTTCTTCAGTAGGTGAAGCGGTGCCTGAAGCCCCATCCCGTGTAGCCTGAGGATGAAGCCTGCTTTCCAGCAGTTTCGAAAACTGTGTTGAGGCTGAAATGGTATGTCTGTGTTTGGGTTGGGGTTGCACCTTGGTGAGCGTAGGGACGAGTTTTAAGTTGGTGCAGCAGAGGGCCAGGCTCCGTTGTCCTGTAGTGTGTTTTGACCCATCAGCATAGCCTTTTGGTTTACAGATAGCCTACTCAAGTACGTGATTTTTCCTGCAAGTGATGTTATTACATGGAATTGATTTCTTTTTTTCTGGCATGTAATCTGTTATGCTCCCAGATTTTTCTTTCTATATAAATAAAGGTTTGAGCTAAGTCTAGGTGAAAAAATTTCAGTTACTTGCTTGGTCATATTGTCCTTTCAATATTCAAAGCTGCAGCAAAAGCATGGGTATTGTTGCTTCTAGAATCACCCCAGTTCTCTTGTCTGCAGTCTGCATGCTATTGAGCTAAACTGGATTTAAAAAAAAAAAAAAAAACACAGCTGCTGCTGCTTGTGCTCTTTCTACTTTCTTGTGCTTTGCCCCTCCCCTTTCCCAGGTGATTGGGTTTGGGTGCTGGGCGGGGCCAAATGGTATATGAGCCCCAGGTATGCCATTAGGGAGTTCATTGTGCCTGGGCTGCTCTTTGGGGTAAGTGCTTTGCTTTCCTTCAGTCAGTTGCAGGGTTCTTTGGGCAGGTTGGAGTCCATGGATTTCTAGATTTTAAGTGCTTGGAAATCACTTACTAGAGGGATATTTAGCAGAGGTTGCTGGCTCACTTGTTTTTGGGATGGTGGGATCCACTTGTGTTTTTGGGTTATATTTGAATCTCTAGACGTATGAAGGCACTTGTGTAACTCTCCATAGGACTAAAAAGAGCTTGATTACACACTACAAGAGGCTTGACCACGTAGGCGCAGTATTACCAAGAGACTGAGCAGGGTCGTATCAGAGTTACCTTTTTCATCTGTAAAGGGTAAGTCTGTGAATACCCCTGCTGGGGCTGCTGTGTGTTCATGGCTTTTTGGCATTTGTGGAGCTCAGTTGTTTTTTTGTGTATGTTCTTACTTTTTTTTTTCTTTTGAGAGCCGAATAGTGTGTGTGCTGAGCGTGGTTGGCAGGAGGAGGTGGGTAATTGTCTGGCAGGGGAGCTGTTCAGGACTGGTAGGTTTGGTTTCTAGGAGTGTTTGGCATCCTTCCTGTGCGATGCCGCTGATTGTTGGGCAGGAATGTTCCAGCTCGTGTGTCTTAAACAATGTAGCTTGTGCAGTGTGTGTTGTGTGGCCCGGGCAGAGTTTGCTGCGGCGCTGTGAGTGAAGAATCTCAGTTCGAGCTGGTGAGCAGCTGAAGTAAAGGAGCTGGGAAGAGAGAGGTATTGCAGCAGGTAGGCTGTGGCTGTGAGGTGCCTCATGGTGTGCTTTTCTCTTGTCTCTGCAGGGGCTTCATGAAGTCTTGGACAGGGAAATGCCCGTGTCACAGAACAATGAGGGAAGGTGAGAGTTCTATCAGCCTGGTGATCCCTGATCTGAAGCGAAGGGAAGACATTCAGGTGTTTCCCTCTGAGGGTCTGAGGTGAGGCTGTTTGGGACAGAGGAGCAGCGTGGCAGGTGGTCGCTTGCAAGCACAGTGGTCATTTTGTCCTTCTGTGTTCCCAGGTGGCATGGGTGATGGTGGCCGTTCCTTTCAAGCTTGGATCTAACTTGCAGGTACAGAGGCAAGTGGTCTGCTGTTTTGAAATGAAAAAATTAAATATGGGGTGACTTCTGTTGTTGAGGGATGGGTGCTAATGTTGTCAGCTGAATGTTTGTCTTCTGACTGTGTTTTCCTTTGTTCAGGCTGAAACGCAGTGTGCAGTACAGGACGTCACGACCCGAGCAAACTTTGGAGTGACTCTGGTGAGTGATGAGCAGAGGTAGCTGTTATTTTTGGGGTGCGGTTGTCCCTGCAGTTTTTTTAACTATATCAAATAGAGTAAAATTCCAGTTTCTCTTTTAGAGGTGCTCTAGGTGGCTTCAGAGAACGGGTGGAAGCATCTGCCATGTGGGGTAGGTAAGCGACTGAGGTAAAGGAGGGGATGAGGGTAACTGTCCTGAGGGTGCAGTGGCTTTTAATGCTGTGGTTGCCTTCTCTTCTGCTTATCAGGTGCCACAGGCAAGGTGGGCTGTGATAGTCTTTGGAAAAGGAGCAAAGCAGGTCACTGCAATGCTGTTTGGTTCCTGAGACAGGAGTTGTAGAGGAGAAAAGCTTTCAATATTCAAAGCTGAAGCAAAAATAAATAAACCACAGCTACTGCTTCTCCTCTTTCTGCTTGTGCTTTGCCCCTCCCCTTTCCCAGGTGATTGGCTTTGGGTTCCAGGGAGGGCCTGGTGGTCATTGAGTCACAGGCATCCCATCAGAGAGCTCATTCTGCCTGGGCTGCACTTTGGGGTAAGTGCTTTGTTTCTCCTTCAGTGAGTTGCAGGTTTCTTTAGGTGGTTAAGAGTCTATGGACTGATGCGTCTCCAAGTAGAGACCGGTACGCCCATCTTTGTGAGGTAACAACTGGTAGGATCTGTTAGAGTAAACCAATCTAGTAATAGGTGCCTGTATTGCGTGCAGCTCTTCTTCAGGTGAGTAATTGTTATAGCATGTTTACGGATAGGATGGCAGTGTTACTTTGTGTGTTTACTATGTGGTTCTGGGTCCCTTATGATTTCTGCAGAATTAAGGTAAATATTATGAAAGTTATAACCTTGGTGGCAAAGTGATGGAGTAGGGTTTAGGAGATAAGTATCATCGAAGCTCCCTGTGTAAGCATGTATCTGAAAAGAGTAGCAGTAGGCGTGTAAGGGGTAGTCTTTTTCAGGATTAGGGACAGTTTGTTATAGTTTTGGAGCTTTTGCCTGTGGTTTGTGTGGCTGTAGAGCCTTTAGACGTTGCAGCCTTCTAGATTTTTAAGTGCTTGGAATTCACGTAATAGAGGTGTGCTTAGGAGGTGTTGCCGGCCAACTTGTTTTTGGGAAATGGTGGGGTACGGTTCCTTTTTTTTTGAGTTATCTTTTAATCTCTAGGTATATCAAGCCATTTGCATAACTGTCCAGAGACTTCACAAGGAGCCTCAGAACGCATCAGAAGGGGCTTGACCGCATAAGTGCAGTATTACGGAGAGACTGAGCAGGGTCACCGTTCTCATCTGTAAAGGGTAAGTCTGTGATTACCCCTGTTGGGGCTGCTGTGCATTCATGGCCTTTTGGTATTTGTGGACCTGAGGGTGTGTTTTTTTTTTTTCCTGGCTCTCGTCTCTGTGTTTGAGTCCTCTGCAAGGAGCTGTACTGTTTGCGGTTCCATCACGGATATGACCTTCTCTTTTTGTTTCTTGTAGCCCAGGGCATGGGCACGGACACTTGAATGAGGCACGAGGGTGAGTAGACAGCAGTGTGGGCCCTGAGTTGGGCAGTGGATTGTGTTAGTCTGCTTTGCCTGTTATGCAGGCTTTGGAAGCACCTTGCGACAGCAGAGTACATCTCCTGCCACGTTCCTGAGGCGTGCCAGGCGTCAGCGGTTCCAGTTCCTGAAATGCTGGAGATGCTCGGAGCACAAGAGGAGCTGGGAGCGTGATGCATCTCCTTGGGATGTTAGGTGAGCGAAGCGGTGGTACTGGGTTGGGGAACGTGGGTCTGGGGCTTCTTGGCTGTTGGGGTAGGGGAGGAAAGAAGAGGAGTGGGTATAGACTGTTTTGTGGATTGTCATTTTTGTTTGTTCTTTCTCCTTGGTCTAAGCTATGTGACCTTGGCTCAGCACAGTAAATGGAAGCGCTAAGCCTGGATCGGGAAGGTGAGTGGAGAAAAGTTGGGAAAAGGGCATTGGTTTTGGTTTGGTAGTCTATTGGTCCCACCTCTGGGTGACTCCTCTTTTCTGGGGACGAAGAAGATACTGGGAACATCCTAGTTGGCCTCTGTGGTCCACCTTGAGGGTGGATTGTGACCCCTGAGAATTAAGTCCAGGCGCAAATACTGTGTGTTTGGGGGTGGTTGGCAGGGGAAGGCGGGCAGTTGTCTGGAGTTGGTCTATCTGACTTCAGTAGCAGAGCAGGTCAGTGGACTACTGTTTTGTTTTTGAGGTGGGTGTTTCACTGGAAGAAGTTTGGCTGGTGTGCCAGTGCCCGATGGCGCTTTATTTCTGCAGGTGAAGAGGAGCCTCGTGCCGGAAGCAATGTCCTGGCTAGCCTTCGTGTTCCTTGATGAGGATGGAACCTGCCTCCCGTCATTCCCAAGCTAAGTTGTGGGGCAAGTGCTATGTTTGCTTTCGGGTTTTGAATGCACACATAGGGCGAGGGTCTGTGCTTTTAAGTCATTGCTGTGGATGGGGCCTTTTAGGATTGATCACGGTCAGACAGTGTGTGGGGGCGTGGGATTCTGTCAGGTAGGGCTTGAGCACGTGCCAGGCAGGGCAGTTCCAGCTTGGTGTCTGTGTTCTGTGTTGTCTGTGCTGTGCTGTTGCTCCTGGTGCTTGGCAGGCCCTGGGGAAGCCTTCCTGAGGGTGTTGAACACTTGACCTCACTGGAATAATGCTGATGCTCAATTGGAAGCTGAGCATTTCTTGTCTTGCAGTGGGAGCTTAAAGAGATCATTTCTTCTGTGCGTGTAATTTTTTTGTATCAAATGTTTCTTGATGTGATTATCATATGTTACGCGCTCCTCAGGTCTTGATATCCTCATTGCCTTTTTCCACTGGACAGATTAGATGGGCAACTTGTTAGCCACACCAAAGGTCCTAAATGCTTGTTTCATCATCGTAGGGCTGATCTGAGCACTTCTTGACTTGCAGTCGCAGCTTAAAGCGCAGATGTGTTTCAGGTCTTGTGCATCATATTCGGTTTCAGATGGCATCTGTTTCCATCCTCGCTGTTGCGGAAGTCATGTGGGCTTCATCAGGAGCTCTGTCTTGGGAGTTCATTTCCGCAGCATTTTTCTTCTGGGGTTTGCACTCCCCATCCTTCTGGTCTCTTGCCTTGAAGGCAGGCTTTTTATGCCTCCATCATCCCAGTTCTGGCAGTTGCTTTCAGTCGCATGTCGTGACATTTGAGTCTCTCCTTGGGTCTGCTGCAGGGCACCTGTTCTGACTAGCTGTCGCTGTAGGGCTTCCCTCTGCGAGTCCTTTTTTTGTGCCTTGTGTTCTGTGTTTTGTTCGTAACGTTTGTAGCGTGCCTGTGTGTGTGTTTGGCCTGGAGCTGTCCTGCCTGGCAGTTAGCGATGGTAACTAACGTGGCGGTGTACTAATACATTGTCCGGAGTGTTTTGGCAAAGACATCCGGTCTGCCTCTGGGCACGTACTGAAGGGCAGCTGGCACAGAGTCATCTCCGTGGTGTTTGGCAAATGTGGAGGGGGAGACCTGAGCTGCTTGCGAGCAGCTGTTTGCATAGTGCTTGAATAGTGCTAGAGGAGAGGTCTGTCATTGAATCTTGAAAGCTCGCAGATGTGGAGTGTTTTTATTTTTCTCCAGTCCTAGATAAACCTTAGGAGGAACAGGTCACAGGAAAGAGCTCCTTTTGGAACTGTCAAGGACTCGGTAGGCAACCCGGTGACTGGCTTGATCTACTTTCCAGGAGCTGAGGCAAGGGGGCTGCTGTTTTGAAATGATAAAATTAGCCATGGGGTCCCTTGTGTTGTTGAGGGATGGGTGCTAATGCTGGCATCTGAATGATTATCTTCTGACTGTTTTCATTTGTTAAAGCTGAAACACAGCGTACAACCTGGGACTTCACGACCAGAGCTGGTTTTGGCAAGGTGAGCGGTGAACAGATGCAGCAGTTATTTTAGGGGTGCGGTTGTCACTGCAGTTACTTAACTACACAAAATACAGTTAAAGTCCTGTTTATATTCCAGAGGTGTTGTAGCTGGCTTAAGAGAGCAGATGGAAGCATCTGCCTCGAGGGCAGGTGAGGGGGCAGAGTAAGGGAGCAGGTGAGAGTACCTGTCCTAGCTGTGCTGCGGCTTTGGATGCTGCCGCGGCCTATGCTTTTCTTTTTCTTTCGCAGGTGCCTCGCACAGACTCAGAGGGGCCAAGCTGCACTCTGAAGAGCAGCACGAGAAGGGCAGGCTGGTCGTGAGTGGAGCAGTGGAGCAGAATGGCCAAGTTGCGCAAGGTGACTGCGAAGGGTATCCATCTTGCTTTGCAGGTGTCATGGCAGGCTCTACACAGAAGTGGCTGAGGATTTGAGAAGAGGTTACAGAGCATCAAGGAGCGGCACGTGCAGTGACGGTTTCCAAACGGTATGGTTGCTTTCTCTTCTGTTGGTCAGGTGCCACAGGCAAGGTGGGCTGTGACACTAGTCTTTAGAATCGGAGCAAAGCAGGTCACTTGAATGCCGCAGGGCATCTGAGAAGGGTGTTTTAACAGAAAAAGCTTGTCTGGCATGGCAGTGCCTGATGGCAGTGTGTTTCCACAGGTGAAGAGGTGCCTGAAGCCCCATCCTGTCTAGCCTGCGCACACCTCGCTGAGAAGGAAAGCCGCTTTCCAGTAATTCAGAAAGCCAAGTTACATCTCGGCCTCGAGCATCTGGGGCGTGTGCCTGTGCTTTTGGGCCTGTCTGTAGCATTTGGCACCTGCATTAGTAGTTTCTTGGCGTATCTCTAGGCTTTTGGGGCCTGTGTCTTGGGGGGGGTGTGGAGCTGCTTGTACACCTTTGGGGCTTGCATCTGGGGGGGGGGGGGGGGAGTTGCTTGAACACTTTTGGGGACTGTGTCTGGGGGGGTCAGGGCCTGCATCTGGGGGGGTTGGAAGCTGCTCCTACAATGTAGGGATCTGTATCTGTGGGGGTTGGGAGCTGCTTGTACACAGTATGGGCTTGCGTTTGGGGGTGGGTGTTGGGAGCTGCTTGTACAATGCAGGGATCTGCATCTGGAGGGGTTTGGGAGCTGCTTGTCCACCTTTGGGACTTGCATCTGGGGGGGGTGGGAGCTGCTTGTCCACCTTTGGGACTTGTATGGGGGGGGGGTTGGGAGCTGCTTGTACATTGCAGGGTCCTGCCTTGGGCATGGTTTGTAGCTGCTTGTACAGCTTTGGGGTCTGCAGCTGGGGGGTGGTTGAGAGGTGCTTGTCCACTGTAGGTGCCCACGTTTGGGGAGTTGGGAGCTGCTTGTACACTTTTGGGGCCTGCAGCTGGGAGGGGGTGTGAGATGCTTGTACATGCTAGGGGCTTCCCTCTATGGGGCTTTGGGGCCTGCCTCTGGGGGGGGGGTGTTGTTGTGAGCTGCTTGCACACCCTTGGGGCCTGCCTCTGCGGGGGCTTGGTGCCTGCGTCTGGTGAGTGTGTGGGGGGGTTCAGAGCTGGTTGTACAGTATAGGAGCCTGCGTTGGGGGGGGGTTGGGAGCTGCTTGTACACAGGAAGCCTGGGTTGGGGGGGGGAGGTTTGGAGCTGCTTGTGCACCCTCGGGGCTTGCCTCTGCGGGGGCTTGGTGCCTGTGTCTGGGGAGTGGGGGGGTTCAGAGCTGGTTGTACAGTATAGGATCCTGCGTTGGGGGGGGGGGGGAGTTGGGAGCTGCTCGTGCACTGGACGCCTGGGTTGGGGGGGGAGGTTTGGAGCTGCTTGTGCACCTTTGGGACTTGCATCTGGGGGGGGTTGGGAGCTGCTTGTACATCTTTTGGGCTTGCATCTGGAGGGGGTTGGGAGCTGCTTGTACACTGTTAGGGCCTGCCTTGGGGGGGGGGGGGGTTCGGGCATGTGCCTTGGGGGTGGGGTTGGGAGCTGCTTTTATGCTGTAGGGGTCTGGGTCTTGGGGGGTTGGGGCTGTTTTTACAGCTTTGGGGCGTGCCTCTGGGGAGGGTTGTGAGTTGCTTGTAGACGCTAGGGGCTTCCCTCTATGGGGCTTTGGGGCCTGCCTCTCGGGGGGGGGGGGGGCTTGGGAGCTGCTTGCACACCCTTGGGGCCTGCCTCTGCGGGGGCTTGGTGCCTGCTTCTGGTGAGTGTGTGGGGGGGGTTCAGAGCTGGTTGTAGTGTAGGAGCCTGCGTTGAGGGGGGGTTGGGAGCTGCTCGTACACTGGACGCCTGGGATGGGGGGGAGGTTTGGAGCTGCTTGTGCAGCTTTGGGACCTTGTATGTGGGGGGGGTCGGGTGCTGGTTGTATCCCTTTGGGGCCTGCCTCTGGGGAGGGAGGGTGGGGAATTGCTTGTACACTTTTGGGGCCTGTGTCTGGGGGGGCTTGGGGCCTGCGTCTGGGGGGGGGGGGGTTGGAGCTGGTTGTACACCTTTCGGGCTTGCATCTGGAGGGGGTTGGGGCCTGCCTTTTGGGGGGTGGTGGTTGTGAGCTGCTTGTACACCTTTGGGGCCTGCGTCTGGGGGGGGTGGGAGCTGCTTGCACACTGTTAGGGCCTGCCTTGGGGGGGGGGGGGTTGGGGCATGTGCCTTGGGGGGGTGGGGTTGGGAGCTGCTTCGACGCTGTAGGGGTCTGGGTCTTGGGGGGTTGGGGCTGTTTGTACACCTTTGGGGCGTGCCTCTGGGGAGGGTGTCTGGTGTTTGGGGGCTTTTCTGTAGCGTTTGGGGCTTGCATTTTGGCTTTGGGATGTGTCTTGAGCTTCTGGGGCCTAGCTGTAGTGCTTGGGGCCTGCATCTGGGGCTTTTCTGTAGCATTTTGGTCGCGTGTTTGTGATTTGGGGTGTGTATCCAGGGTTTTGCCTTTTTTGTAGTTTTCAGCTATGTGTCAGTTTCTTTGTCAGTTGCCTGGGGTTAGGGGCAGTTTGGGGTTTGGATCATTAGTCAGTGTCATTAGCGTTGGGGGGTTGATATGAAGGGTTAGGGTTGTGGTTAGAGTTGTTAGGGTTAAAGGGAATAAGGATTTTAGGGTAAGGGGATCAAGGTTGTGGGAATAAAAATGTTTTTGCACAGAGTTACATTGTTTAGAGGGAAGGAAGGTGGTATTGAGATATGCTTGCAGTGAGAAGAAAGCTTACCAGACAACCTTGTGAAATGCAGACAACCAGAATCCTTAGAGCAATTGGGTGGAAATCACGGTGTAAGAAACATTACCACCTCAAAGAGGAAAACAGTCAAGGAAAAAAGAAAATTGACTTGTAACAGGCCAGCAGCTGTGTATTTTCAGTGAAGTACCGGATAGAT
Organism: Anser cygnoides; assembly: GCF_040182565.1. Lineage (NCBI taxonomy): Eukaryota > Metazoa > Chordata > Aves > Anseriformes > Anatidae > Anser > Anser cygnoides. The sequence goes on along the minus strand of NC_089900.1, from coordinate 20,047 downwards.
TGTGAACCTGGATTACCCAGTCAATGGGGAAACTGAAGCGAAGAATCTCAGAGCTGGTGAGGAGCTGAAGTAAAGGAGCTGGGAAGAGAGAGGTATTGCAGCAGGTAGGCTGTGGCTGTGAGGTGCCTCATGGTGTGCTTTTCTCTCGTCTCTGCAGGGGCTTCATGAAGTCTTGGACAGGGAAAATGCCTGTGTCACAGAACAATGAGGGAAGGTGAGAGTTCTATCAGCCTGGTGATCCCTTATCTGAAGCGAAGGGAAGACATTCAGGTGTTTCCCTCTGAGGGTCTGAGGTGAGGCTGTTTGGGACAGAGGAGCAGAGTAGCAGGTGGTGGCGTGCAAGCACAGTGGTCATTTTGTCCTTCTGTGTTCCCAGGTGGCATGGGTGGTGGTGGCCGTTCCTTTCGAGCTTGGATCTAACTTGCAGGTACAGAGGCAAGTGGACTGCTGTTTTGAAACGAAAACATTAAATATGGGGTGACTTCTGTTGTTGAGGGATGGGTGCTAATGCTGTCAGCTGAATGTTTGTCTTCTGACTGTGTTTTCCTTTGTTCAGGCTGAAACGCAGTGTGCAGTACAGGACGTCACGACCCGAGCTACCTCTGGAGTGACTCTGGTGAGTGATGAACAGAGGTAGCTGTTATTTTTGGGGTGCGGCTGTCGCTGCACTTTTTTTAACTACATCAAATAGAGTAAAATTCCAGTTTCTCTTTTGGAGGTGCTCTAGGAGGCTTCAGAGAATGGGTGGAAGCATCTGCCACGTGGGGTAGGTAAGCGGCTGAGGTAAAGGAGGGGATGAGAGTAACTGTCCTGAGGGTGCTGTGGCTTTTGCTGCTGTGGTTGCTTTCTCTTCTGTTTATCAGGTGCCACAGGCAAGGTGGGCTGTGATAGTCTTTGGAATAGGAGCAAAGCAGGTCACTGCAATGCTGTTTGGTTCCTGAGGCAGGTGTTGTAGAGGAGAAAAGCTTTCAATATTCAAAGCTGAAGCCAAAACATGGGGATTGTTGCTTCTAGAAACAACCCAGTTCTCTTGTCTGCACCCTGCATGCTGTTGAGCTAAGCCATATAAATAGATAAATAAACCACAGGTGTTGCTTCTCCTCTTTCTACTTTGTGCTTTGCCCCTCCCCTTTCCCAGGTGATTGGCTTTGGGTTCCAGGGAGGGCCTGGTGGTCACTGAGTCACAGGCATCCCATCAGAGAGCTCATTCTGCCTGGGCTGCACTTTGGGGTAAGTGCTTTGTTTTTCCTTCAGTGAGTTGCAGGTTTCTTTAGGTGGTTAAGAGTCTATGGACTGATGCGTTTCCAAGTAGAGACCGGTACGCCCATCTTTGTGAGGTAACAACTAGTAGGATCTGTTAGAGTAAACCAATCTAGTAATAGGTGCCTGTACTGCATGCAGCTCTTCTTCAGGTGAGTAATTGTTATAGCGTGTTTACGGCTAGGATGGCAGTGTTACTTTGTGTGTTTACTTTGTGGTTCTGGGTCCGTTATGATTTTTGCCGAATTGCGGGGCTTACTTGTGAGTCTTTGCCTGTATGTCAAATATTATCAAAGTTACAACCTTGGTGGCAAAGTGATGGAGCAGGGTTTAGGAGATAAGTATCATCGAGGCTCCCTGTGTAAGCATGTGTCTGCAAAGAGCAGCAGTAGGCGTGTAAGGGGTAGTCTGTTTCAGGGTTAGGGACAGTTTGTTATAGTCTTGGAGCTTTTGCCTGTGGTTTGTGTGGCTGTAGAGTCTTTAGACGTTGCAGCCTTCTAGATTTTCAGTGCTTGGAATTCACGTAATAGAGGTGTGCTTAGGAGGTGTTGCTGGCTAACTTGTTTTTGGGAAATGGTGGGGTACGGTTCCTTTTTTTTGAGTTATCTTTTAATCTCCGGGTATATCAAGTCATTTGCATAACTGTCCAGAGGCTTCACAAGGAGCTTCAGTATGCATCAGAAGGGGCTTGACCGCATAAGTGCAGTATTACGGAGAGACTGAGCAGGGTCACCGTTCTCATCTGTAAAGGAGAAGTCTGTGATTACCCCTGTTGGGGCTGCTGTGCATTCATGGCCTTTTGGTATTTGTGGACCTGAGGGTGTGTTTTTTTTTTTCTGGCTCTCGTCTCTGTGTTTGAGTCCTCTGCAAGGAGCTGTACTGTTTACGTGTCCATCACGGATATGACCTCCTCTTTTTGTTTCTTGTAGCCCAGGGCATAGGCACGGACACTTGAATGAGGCACGAGGGTGAGTGGACGGCAGTGTGGGCCCTGAGTTGGTCAGTGGATTGTGTTAGTCTGCTTTGCCTGTTATGCAGGCTTTGGAAGCACCTTGCGACAGCAGAGTACATCTCCTGTCACGTTCCTGAGGCGCGCCAGGCGTCAGCGGTTCCAGTTCCTGAAATGCTGGAGATGCTCGGAGCACAAGAGGAGCTGGGAGCGTGATGCATCTCCTTGGGATGTTAGGTGAGTGAAGCGGTGGTACTGGGTTGGGGAACGTGGGTCTGGGGCTTCTTGGCTGTTGGGGTAGGGGAGGAAAGAAGAGGAGTGGGTATAGACTGTTTTGTGGATTTTCACGTTTGTTTGTTCTTTCTCCTTGGTCTAAGCTATGCGACCTTGGCTCAGCACAGTAAATGGAAGCGCTAAGCCTGGATCGGGAAGGTGAGTGGAGAAAAGTTGGGAAAAGGGCATTGGTTTTGGTTTGGTAGTCTATTGGTCCCACCTCTGGGTGACTCCTCTTTTCCGGGGACGAAGAAGATAGCGGGAACATCCTAGTTGGCCTCTGTGGTCCACCTTGAGGATGGATTGTGACCCCTGAGAATTAAGTCCAGGGGCAAATACTGTGTGTTTGGGGGTGGTTGGCGGGGGAAGGCGGGCAGTTGTCTGGAGTTGGTCTATCTGACTTCAGTAGCAGAGCAGGTCAGTGGACTACTGTTTTGTTTTTGAGGTGGGTGTTTCACTGGAAGAAGTTTGGCTGGTGCGCCAGTGCCCGATGGCACTTTATTTCTGCAGGTGAAGAGGAGCCTCGTGCCGGAAGCAATGTCCTGGCTAGCCTTCGTGTTCCTTGATGAGGATGGAACCTGCCTCCCGTCATTCCCAAGCTAAGTTGGGGTGCAAGTGCTATGTTTGCTTTCGGGTTTTGAATGCACACATAGGGCGAGGGTCTGTGCTTTTAAGTCATTGCTGTGGATGGGGCCTTTTAGGATTGATCACGGTCAGACAGTGTATGGGGGCGTGGGATTCTGTCAGGTAGGGCTTGAGCATGTGCCAGGCAGGGCAGTTCCAGCTTGGTGTCTGTGTTCTGTGTTGTCTGTGCTGTGCTGTTGCTCCTCGTGCTTGGCAGGCCCTGGGGAAGCCTTCCTGAGGGTGTTGAACACTTGACCTCACTGGAATAATGCTGATGCTCAATTGGAAGCTGAGCATTTCTTGTCTTGCAGTGGGAGCCTAAAGAGATCATTTCTTCTGTGCGTGTAATTTTTTTGTATCAAATGTTTCTTGATGCGATCATCATATGTTACGCGCTCCTCAAATCTTGATATCCTCATTGCCTTTTTCCACTGGACAGATTAGATGGGCAACTTGTTAGCCACACCAAAGGTCCTAAATGCTTGTTTCATCATCGTAGGGCTGATCTGAGCACTTCTTGACTTGCAGTCGCAGCTTAAAGCGCAGATGTGTTTCAGGTCTTGTGCATCATATTCTGTTTCAGATGGCATCTGTTTCCATCCTCGCTGTTGCGGAAGTCATGTGGGCTTCATCAGGAGCTCTGTCTTGGGAGTTCATTTCCGCAGCATTTTTCTTCTGGGGTTTGCACTCCCCATCCTTCTGGTCTCTTGCCTTGAAGGCAGGCTTTTTATGCCTCCATCATCCCAGTTCTGGCAGTTGCTTCCAGTCGCATGTCGTGACATTTGAGTCTCTCCTTGGGTCTGCTGCAGAGCACCTGTTCTGGCTTGCTGTCGCTGTATGGCTTCCCTCTGGGAGTCCTTTTTTTGCGCCTTGTGTTCTGTGTTTTGTTCGTAATGTTTGTAGCGTGCCTGTGTGTGTGTGTTTGGCCTGGAGCTGTCCTGCCTGGCAGTTAGTGATGGTAGCTAACGTGGCGGTGTACTAATACATTGTCCGGACTGTTTTGGCAAAGACATCCGGTCTGCCTCTGGGCACGTACTGAAGGGCAGCTGGCACAGAGTCATCTCTGTGGTGTTTGGCAAATGTGGAGGGGGAGACCTGAGCTGCTTGCGAGCAGCTGTTTGCATAGTGCTTGAATAGTGCTAGAGGAGAGGTCTGTCATTGAATCTTGAAAGCTCGCAGATGTGGAGTGTTTTTATTTTTCTCCAGTCCTAGATAAACCTTAGGAGGAACAGGTCACAGGAAAGAGCTCCTTTTGGAACTGTCAAGGACTCGGTAGGCAACCCGGTGACTGGCTTGATCTACTTTCCAGGAGCTGAGGCAAGGGGGCTGCTGTTTTGAAATGATAAAATTAGCCATGGGGTCCCTTGTGTTGTTGAGGGATGGGTGCTAATGCTGGCATCTGAATGATTATCTTCTGACTGTTTTCATTTGTTAAAGCTGAAACACAGCGTACAACCTGGGACTTCACGACCAGAGCTGGTTTTGGCAAGGTGAGCGGTGAACAGATGCAGCAGTTATTTTAGGGGTGCGGTTGTCACTGCAGTTACTTAACTACACAAAATACAGTTAAAGTCCTGTTTATATTCCAGAGGTGTTGTAGCTGGCTTAAGAGAGCAGATGGAAGCATCTGCCTCGAGGGCAGGTGAGGGGGCAGAGTAAGGGAGCAGGTGAGAGTACCTGTCCTAGCTGTGCTGCGGCTTTGGATGCTGCCGCGGCCTATGCTTTTCTTTTTCTTTCGCAGGTGCCTCGCACAGACTCAGAGGGGCCAAGCTGCACTCTGAAGAGCAGCACGAGAAGGGCAGGCTGGTCGTGAGTGGAGCAGTGGAGCAGAATGGCCAAGTTGCGCAAGGTGACTGCGAAGGGTATCCATCTTGCTTTGCAGGTGTCATGGCAGGCTCTACACAGAAGTGGCTGAGGATTTGAGAAGAGGTTACAGAGCATCAAGGAGCGGCACGTGCAGTGACGGTTTCCAAACGGTATGGTTGCTTTCTCTTCTGTTGGTCAGGTGCCACAGGCAAGGTGGGCTGTGACACTAGTCTTTAGAATCGGAGCAAAGCAGGTCACTTGAATGCCGCAGGGCATCTGAGAAGGGTGTTTTAACAGAAAAAGCTTGTCTGGCATGGCAGTGCCTGATGGCAGTGTGTTTCCACAGGTGAAGAGGTGCCTGAAGCCCCATCCTGTCTAGCCTGCGCACACCTCGCTGAGAAGGAAAGCCGCTTTCCAGTAATTCAGAAAGCCAAGTTACGTCTCGGCCTCGAGCATCTGGGGCTCGTGCCTGTGCTTTTGGGCCTGTCTGTAGCATTTGGCACCTGCATTAGTAGTTTCTTGGCGTATCTCTAGGCTTTTGGGGCCTGTGTCTTGGGGGGGGTGTGGAGCTGCTTGTACACCTTTGGGGCTTGCATCTGGGGGGGGGGGGGGGAGTTGCTTGAACACTTTTGGGGACTGTGTCTGGGGGGGTCAGGGCCTGCATCTGGGGGGGTTGGAAGCTGCTCCTACAATGTAGGGATCTGTATCTGTGGGGGTTGGGAGCTGCTTGTACACAGTATGGGCTTGCGTTTGGGGGTGGGTGTTGGGAGCTGCTTGTACAATGCAGGGATCTGCATCTGGAGGGGTTTGGGAGCTGCTTGTCCACCTTTGGGACTTGCATCTGGGGGGGGTTGGGAGCTGCTTGTCCACCTTTGGGACTTGCAGCTGGGGGGGGTTGGGAGCTGCTTGTACATCTTTGGGACTTGTATCTGGGGGGGGGTTGGGAGCTGCTTGTACATTGCAGGGTCCTGCCTTGGGCATGGTTTGTAGCTGCTTGTACAGCTTTGGGGTCTGCAGCTGGGGGGTGGTTGAGAGGTGCTTGTCCACTGTAGGTGCCCACGTTTGGGGAGTTGGGAGCTGCTTGTACACTTTTGGGGCCTGCAGCTGGGAGGGGGTGTGAGATGCTTGTACATGCTAGGGGCTTCCCTCTATGCGGCTTTGGGGCCTGCCTCTGGGGGGGGGGTGTTGTTGTGAGCTGCTTGCACACCCTTGGGGCCTGCCTCTGCGGGGGCTTGGTGCCTGCGTCTGGTGAGTGTGTGGGGGGGTTCAGAGCTGGTTGTACAGTATAGGAGCCTGCGTTGGGGGGGGGTTGGGAGCTGCTTGTACACAGGAAGCCTGGGTTGGGGGGGGGAGGTTTGGAGCTGCTTGTGCACCCTCGGGGCTTGCCTCTGCGGGGGCTTGGTGCCTGTGTCTGGGGAGTGCAGAGCTGGTTGTACAGTATAGGATCCTGCGTTGGGGGGGGGGGGGAGTTGGGAGCTGCTCGTGCACTGGAAGCCTGGGTTGGGGGGGAGGTTTGGAGCTGCCTTGTGCACCTTTGGGGCTTGCATCTGGGGGGGCGGGGGTGCTGGTTGTACACCTTTGGGGCCTGAGTCTGGGGCGTGGGGGCTGGGGCTGGGGCTTGGGGCCTGTGTCTGGGGGTGGGTTGTGGCCCGCTTGTAGACTTCTGCAGCCTGCGTCTGGTGTTTGGGGGCTTTTCTGTAGCGTTTGGGGCTTGCATTTTGGCTTTGGGATGTGTCTTGAGCTTTTGGGGCCTAGCTGTAGTGCTTGGGGCCTGCATCTGGGGCTTTTCTGTAGCATTTTGGTCGCGTGTTTGTGATTTGGGGTCTGTATCCAGGGTTTTGCCTTTTTTGTAGTTTTCAGCTTCATGTCAGTTTCTTTGTCGGTTTCCTGGGGTTGGGGCAGTTTGGGGTTTGGATCATTAGTCAGTGTCATTAGCGTCGGGGGGTTGATATGAAGGGTTAGGGTTGTGGTTAGAGTTGTTAGGGTTAAAGGGAATAAGGATTTTAGGGTAAGGGGATCAAGGTTGTGGGAATAAAAATGTTTTTGCACAGAGTTACATTGTTTAGAGGGAAGGAAGGTGGTATCGAGATATGCTTGCAGTGAGAAGAAAGCTTACCAGACAACCTTGTGAAATGCAGACAACCAGAATCCTTAGAGCAATTGGTTGGAAATCACGGTGTAAGAAACATTACCACCTCAAAGAGGAAAACAGTCAAGGAAAAAAGAAAATTGACTTGTAACAGGCCAGCAGCTGTGTATTTTCAGTGAAGCACCGGGTAGATCGTGAACTTGGATTACCCAGTCAATGGGGAAACTGGGGAGGGTCCTGGTCACCGAGAGGAAAAAAAAATTTATATAAACTGTGTTATGGAACTAGTAGGTAGTTTGTGGGACGCCTGCCATTGCAATCGTGAATAAAAATGCTACTTCACTGAGATTCTTGCCTGAGCCTATGTTATTGGTTACAGAGTGTTTCTAACAAGGTGTTAGGGTTTTAAGGTTTCAGGGCTAAGGCACTAGGGTTGGGTTTCAGGGTTAGGGTTTTCAGGGTTTAGGGTTAGGATTTTAAGGTTGTTAGGGCTGGAGGTATAAGGGTTAGGGTTTGGGGGTTAGTGTGTTAAGGTTTTAAAGTATT